>NW_024580672.1:3325753-3536803 GCF_017639235.1 Corvus kubaryi
GGAGGGGGCCGTGCTCGGGCGCTCGGCGCAGGCAGCGCCCCGGCCGCCTTCGCCTCCGCCGGGGGGCGGCCCCGCGCCGCCGCCGGGCCTCGCCGCCATCTTGGCCGCTGCCCCGGGAGCGGGACGGGCCGTGCCGGGCCGGGGGAGGTACGTGGGGCGCGGGGGTCCGGGCCGTGAGGGAGTGGGGCGGCGCGGCCCTTGCTCGGGGGGACGGGATACTCGCCAGGCGGGAGCTGCCCGTGCCCGGTCCCGGCCACGCTGGTTGGCCAGAGTGGGGCAGGGGCGACATCCCCGCCAGCGGCGGTACGGGGAGGCTGCTCCGCAAATCCGAGACTTTCCGTTTTACCCGCCTCCGTTTCCGTTGTTCGGTGCCGTTTAAATACAAAATCGTTGCCGTGTTTGAATAAACTCCCCCCTCCCCACGTTGTTCTGGGCTCTGGCGAAGGTGAGGAACCGCCCGGCGGAGAGTGAGGAGGGTCGGGTCAGAGCCCTGTACCGGCGGCTCTGCGTCGCTCACGCTCCAAGATGAGGCGCAGGGATGAGGGGGATTGTGCACCGGGAGGGCATTTATTGTGATTCTGAGGGCAGACAGCACAGGGCCTGCGGGAGGGGCGATGCGGGAGCCGCCGTTCGCGGCAGAGCCCGCAGCAACGCCAGGCCGGGAGGGGCAGGGCGGGCGGTGGAGCGACGCCGGCTCACCTGGGTCGATCTTCAGCAGCATTGTTGCAGCCATGGTGTTCCTACTCGTGGTATACTTGCTTAATTAGCAAGGGGCCCTGTGAGTGCAGATCTGCATAATATGCTCTGGGAATCAACCCATTATCATCCACCACTATGCAGTGCACATCCTTCTGCCATGTTCAATACCCAGCGGTAACTGAATGGAGGTTGCCACTTCTTCTCTTTTGTTTCAGGTCAAATCTGCTTTGAATTAGTAATGCACTTACCATCTTTTCAGTCTGATGAACGATTCGTACCCATTAAGTGTTAATCAAACCGAAGGAATAGCATCACCATTCAGTGCAGCTTTTCTATTACCAACCAGGCAAAAAATCATACTTGAATAATGAAAATTTGTGTTCATAGCAGGCAGACTGCCGTATGGGAGAGGAAAAGGTATTTTGCAAGAAAAGCAAAACCAAATTCAATTACTTCTGCAAGAGGTAAAATGATGGGAACAATGTTTTACAAAAGAACTGACTATACCAACCATGAGAATGATTCTGCTGTGGCTGTTCCCAGCAGGTTTGAATCATACATAGCTTCTCATTTATTTGTTACAGAAAAGAAGAAGAAGAAGAAATATCTGAATGGTGTTTCCCTGGAAAAAATGTCTTGGAACATTAATGTGCTGTGTTGGGTGCTAACTCAAAAACACAAGCAAACTTGGTTTTTTGGGGAAAGAAACAAGGGACAGACAGATTCTTTACTGCCTGTGTACACATATCTGAAAATGCCTTGGAAATGGCAAATCAAGCATTAAGAATACTCCATGTCTTCTCATGTTTGGTTTTGCTGGTTTTATTCAGAAATTAAATTTTCTGTTGTGCAAGACAGCTATGCACCAACTAAGTGCCAGTTATTCTCTCATATAAAGATCTTACATGAAGAATCTTTAGTAGAAACCTTGTCATGAGGATTCAGAAAAGAGAAATTGAAGTCCTTGAGGAAGAGAAGTCTGAACAGCAGGAGACAAGTAGTAGCTGTACTTGATGTCTGTAATAATGGAAAGAAACCAAATTAAAATTTGTTTAAAATGTTACATTCATTCCTCTTATTTCCCTTTAGTTTTTCCTCAACTTATAGCTTCACATATAAATTTTAAAAAATTAATACAGAGAAGATAAGTTAGATCTTTTATGCTTATTGAACATAATGTATGAAAGGCAACCTTTTAACAGGAGCTTCTTCGAATAAGACAGTATTCATGAGACTGATTCATACAGGGGGAAAGAATCAGAGTGCTGCTTTGCTCTCTCCTCTTGGAGGAGAAGGAAGGTACAAGTGGTTAGTGCCTTCTTTCTGCCCTCTGTGTTTGGACTGGTTGTGGCAGAGGGCACACACGTTAGAAAGAGCTGTCATGTCCAGCAGAGTTCCAGTGGTACTTGCTGGCTCTGATAGAGTATTTCAGTAGTGCATGGCTCTCTGGCACTGTGCTTGTCCTTCCTGGAACCTTGGGTGCCTCTTCAAATAGAGCCTGTGAAAGAGAGTAGTATAAAGCTGGTAGCACTGTTGCTCCGGCCTGTCAAACTTACTGGAGGAGTGAATTGAGAGAGCATGATGGAAAATATCTTCATGAAGAACTACTGAGTTGGGGCTTTTATATCCTATGATTGAATCCTGCTGCCTTGTCCATTCAGAGTTCCTCAGCTGGAATATGAGCCTAATTATCAGTCTTTCCTGAAAATACCATGGACAGTAAATAAGTGACATGATACTCACTTTATCTGTGTCCATTTGGCCCTCTGTCTATGCAGTACAGCTTTCAGAGAGTGAATTAAGTCACCCCTTAGTAGTCCTAAAGCTACTGATTCAGAGTAAGTTGTGTTCGAAATGTTCCACCTCCATGTAAAAATGTAGTTTTAGCAATGAATTTTTAATTGCTTTGGTGTGGGTTTTTTTTCTAAGAAACTCTTGCTTTTCCAGCTTTTACAGCAAAGCTTTCTATTCTTGCAGGTCCCAAAGGGAACTGCAGTTATTCAGAATCTAATATTGTTCAATTATTCGGGATCTAATATTGTTCTGTTGACAAGAGATGGAACTCTCTTGCCAGCAATTAGAAGATTTATACTGGAACTGAATTGAACAGAGGCACCATGCAAGTGTATTATTGGAAAGCTCATTAGACAGTAGATGAAATGATGCACAAATTCTCATGCAGGCTGTAATCGGTACTGGTAAAAGCACAGAGGAAGTTGCAAATTTTGTTATGGATACCAAACATTGATTTAAGACAACTTCAGAGTATTCTCAGAGGACTACTTCCTTTTAAAAACAATTACAGAAAGTTACTAACAGTGTTTTAAATGAGAGCAAAGATAAATAAATGTATACTGAACATCTGGGAAGCAAAACATTTAGTCTTTAACAGGGATGATCTTGCTGATAAAATATGTTTCTGAGTAGTTGTACAGACACATGTACTTCATGATGTTGACCAGATACAAAGTTTTGCTTGGCTAACAGGGGGGGCCAATAGGCAGTTCTTAAGAAAGGTTGCAAAAATGTTTTTACTTTGATGTGCAGATACCTAAACCATGAGCATCTTATATGTAAAAAGATTCATGATACTTGAGCAGCATCATTAAGACACACAAACAATAATAGGAGCATTAAAAAACCTGTGAAATTACAGAACATTCATGTTTTAGTGAACCTGAGACTTCCAGATTTATCAGCTTGAAGCACAGCTCCTAATGATGTGTCAGGTTGGTCCAGCCAATTATACAATATTTCAGAGCTGCCATGTTATCTGTCTTGAAAGTGCTGTTCAGGTGTTTAATGGGACTTCTATTTATTAGGTTTGCTGGTTTGAAAGCCAGTGAATGGGGTTGGGGAGGTCAGAAACACATTTGTGGCACATTTTGAATTTATAGGAAAAAGCTGAACTTCTGACTAGTGGATTGTGACAAAAGTACTAGCTTTACAATAGAAACAGAACTGCCTATTTTAGCTTATTTCTCCAGATTACTTTAAGCATTTGATTACTTTCCATTCACTTGTCACTAGAAGTTCATTTCCACAAATACATAACAGAGACTCAGACAGTCTACCCCCACTCATCCTTCCACTCTTTACAGCAGCTATGCCAAATTCAGGGAACATGGAAGTTGTGGAATACTTCCCCAGTGATGGTCCTGTTTGGAGCTATTTCCAGTAATTAGTACTAGCTCTAAAGGGCATTGCAGAGGTCAGTGATAAATTCCTCACTTCCTGGTTTCAGAGCTTTGGATGTAACTCAGCTCAGCTTTACGGAAAAGCAGCTGTTAACAGTATTTCTGCATTAAATACATTTTAGAGTACTTAATTGTAGCTAAGGACAAGCATGTGCAATCAGTCTTTTTTCCCATGCTCGCAGCCTCTCTCTCTTGCCAATGAGCTCTGCTTTTGTCTTGTGAGCCTGCTGTGACTTTAGTCCAGATGTTTCCGTGCCAAGAATTTGAAAATCAGTAACGTTGCAAATCCAGATTTAGTCAAAAGAAAAGTTAGAGACATGGAAACAGCACACTGAAGGCGTCTTAGTTAAAATATGTTTTTCTTCTGTGTGGACTTCAGATTCTGGTAGGATGGGAATGACTTGAGAAGAATCACATGGAGTTTTACATGTCAGAGCAAGGATGGGAAGTCTGTGAGAAGAAGCTGCAAAACTGTAGGGCTGCTTGTTGTTGCAGAGCCTGTAAGATACCTTTCAGTCAGGCAGTAACATGAAAGGCTGTCAGCCTTCTGGAAGTAAGCTTGAACAGTTTGCTTTGGCCTAGATGCAAATAATGATCCATGTACACCTTCAGTCTGCTCTTAGGTAGGCCTAAAAGCAGAGAGATAGGAGGCATGTCCTTTTCAAATAGTCCTAGAAACACCTTCAGTACCTTACATAGAGTGGTTTTATGCTGACATCTCAAAGGGGTAGAAGAATCTCATGATTCAGGAATTCTGGTGATGTACTTTTGCTACTGTTTTTTTAAACTTGGGAACTTTGTTTCAAGACCTTTACCCTCAAAGTGCTGCAGCTCTTAACACAATTTGCTGTTGGCCACAAATAGCGACCTGCTGGTGTGAGGAATTAATGTTACTCAATTGATTTCTAATGTTGAGCATTTGTCAGTCTTTTTTCCTTTTCAAGTCTAATGTTCTGATGAGACAAGAAGGTAAGGCACTGAGAAATTAATTCAGGGATCTCTACATATCTTCAATGAAATCTGGCACTCAAAAATAGAGTAACAGGGAAATCTTCAGTATTTGGAGCAATGTAAGTAATTTTTGTTAAATAATAGTTTACATATCTTGTATTGATATTTTTATAGTGTTACCAGTTCTAAGATATTCAACATGAAATCCATCTTTAATCAGCTGGTGCCAATTGCTTGACAGTGCATGGGATAAATCAAATTACTTAGTCTTGTGTGTAATAGACTGATGTCCCCACTGCTATAAGAGCTTCTTTATTCTAGTCAACACTGGGAAGTGTACCAACTGAGCTGTCCCTTGACTGACAAGGCAGGGCTTCTGCCTCTGGGGCTGCCTGCTCTGCACTTAGGCTGCAAGGAGAGAGCTTCAGTTTTCCAGAGCACTTCAAATTAGAAGCAAATTAGCATACTGCTAAAAGTTGTGAAGGGAGAGAGAAGTGAGAGGATTTGAAGGGAAGTCTTAGACTAGAAGCAGAATATGTATCATGGGAAATCCTGTAATCCCTATCTTCCTACTCAGAAACTAGGCTGCTAGGCAGTTAGGTGGGATTTTACTGCTCAGTTTCCACAGGTACTACAAAGCTGTCATCTGCCAAGCATGGTCCCCTGGATCAGTTTGCTACTCCGGTTCACCACAAGGCCACACAAACACTCCTGTGAACACAGCTGGTACCTAGGCAGCTTGGGGCAGATGAGTGAAGAAGGGCAGTAGCCCAGTGCTACCTCCCTTTCTGGCTACCCACACCCTCCCTTGATTGCATATCAAATCATGGTCTAATATTCTAAGTGGAACTTAGGGCAAAAGGAGGGGCCCTGGTTTTACAGTCATTTGGTGCACCAGGACCTTGCTGTGATTGTGTGGTCTGCTGCACAGACCACACAATCTGTGCTTGTTAAAAGTATATTGTGACAAATGCGGTCATTTCTGCTCTGTAGATGAAAAGAATCTGGATGAATGTTAACAGAGGCACAACTGCTGGGGCTTACAAACACTCTGTCACATGTCTGATACACTTTGTCAGAGTATCATTGGAAGTGGCCTGTGGTCTAACATAGTTCCTCCAGAGCAGGCTGTGGATCGGCTCCTCTGGAAGTGGAATCTTACTAGTGCTGCTCGTGCTGGACTCTCTGATGCAGCTTTATGTGCATTTAATAGGAAATGGGTCTTATATTTGTTAACAGATAAGCCATTGTATCCATTTAAAAATGTACAGAGATCTGATCTAAGCTTTATAGCTGAGCACCTTCATATGTGTGGGCAGCCATGGTGTTGAACAATACTGACATTCAGTGCTTGATTATACTTGCCTCCGTTGTGTGACTATCCAGGAGATTTTGGAAGGCTTTAATGTTCAGCGCTGGCTAAATTCAGAACATGTTTACTTGAACTGGATTAAAGCAATTGTGTTGAGTCTCCTTTATAAAAATGCTGTACTCACAGAATAAAATTGTCTGGTTTTTTTAACAAACTAAATTAGAGATTAATTTGGTCCAGGAGAGAGATAGTAGAAACATGCAGTAACACTTTGTAGCTTTGTTTCCTTTCCCACTTTTAAGCAAATTTGCAGTCACAGGTTCTAAAAGAGCTTCCTTTTGCATTCCATATTGGCTTACATGAATTTTTTTGTCCACCTTTTGACTATTGGTCTTTTTTTGTCTGCCACCAAAGACAGCATGCTCTTGGCAGGAGGTATCTGAGACCTGGCAAGGCCCCAGTGAAGATGAGCACATTGGTGTCACACTTGTGAAGGAGCAGCTGGAGTTTAGAATTTGAAAAGCTGAATCTTGGCTCTCTTCCCACATCTGCTGACTTAGGTGGAGGGAAATAGCATACTGACAACCTTACTGAGCTGTCCTTTTCACAGTCTTTGGTGAGCTTTGGAAGACTTACTTTTGTTTCGTCAAAATCTAGAGGGCCACACCATTTTTCATTGTTAGAAGTGTATTGGTAGATGAGTTAGTACTCGGGGTAGTTTAGATTCAGACGCAGCAACACAAGCTCACTCTGGGTAGAGCTAAGTGCTTATTCCAGTAGTTTGGAATGAGATTTAGTCCTAGTGTTTGGACTCCTTAAAATCCCTGTGGGACTGGGTCATGTACATCTAGATGCTTCCGTGCTATCTTCACATTAGTGTGCCAGAGTTGACAGCGAAGGAGCAAATTTTATCTGCCTTTTATGACAAGATCCTGGCCAAACATGGTAAAATTAATGAAAACTATGATAGGTTTTTTGTAGGTGTGTTTGACTTCTCTTGGACATGCAGAGTTGATGGTGGTCTTCCTGTTTCAAGGTGTGAACACCCAGTAATTGTCTGGTCTCTTTCCAGTCATGGTTGAATTCCTCCAAAGGCTTTCAATTCTGGATCTCCATTGCTATCATCTGCCCATTTCCACAACCTGCCATGTGCCAGCTCTAGCACTCTCTGGCAGTGTAATAATTTGCATTAGGAAGCTGATCTGACCAGCAGCTCCTTTTGCTGGGTCAATTTCTGGCTGAACCATTTTCCTAATGTAGATAATTGCAGAGCCACAGACCTACTCAAATCAATACCTGAGAGGCAGAAGGGAACAACAGACAGTGCCAGGGGCAGCTTCTTCAACTACAGATTAATTTATGCTTGATATTGAATACCAGGTTAACTTCACCTTGAGAAGCTGCTGTTGGGATTACAGTTTGGTTTGTTTTCCAGGCCCAAGTTTTAACTGGAACTTATTTTTGTAAGAGGATCATTACGCTGCAGGTTAGCCAAAGCATTGTATCTGTCTCATGTAAAGGCTGAAGAGATAAACTGAAGCGTGCTAGCATTTGTCTCCTCTGTAGATGCAGAGATAATAGTCTATTCATTTTATCAACAACTTAGTTCACTTTCTCATTAGAAGTTGAGAAATAGACTAGGAATTATGTTTTTAATAGACAGATAAGCTTTTTGTACCATGAATAAAATGAAGGATCAGTGGCTGAGGCATATTATTTGTAAATGTTTAAAGAGATAAGAAAAAAGTTACATTCCTTACCTGCAGTTCATACTCCCCTTTTACATTAGTGAGTTTTTAAGTGACAAACGTTTTATGTAAACATATTTCATGCATGCCAAGCACATTTGAGGCAATTTCATTCATTAAATCAGATTTAAATGGCTAGTTTTATGTACTTTTAATGAATTCCAACCCTTTACCCAAGTGCAGCTTGGCATAGATTGTAAGACTAATCTGTCAGCAAATAAAAAGCACTTTTCTAGTTCAGCAACTGAAAGCTGACAAGCAAAGAGCTGTATCTTTAAGATAGAGCAATTCTAAGTTATGTGTGTAACTGCCAGGCCAACTGCACTGCCATAGGAAACTTTATGTATGAGTTACTCTTACACGTCAGCAAATGCGTTTGAGCGAGTGCCAGCTCATGAGAGTCAGCTTTTCTTTAAGAAATAAATTGCAAATACCAGATAGGGATGAAAGTAGAAAACAAGGGTGCTTGCTTCTTGCTTGCATTCTGATATACCTTAGCAATTTAATCCAGTGGCAAGTAGTTTTTGGTGGAACATTCTTCTAAATAAAGAAAATAGAATTCAAAGAAAAGCAACAAAGTAGATATTTTTCCTAAATTCACAGTGCATGTTAATAAAGAATAACCATTGTAAGGGAATCTGGGATAAGAAATGTCAATCCACATATCCTTTTGTTTAACTTCTTTTAATGTGTTTCCAACAGAAAATGATCCACAGCCTGTTTCTTATAAACTGTTCTGGTGATATATTCTTGGAGAAGCACTGGAAGAGCGTTGTGAGCCAATCTGTATGCGATTATTTCTTTGAAGCTCAGGAGAAAGCAATCGATGTTGAGAATGTGCCTCCTGTCATCTCAACTCCACATCACTACCTCATCAGCATCTACCGGGATAAAATCTTCTTTGTGTCTGTCATACAGACAGAAGTGCCACCACTCTTTGTAATTGAATTTCTGCACCGAGTAGCAGATACTTTCCAGGTCTGTCACCATTAAATGATTTTAAAATTCAGTGTCTGAAGGGGGCCTACAGGGAAGCCAGAGAGGGACTCTTCATCAGGAACTATAGTGATAGGATAAGGAGAAATGAGTACAAACTGAAAGAGGGGAAATTTAGGCTAGATATTAGGAAAAAATTCTATACTGTGAGGATGGTAAAATATTGAATGGAACAGGTTGCCCAGGGAGGTTGTGGATGAGCCAACCCTGGCAGTGGTCAGGGCCAGGTTGTATGGGGCTTTGAGCAACCTGTCCATGCCCATGGCAGTGGTGGTTGGGACCACCCCTTAACATTCTGTGATTCTATGATTCTAAAATAACTTCAAGGGATTTTTAATATAAACTTCTTCTAGAGACAGGTAGTAGTCATCTTCTGTTGGTGACTTTTCCATCTGCAATTTTTAAGTCAAGCACAGGTTTATAGAGTACAAAGGAAAAAAAGGTTTATTTTGTGCACTCACAGACACTAGAACCCAAATCCCACTTTGTAAATGCTGGGATTTTTTCTGTAAGCTTTTGTACAGTTCATGTTATGTAGATGGGAAGAAGTATCATGTAGTCAGGCAGCATGCACTCTGTAGTGAGGAAAGGGCTGCAAAGCTTGAGTCACTTCTCAAACAATTTCACAAATATTGTATATAAAGAAAACTCTGTGAAGATTGAGCATTGCCAAAAGACAGTAGCTTTATTTTACAAGAGTCTTGTAGCTGAAGATGTGTTAATGTTCACAAGTGGAAGGACCTTTGTGACATAAATAGTAGTACATCAGATTACATTAATTTCACTGTTCATGCTTGTATTTATTTTCAATTAGATTATAAGTATAACCTTATACTACATGATGCCATTAGACTATAGAAATAGCTAGTCAGTTTAGGCACTAAAGTGGCCTCATATATTGGAGGGTTTCTCTAAGAAGAAAAAACCAAACAAACTTCCTTTCGCAAAGCATTCTAACAGGAATAAAAATCCTCTCTTTTGTAATCTCTGAATTTGTTTAGGATTACTTCGGCGAATGTTCTGAGACAGCAATTAAGGACAATGTAGTAATTGTGTATGAACTTCTAGAAGAAATGCTAGACAATGGCTTTCCACTGGCAACAGAATCTAACATACTGAAGGAGCTGATTAAGCCTCCCACAATTTTGCGCTCTGTTGTCAACTCCATCACAGGTATGAAAATACATCATTTCAGCAGTGACGGCTGCTTAAAAGTAAAGCCTATCATTCCTCATAGCTAAAAAATAATATATTGGTGAATCTGTAAGGTGAGGGCACTGTCCTGCTGCTTCTCATAAATAGGGGTTGAATAAAAGCAACTCCCTCCTTATTTGCAGTTTACACCTGGCCCCTTTGCTGTCCTCGGTGGCACTGTCTCGTTCAGCCACAGCTGCTGAAGTCCCTCAGGAACAGCAGCTCCTAGCACAGTCAGGGCATACTGGAGACAGGTGCTCTGGGATTGGGACCAGAGCTTAACTCCAAGCTTTGAATAACTTAGGGGCATTGGAGAAGGTTAAGCATTTTATAAGGAATCCTTATAGGAAGATATATAATAGATACCTAATAAATCCTTGCTGTCCTCATCCTCCACTCTGCCCCCAATACCAATCAGCACCTGGATTCATATGGATTTGATTTCAGAACTGATTTCAGGCTGTTGTAAATGGGTCTGTCTTGCAGTGATAAAGCCAAATGTCTGTCAGCTGAGCTGGTGGAATCTGTTTGTCTGGCAAGCGGGTGCAAGGGAGGTGAGCCATGAGGTGTCACATGGGGGCAGAGAGATGCGAGACGGTCGCCTGGACATTGTGTTAGAGAAGGGGAGTAGTTGGGCTGCAGGGCCACACACGTAGTACTCAGAGGAGCTGGTCTTTAATGTAGTAGATATGGTTTAATCTTTGAGTATAAATCTCATCAGTTTTAATTTCTGTTATTTGGAGTTTGGTTAGGCTTTTTAAAATGTGGGTTTGGATGCTAGTATTTACACTTATGAAAAATATGACATTAATGGACTAGATGGACCTCTGTAAGAAGAATTAAGACTACTGAAGCCAAGGGTTGCAGCATCAAATCCTCTTGTTTTATCTAAAGCCTTATTAAAATTCCCTAGGAGCCTAAAGCGCCTGCCCAAGGCAGCCTGCATCTTGTCACTCTCAACAGCTCAGTGCTGAGCAGGTGGAAACAGCAGCCCGAGAGCTCTCCTACCTACCTGGCCTGGCAGCAGTGCTGCACCCTGCAAGGCTGCTGAGGGACAGACACAGCAACTGCTCCTCTTCAGAGATACAATGGGAGTGAAGAAAAGGCTGTAACTCCTCCCCCCTGAGTTATAGTACATACAGGGGTGGACTTCAGGGAGGGTTTTTTTTCAGTAACTACTTCTACTAGCTCAAACGAGTTAAAACTTGTTTTCTGCCTGCCAGGATAGGGCAGGTTTTGTAGAAATGATACCTGCTGGCCACCAACTTCTCAGTGAAGCTGATTCACATGGCAGGACATGCTACCACGTTCTTTGTACTAAAGGGCACAAGCCAGCATGAGCTGTGACCCTATCCCAAGACCTACTTCTAGCAGAGGGAGTTGTTTCCACTGTGCTGGGATTGTGGCATCAGTCACCTAAGCCTCAGAAGTGATAAGATTTTTTTTTCCCCTTTTTAGAGCATCATCAATTTACTTTATAACTAGGTAGCTCAGGAAGCCCTTTTCTCATGCTGGATGGCACTGCGAACCAGGAGCCAAGGGTGAGAGCAAGGCAGGCAGGGACAGTGGCATCATTCATTGGTCAGGAGCCCACAAGTTGAGGCAACAGGTCAGGGACAGGATCAGATGATAACAGGTCATCTACAGCTCAGTGACTGCCAGTAACATCCACCAGAATGGACAGCTCAAGCCAGAAAGTCCAATCTGGGCCAGGGTCTGGATCGATTTGACACATGGCCAGGCAGAGACATGGCTGTCAGGTTGATGCAGGGTAGCTCAGATGGGTACCAAGGGTGAGACCCTCAGCCTAACACCATCTCCAAGCAAAGACTGTGGGAGGCCTCCCCAAGGCTTCTTACATCTTTCTTGCTAATGACTCTTACCTATTATTCAGCCCTGAAGTTATACTGCTAAAACTCATAGGAGAAGGGGGAAGCAGGCTTAAGGCCCTCACAGGGAGCTGTCATGTCTTTAATTAGTGATGAAATCCTTCACAAGATCTAGCCCCACATCTACTCCCACTCAAACCTCCTGCTGACTTGAGCATTGTATTTTGCTGTGCAAAATGTAGTCTGAAAGCTGTTAAGTCTGGGCACATGGCCCCAGTGCCTTAACGTCACCTCACGAATAATGTTGTAGGGGTTCAGGTTCTAGGCTACAGTTCTTGGGGGCAAGCCTTACCTTGATTTTTAATTTTGGCAGTTGAAACATTCCTTTTGTAATTAATTGTTGATTTTGAGTTCCTTTTCATTTTTAAGGCAGTAGTAATGTGGGAGACACACTTCCCACTGGACAGTTGTCCAACATTCCTTGGCGCAGAGCAGGGGTAAAATACACAAACAACGAAGCCTATTTTGATGTCATTGAAGAAATTGATGCGATTATAGACAAATCAGGTAAGATGCCCTACAAACTAATATTTGTTTCTTAAGTGTGTTTGCATATAGCTAATGATGTTTAGAGAGGATACAATCCAGCTGTCTTATTTTTTGCATGTTTTATGTACATGAATCTATATCTTAGGTAGAAATATTCAATTTAAAATTATGTGCCTAAATGTATTTCTTCAGTTTATCTTAAAACAGCAACATGCCCTGGGCTGCTTCAAGAACATTCACAAGAAGCATGTTTTCTGTATATATCTCCCATCATTCCTGCCAACAACGTACTGTAGTCCTTGAAGGCCCTCAAGTGAGCAAGACAAAATCTTTCATTAGCTTTCTTCTGACAGCAAGATAAACTTGGTGCAAAATAGCTGGACAGTATTGTTTTCCTTACATTTAAACTGGAGCCAGATATTATGAAGCATAATAATACTCCTTTCTTTTCTGTGAATGAAACATACAATTTTCAAATACAAAAGTCTTTTTTCTGAGATTAACTGGGAGGAGGAACCTGATAACTTCTGTGCCAAGAAAAAGAAAAAAACTATGCAAAAAGAGAACTGCAAAGCTGTGGGCAGGAACCTGCTGTTTTGTTCAGTATTGGGGCCAGCAGTTAGCAAGGCTGAAAACTGCAGGACACCGTTTTGTGGTGGTATGGGGCAGGGACCAAACCTCTCATCATTTCATTCAGTGCTGCTGTTGTAGCAGCGTCAGTGTTGGTTTGGTTCTGTACACCAACAAATGCTTTGGCCGCTGTTTAAGTGGGTAGTCATAAATAGCTGTTGTGCAGCTCTTACTCTCCCCATCTTGAAGCTAAAAGAAGGTGGCCCTTTTAGGGCCCTTACAGAATATGCTGATGACTGTGTAACTGTCCTAGCTCATTAGGATTCCCAGGAGTGTGAGTGCTTAGTCTGAGAAGGTACAATCAAGACCATGGTGTGTTTCTATGTGTATTTCAGGCCAAATCAGTGTGCACCAAGTGTTTAATTTCCTACTGAGGATCTGCTGCAGTAGTCATAGCTACTCTTTTCTGCTCTGATCCTTTGGGGACCAGCAATGCAAGAGCCTTTCTTTATAGCCTTCACTAGGACTAAGAAGTAGATAAGGTTGCTCCACTAAAATAGGGAAGTTACCTTGTTTCATAGAGATATGGTTGACTGCTTTAAGCTGAAACAGGATTCCTTCTTTTAAAACTAAGTAGAAAGTCACCATTTCTCCTTCCCCGGATGAGCTAGTTTCTACCTATCTTCTAAAATTACCTTTGCATGTGGAGCTAATTAATTAGTCCAGAGTCCTGCTTATGTCTTTCTGTACTTAGGAGGTATTTCAGGAAATGAGCATTTCCTGGGTAAAATGCTTGGTATTCTTGCTTTGGGGGTTGGGGTCTTTTGCTACAGATTTATTTAACATCAAGATGAATATTTAATTTCATTATTTAACAGCCTTTATTTGTGAAAGCCAAGGTTAGCTGGAGCTTTATAGCACCAATTTACTGCATTTTGGTATTGACTATTTCGATGTGTTTCAACTTCCCTGCACCACTACACAACTTGCTAGTTTTCTGGAGACTGGGAACAGACGTGAAAGAAAAGATTCAGAGCTGGTGTGTCACAAAATTCTTATTTGCTTTTTGCTGGCAACCAGTTCAAGCACAAGTCCTGTGTATCAGCTGGTACAAGTATAATTTAACCAATTTGGGACAGGCTGTTTGCTCTGGCTCATGTATTTTAGCAAGCTGCCCAGGACACAGGTAACTGGAATGACCTTCCCTAGCTGGGCTTGGCATGTTGTTGAGTGTTGTGCAAATGTCATCTGTGCCCTCTAGCTGCACTTCACCACATCTGTTAGGCCTTTCATAATAATGTTAAGTCAAGTGTCTTGTTTTTCCCTGCAGGTTCCACAGTCTTTGCAGAAATCCAAGGCGTTATTGATTCGTGTATTAAGCTCTCAGGAATGCCAGATCTTTCTCTGTCTTTCATGGTAAATTCAGCCTATGTTTGGGAATCTTAATTGCTCAGGATTTATTTTTCTTAGTGATCAGAGTTAAACAATTTCAAGAGCACTATCACTATTTCATGTGTTACACATATGAAAAGTAACAAGTTTTGCATTATATTATAGCAGTTGCATTGTTCAGTAGTTGGAATGGCTTTTGTCTGTGCATAAAAATACCCTCACAGGAGCTGCTGTACCCAGTCAGATCAGAAATCCATCTAGCTCAGTACCATGTCTCTGATAATGGCTACTCAGAGTCTAAGAAATAGGAGTTGGGTGGAGTTCAGTAGCTAGCTCAAACTGCTGGTACTTGGTGAGATGTCACTTACCATTTTGCCACTCCTTCCAGAACCCACGGCTGCTGGATGATGTCAGCTTCCATCCGTGTATTCGGTTCAAACGCTGGGAGTCTGAGAGAGTCCTTTCGTTTATTCCTCCCGATGGCAATTTCAGATTGATCTCCTACCGTGTCAGTTCCCAGAAGTACGTTTCCATTGCAGACACACTGCTTCTCCAGCTGCACCACCTGCTGCTTTCCACCTGAGTGACAGCACATTCCTCCTGGTTAAGGGGGGAATTTGCATTGTTCTAAAATGCATGTGCTCAGGTTTTGTCTCATCTATCCCCACTAAGAGAAGAAAACCATTTTTCAGTGACCTGCAGATACTCAGCAATAATTTTTAAGTGGAATAAATCACATATGACAGCAATATAGGGCTATTCATTCCTAGTAATCATTGTTGGTGCTAGATGCTTTGTGGGTGAGTCTCTGTGTACATGGAGGACTCTGAGCAAAAATAAAAGCAAATAAAACAAAAGAAGTCTAACTGCAGATAGTTGCAAACTAAAGCTTGATCTGACTAGTGGCTCTTCTGAGATTTGGCTCAGTGAGATTACTTTAAAAAAAAAGCAGGTGAAGGAAGAGAGAATAGGACAAGATATTTGGAAGAAAATAAATTTTTTTTCCCTGTGATTCTCTGCTAATAAAATCACTTCAGTAATGATGCTGAAGAGCAGAGTATCACTTCACTTGTCACTTCTGAAACAAACTGGTTCCAACTTGAACACCTACCAGAAACACAAGAACTATTTATGAGAAAGTGCTTTAATTTCTCAAGTAGAGAAGTAGCCAGGATGCATTCAGCTACTGTCTTCTCTTTTCAGCTTGGTGGCAATTCCTGTATATGTGAAGCACATGATCAGTTTTAAGGAAAATACATCTTCAGGAAGATTTGATGTTACCATTGGACCAAAACAGAATATGGGGAAAACAGTAGAAGGAGTTGTCATGACAGTTCACATGCCAAAGGCCGTACTTAACATGAACCTCACTGCTACACAAGGCAGCTATACATTTGACCCAGTTACTAAAGTAAGTCTTACATTTTTATTTATTTAAATATTGAAGATGGCATTACAACAAGTCACCCATATTGCAGCACACTGGAGCAGTGTTCCACACTTAGCAGAAAACTCTGTTCAGCATATTTATATATAAAAATTTAACTTTAAAATTTGCTTTTTCAAACTTAGATACACACCAGTTGTGATTTCTGACTTTGTCAGTATCCTTTTCCTTCACTTCCTCTCTTTTCACCCTGCTCTTTCACCCACTAATATTTTTCCTTAGTGGATGCAGCAGTATTTTGCTGATAGTTCCACCCATTATAGATTTTGCAATCTATCTTATGAAAACATATTTATCTGAATAAAATGCACCAGCCTTGAAAACAGGTAGCCAGAAAAACTGGGAGCAGGAGATGAGAAAAAAATTTCTTCCAAAAGATCTGCCTAAAGGCACACAGGAGGATAAAGTGTTTGAAAAAACGTATTTTGGGCTCCTGCTTTCTTGCCTCTGAGTTGGGGTTTGAGACATAAATTTCCTAAAGCTCCTGAAGCCTTTTAGTACCCAGAAGCCATTTTGCTGAAAAGCAGTTTGAGCCAAACCATTCTGCTGGCTCTAATACCCTGCTCTTTCTGCTGCCCTTGGAATATAACAGTCAGCAATTGATTAAAACTGTTAGGGAAAGCTCTCCAAGAAGCATTTTGTTTCAAAAACAATAGACCTTGATCTTTTTAAAAGAAAAAGACTGACAAAAACACTTAAGGTGTGCTTTCCTCTCTGCAGAAATAAATTTAACTGTGTTTTTGTCAAGAGCTGGGCTAACAAGGTAGATTGAAACTGCAAAAATTTGTAGAAGCAGAGAGAACTGAGGTTTTTCTGCATGTATCAGTTTATGATAAGAACAAACCAACCACCTCTTGTGGGTGAGTAAAGTGCCTGCTTGGTTCCACTTTCTCCAGAGTGTTAGAATCAATGGCAAACAAGTGAGCCTTAAGAAAATCTGTCTGAGACATCTCCTTTGGTCCAGGGCCTTGCTCCTACCCTCCTCATTCTCGTGTTTAAGTTTCTATGATCTTTGTGCTGGTTTCTGTCTTGGCTTCATGGATCCAGCTGACCCAAACTGACATCAGGGTCAAGCATCCTTAGCAAAGGGAACAAGATCTTCTCAGTGCACAGACCCACAAAGGAACACTGACAGGGTGAAAAAAAGACCCCATACCTGAAAGAGCCCTCTCACAGCCAGTGAGGTAATTCTCAGGGCTACCAGGCTACTGTCTGTACCCAGCCTGCAAACTAAAACTGGACATGAACTTGACCTCAGAGGTTGTTTCCTAGAATGCTATTACTGCTATTCTCTCCTTCCTGACAAGGTGCTAACGTGGGATGTGGGGAAAATTACCCCTCAAAAGCTACCAAACCTGAAGGGTATAGTGAATCTGCAGTCTGGAGCCCCCAAGCCAGAGGAGAACCCAAGTCTAAACATCCAGTTTAAGATACAACAGCTTGCAATTTCAGGTGAGTGGCAGGGTGTTACATGAAATTGGTGTTGGCAGAATGAGTTGTAGTAGGAAATGAATTGGGAAACTGTTAATTGTTTAATTGGAGATGCAGATTTGAAGTCAGCTTGGTCCAAAATTACAAAGTCTGATTTACCCAAACCTGACAGTTACCCTTGCTGGAAGATTCCTTTGATGGGAATTGTGAATTCCCAATTGTTTTGCTCAAGAAAGACTGTGAGAAGTACACAGAAGAATGGATTTTTCTTTTTTGACTACTGCATTAAACATGCAATGTATCTGTTTAGTGAAGATCAATGGATGATGATTTAGTGTGCTGCTCCTGAATTCCTTTAGCCTCCTATCACTAAAGCTCTTTCTAGTGGTCATAAACTTACATTAATTTTGGAGAACGCCCTTCTTACTCTTTCCTTCTGGAGCTGGTTAGATTTTCATCTTTAAAACAATCTGCAAGTAAAAGCAGAATGAAGTCTATAGAGTAAGTGCAAAAGTAAATTTAAAGCAGACAAGGCCTCAGTGTGCAAACACTTAAATCATGTGAGCTGTCCGTGTGTAAAATGCTTCTCCGAGCAAGCTTTGCAGGATTAAGGCTCTAACAGTGCAAGGACTCACATTTGGAGAGGAGTAGGAGGAGCAGGAAGATGACTGCAGGCAGTTGATGAGAGTTGGTGGTAGTACCTTTCTGGACAGGGACCAGGCTATGGTCTTTTTGGGTCCTAGACTACTTGAGTAGGTAACACTTAGTTCTTGTATAAGAACAGAATCCTGCAGTTACCTCTAAACTGGTTTTAATCTAGCAAGACAGAGTTGGTCCAGCACCTGGATGCCAAAGATAATGGACCTGTGAGAAAGCATGGAACAACCTGAAACCATAGGTAATTAATAGCTACTGGCCTTCCTCAGGGAATAGTAGAGGGATTTCTGGTTCTTGCAATTACGACTGGGAGTGAAAAGAATTCTGAAACTTGTCCTTTGCTTCATCTCCATGATGGACAATGAGTGCAGTGTACAGGAACGGTGGAAGATACTCGTTTGTTCCATAGTTCATCTCTTGGAAGGAGGATATTGGCATATGGTGTAGAAGAAAAACAAGGTGTTGCCCTGCCAAGACAGCTACGATTAGGTGACAAGAATGTTCTCATCTGCCGCTTCAAACCAGATGAACTTGTGAAAGAAAGGAAAATGAGCTTCCTTACCAATCCTAATGTGCTTCAAGGCAGCCGGATTTCTAATCAGACTGCTGTGATTCCTGTCCTAGTATTCTGCTTTTAACTTTGTACTTGTCTCTGTCTTTTTTCAGGACTGAAAGTGAATCGCCTAGACATGTATGGAGAAAAATACAAGCCTTTTAAAGGTGTCAAATATATTACAAAAGCAGGAAAATTCCAAGTCAGGACATGAGAAAATGCTGAGGAAATTCCCCTTTAAAAAACTTGACTGCTTAGTGACTTATGTTGATTAGGTGCCCATTAATTTATAGACACTGATTAGTTTGGGATCAAAGTATTTGTGCACAGCAGCTCTTAAAATGAAAGCATAGCTTAGTTTTTCTTAATATGGCTTTAAAGTAAGGTATTTTTTTTCTATTACACTTCCACTCTTTTTTTACTGAATTGTTGTGCTGGTGAATAGTTGGATATGGGCAACCCACAAAATGTTGCAAACACTACACTGCCAGTCAGATACCAAAGCCCTGAGGTCAAGCACATTCTGAAGGCCCTACAGGTCACTGGAAAAGTCTTCTGGTGGCATGTTTTGCTGCTGCAGCCGCCTGCAAAGAAAGCTCAGTTCCACCCACAGCCAGCTGCAAGCTGCATTCCACAAAGCAGCATGTAATCCCTTCAGAAACAGAGAGCAGCAGTGAGAGGGGCAGGGGTCCCCTGGGGGCCTGGGACATTGCAAGTGTCACTCCTGAAAAAGCTTCTGATGAAGTAGAAAATAATTTCTGTGTTGTTTACAAGAAATCGCCTTTCTTAAGAAGCATTTGCCTTAATCAGCTTTCATTTTCTGCCATCTGCAGATGAGCTGATAAAAATAACATCCTGCATTAAATCTGGGAGGTGATTGTTGCTTCAGTAATCCACTTTCTTTCCATTCAATCTCATCATCCCCATCATTTTTTTTAAGAATACAGTTGCAGAGAGTAAGATCTATTTTTTATGTGAAGCCTTTGCTTTTAGATGTTCCACTTGTTTGAAGTGGATGCCACCAGATCTGTGCAGTGTGTACCTTCAAGAGTAGCTTTTTAGATAGCACAATAGAAGTGTCAAGTGTATTTAATGGTTGTGTGCTTTAATGTTCTGAAATAAAGGGAACTCTACTGCAAATACGTCTCATCTTATGAAATGTTCATGCTCTTGTAAACGATTCATGATGCTCTTAAGCAGAAGGCATCTGATACACAATTAAACAATGACTATTTGCTACCTCTCTACTGAACTTGCTCACTGTGCACTGCTTAGAGTCTAAAAAGGCTGGTAGGAGCATGACAGGTAATGTCCCTTTCATATTTTTTTTATTTTTAAATACAGGACAACTACTTATTTATGATATTTCAAAGATTCAGCAGTCACAGCAAAGCTGACTGAACTTCTTGTTACACACCAACAAAAACATCTTTCTAAACCAAAACATACTCCACAGCACCTATCAGGTTCCAAACCATGCATTTGATCAGTATTAATTAAGGGTGGGATACTGGAGACCCTTTATTTCTCTAACCTGTTTGGCTTACAAATTGATAAGTAGGTACTAACTTTGCTTCAGAAGAAGAGTAAGAACTAAAATAATTTAGTAGTCAAAATTTCAAATACTAGGACAAAAAATGATTCAGTCTGGAAAGAGGAGGAGAAATCCATCCAAACGCTGGCAGCAAGTCAGTAAGAAAGAAATGAGCATACACTCTCTGTTTGTAACTTTGCATCTAGTAAGATCTTCCATTTGTGTAGACACAACCCTGGTTATTAAAAGCTACCAACTTTCTAGTCTGCCTTTTTCAACTGAAGAAACATCCATCAATTCAATACTCATCCTACAGTTCTGCTCTGCGTTTCAGCAAATGGCATCATCCTTCAGTTACTGTAACTGTGGAAGAAATCTTGTCTTCAGAGGTAACTGGTAACATCCCAAGCTGCAGTCTGAGCAGCTGGAGCTGCTCTCTGCATTAGCAGCCTGGAAATGCTGCACCGTGGCCTTTCAGAGCTGACACCCTGAGCTAGGACATAAAGAAGTGTCAGAGCTCCAGCCCCGAGGCCAGCGCTGCCTGCTGCGTGTGACAGAACAAGCCCCGCCTGCCCGCGGGACCTCGGGCACCAGGGAAGGTGGCGCAAAAGCTGTTAGGGGGAAAGCCTGGAACCATTCTTCCCAGCTCATCACCAGAACTCACCAGAAATCAAGAATTGCACTCACCTGGTAGGAAACCAGCCTGGCCATGGAGATGTGTTTTGTCAAGGACATGGTTGTACTGTAAGGCCAATACCTTTACTTGTACATGTGCTGGTTCCTGCTCTATCTCCAAACACAGGAAGTTCAACTGCAGAAGGGGGCCTGTGTTCCTCTTCTGTTTAAAAAAAAAAAATTACCAGCACCTCTATGAAGAGTAGAGCTTAGGGAATCACAGGAAATCGTTGGCAAGGAGTTGCACTGCCAAGTTTTGATCTCCCCTTCTCCACGTGTCCAGCTCTGGGAGTGCTGACAAACGTGGTTGTTTGTCAGGGTCTCATCTTCTCTCAGACATGGAGAGAACTGTGTAAACAGTACAAAACTCTGAATTTTACCAATTATTACTAAATCCCAGGTGCCCTCTGGCACTATGGGGCTACATTTGGTCCTACAGTACCAGTAAACATTGGTTCCACCAAGTCAGAACATTGTGTGCTGGTAGAAATTTTTAGCAAGAAAAAGTGTTTATAAGAGGCTCTTAAGGTGAAGGAAGTAAAACAGTGGTTTCACGCTAATCACCCTTGCACTCAATTTGAGAAGTAAAATTCAGATTAACATTATGCTGGTCAGAGTAGCCAAGTTCTTCCCTTACTGACAGGACCAGGCAAACCCCCCCTTTCAAGTTCTCAGAATACAGCAGATTACTGTCATGCCTCAGGAAAATCTCCTGTTTTCTCCCACTGAACACAGCTTCCAGTAAATTCTTTATTTACTAGTTTGACAGGCATAAAAGACAAAAACCCTTTGTTTAATCTTCTGTTTGAGAAACTTTGCACTTTTTTTCTGTTCAGAACATGTAGAAACAACTGTTCTTTGGTTTAGCTCTTTGCTGCTCTTCTTACAGCATCATCCACTGCTCTGTTATCGTTAACACTCAGAAGCTGACATTTATACAAATGCATTTTTATTGTTTTAACAGAACCAAAGAAAGGTTGAAAACATTAGGCTATACAATACATTTTGGTTTATAAACAAAGTTTTATAGTGGTAAAACATTTCTAAGTGACATTCACGGTCTTATTCAAATTTCTGCTGCACTTCAGGTCCAAAGACCAATAGTGTTCAAAAATGCAGTAATTGCATAAGGTGGACAAGTATCTCGGCTTCTATGAACAGTTCGAGAACTTAGACCAAACATTCTGGAAGAATATCAAAGGCAACCATGATTCATAACTCTCCTGCAAACATTCCTCAATAAACAAAAAGTGATCTTTGGCATAAACAATTATGTATTAAAGGCATTAGTAATATTGCATTAATATCATTCAAGCAACTAAACAGTGATGCTAAAATAATAATAATAATAAAAAATATCTCACAGAGAAGCCTGGATGGGGGAGCGGGATGAGGGGATGTGAGAAGCATTGAAAAGCAATACAGGAAGACTATTTAGAAAATCCCTTTAAAATAATCCCTACTTATTCAGTGTTATTTACTATTAAATAGAAATTACTACATTAAAATTATGTTAAAAGACCTGGTATAAACCAATCAAATGCATCCAGGTTAAGGCTCTGGCACCCCTTCCTTCTTCTTCCTGTTGCAGGTAACTGCAGGAAGAGAGTACTCAGGAAAGATCCTAAGTACCACATATTTCACCCAGACACAAGGAGCAAATTCAAGACGAACACACGCCTTCTCTTGCTGAGGTCAGTTTGAGGCAGTTGTATTATCAACAGTTTAACTTCCCTTTTTAGATAACAGTGCAATGAAGGGGGTGGAAGGGAGAAGGTCCAAGTGTAGAATAACTGTTGCAGGCAGGTAGAGGACGGCTGACTGTGCTGTGTCTCTTCCTTTGAGCTGTTAAGACTGAGAAGTTTTTCCACAAGGACACTTCTGTTCAAGGTGGTTTGATCGTGCAACAATTCTCAGCAAATTAAGAGGGTATTATGAGGTCAGTGCTGATTTGGGCAAAAGTCTGCAAGTGTTCCTTGCAAATGCAGAAACTCATTCTCAAACAAGTTTTCCTTTCTATGGGACAATTAAATGAATGTATATGAATATATATATATATATATGAAGGCATATTCAATTATGGAAGGATAAAACATCATAAATCTATTTTAGTAAGGGGAGGGAATTTGGAGGGTTTTACTGTTGTCATTTTGTTTGGGATTTTTTTTAAAGATACAGGAACAATTGTTCAATTCACTATTACTAGAACTTGAAAAAGAGATTTTGAGACTCGAAACTCCACAAGCAGTAAAAATAATGAGGTATGTGCTGCATTAGGAACCATCATTTGCTGGTAGCCACCAGACTACCTAAAGAGGGTTTCATGTCCCTGCAGAGCTCAGGTTTCAAAAAGCTTATGCATTGTTGGAAACGAGCAGTGAAGCCAAAGGTATTTTTTAACTGAATATCTTTATCTTTTAATTTCCACCTGGAGCGGCTGGAATCACACCAGATGGAGGGAAGAGGGAAGTAAGAATTATTGCATGTGCTCATTTGGTTTTCAGAAAGAAAAGAGCCAACATGTGGCATCTTCTGGTCCTGGACATGCAGCTAGGTTAAGAGAACCAGGATTTTTCAGCTCAATACATTGCTGAATTGAGCAAGGAAAGAGTTCCATGATTTAAGGTCTCCAGCCATAAGGCTCAAGCTGTCAACAGTGTGGCACTAACATTCTCTGCAAAACCTTTCAGTACAGTATGAGAGTTCTGGAATGCCTACCTACAGGGTGACAGGAGAGGGACAGAGACAGCTCCAGCTTCTGTAAAAGTACTGTTGCCAGGTAAGAATCAAAAGCAAAAAAAAAAAATAGCATTTCAGACATGGAGTTTTAATCCTCAGTTTACAACTGTTCGGCTGCCCCACCTTCCCCCTTTTAATTAAAAACCCCACACCTTCCATCATTTCTGCATGGTTTTAGAACAGCCAGTTAAAATCCTGTTGAAAAGTTGAATGTTTCTGTATCAATGATTGTCCCTAAAAAACTGCCAAGTAACCAAGTGTCCTAAACTCTCAAGACAAGCTTAAGTGAGGTCCATGTTTTATATCATCACATGGAAACTACTGGAATATACAGTGCGTAAATGAAATGTGCTTCTGGGAGTACAGAGTTCACTAATAGAATCTTGAAAAAAAATTAAATTATAAGAACTGTCTACTGTTGGCAGCAAATTAGAGGTGTTGGATATCAAATGTGTTCCAAAGACATTTGAAATGCATTATCTTATAACTCATACCCTTAGAATGGGGCATTAGCATAAGCTAATCTTAAGATCATGTATACAGCACCTTCTGCTGTTAATATAACTCTTCTGAAGTTTCCAAAAAAAGGCATTTTATGTTACAGAAAACAATACTAATGTGGCAAGTATTTACTGATACCATGGGGTCTTTCTGACCCAGCGAAGAGTGAATCCAGCATCTGTTCTTATCTTAATGGATGCTGCTTCAGCTTCTCTCACAGTTTCCTTCACAGACTGCATAAGATTCTGGGCATTATGAACCAACATCTCAGTTGCCTGTCAAGAAAAAGAAGAATTTCCAATATATCAGTAAATACCATGATTAGGACAGTAGCATGTAAAACACTTTGTGCACAAAGACTCCCAGTACAAATATATTAAGTCTGCTAATTGCTGAGTTAAACTATGAAAATATAAGTAAAGTAACTGTCTCTGGAAGCCAGCAAGTGTTATCCTCATTAAAACAAAACTTTCCTCTTCCTCACCATATATTTGTGCAAAATCTGAATAAAAGCTTAATGTCACTAAGTAGAATAAACTCTCTCAGAAGCCAAAGCTGCGGCATTTCTCCTGAAAAGATGAATTTGAAGGTAACTGAGCTGCAGACTCGAGATGATATTGGAAAATAAACGTTTCCCCTAGAATCCACCTGAGGGCGCCCCTGCCCCTCCCAGGTCCAGCCTGCGGCGTCTTGTGGCGCCGAGTATTTCCCTCAGCTTTTTACCAGCAAAGCAAGAGATTAACAAGTTGTTCATCACAAAACTGGAACCCGAGTAGCTTTTTGTCTCGTTCCTCTACTAAACTTTGAGCGTTTGAGCCAGAAAACAAGGTGCTGTACAAAAGTTATCTTCCCTAAACAACTGAGGTAAGCTTCAAGATCAAGTTCCCAGAACACATCTGATAGAACAGGTTGTACATGTGTCCCCATAAAAGTGATCAACAATTCCATGCTACCATCAGTCTTTACACCTCTTACCTGTTCCGACTCTTCATCACTGATATTAGTTCTGCCCAGCATGGTAGCTTTGACAGTGGAGAGAATTTTCAGCTGTGTACTGATGGTTGGGATTCGCTCACAGACCTAGTAGGAATAAAAACCACTTCACATTGTAAATTGAACCAATACATTATGCATCCATTTTTTTCAGATAAACTTTTTTATTTTCTTTTACTAGTAGAAAATGAATGGGCATAGAGGTGATCCTATAACCTTTAAGACTATCTGATAAATATTGGTAGGATATTTGAATCTTATTTTACTTGCTTCGGGAATATTTGGGACAGAGCCAACGTTTTTCTGTTCTTCCATATACTCCTCAAAGGTCTGCTTGGTTAGGAATAGTATGATGTGTATTTGGCTGAGATTGACAAAACTTAGAAGTGTTGCATTTCTGGTACTATTCTTTGATGCAAAGGAATGAGTGAATGAAATACAAAACAATGCAAACCTAGGACAGATCAGTATTTGTAGCACAGTGTTTTTTCAAAAGCTCTTTCGACATCAAATTATAGCTTTACAGAACATATATTCACATAAATATATATATAACTATATATATATTCACACACACATTCTCATGGGATCTAAAAGCGCAGAACTTGACAAAACTCTACAAGCCAAGGGAAGATCCCCTTGATTTACTGGCATGACTCCTGTGCGCACCCCCCCAGAGAGGAACAGCAAAAGCAGCATTTGAGGCATTCCCAGTTCCCTCGTTACCTGCAGGAGGTTTGTCCTGATGCGCTTGTCCGTGCACTGCTTGGCCACCTCCTTGGCGAGCCGCGTGACCTCGTCCGACGCCTTGGCGATGTCCTTGGCGCACTGGATGAGGGCGCGCTTGTTGCCGCTGCCGCCTCTGACCAGGCGCGACATCTCGGCCATGAGCAGCGCCATGCGCTTCGCCGCCGCGATGATGTCGTTCCCCTGCACGGAACAACACGGTCACTGCTCCTGCCAGGACGCTGGCAAGCCACCACTCAGCAGCAGTGAACACTTGGGTAGGAACACTCTGAAGGAGTTAAGGATGGAAGAACCATTTGTGAACACAGAAGAGGTTTCTTCAAGGAACAGGGAAGATCTGTACTAAGTACATGTTTCTGACATTTTTTTTCTTAACACTCAGGAAAAAAGCTCACTTTGAAACTGAAAAAGAAGTTGTAAAGTGTTAGTTTGTCCATGGAATGAGTTACTGCTCTGCTGATTAGATTTTAAAATAAAGCATGTTATTAGCATTTGAAATTCCAGTCTTCCCCCCAAAAAAGACTTCTTTTAAAGTAAAAAAAAAAATGTGCTAAATAACCTGTTAAACCAGTTGCAGTCATAACAGTTGAGCATGAAATTTTCAGTGGCATCTGAAACTGAAGTTGTTAAAGCATCAGCTATGCTGCTAATAATGTTAAAGGATAAATGGAAGAGAATACAAAACTTTTGTCACCAGTAATGTGGAAATGAGATGCAACTTTTACTTTTTTAAAGTTACTCCTTGAAAATAAACCTTTTTTGATACAATCTCTCCATTTAAAATAAAGCTTCCAGGAGAGAAGAACATGGTAGTTCAAAAGATAATCTAGTGATGTTTGTTAGAATGAAATCAAGATGGTTTCTGTACATCAAAAATTACAGTCACAGAAATACATCTGAGAAATATTTGAAATGTGAATTAATTGTGACCAAGGCAAACCCATTTCTTATACACTGTTCCAAAGAGAAACCTAGTGCAAGGGAAAGCAGACCTAGCTGATTGTTAGTAGTCTGTTAGTATATTTAGTATATTTATATTATTCCCTTTAGAAAGTTGTTAGCCAAAGAGAACTCTTTGGTGCCTTGCAGCATTCCTATTGTGTGGATGAAATATTAGCGGAGTGAGTTTAAGTATTACCACACACTTTCCCTGGAATAATCCCACAGATGACGACCAATGAAGTTCAGAGCAAAGAGTACACAGTGAGAACCCAGCTGAGCCAAGGTCTCCTCTATGCTGTGCACACACTTTTGTGACTCACTAGGAGCAAGTTCAAGAACATATCCCAGGCATTTTACAGATACAGTGACACAAACAGCTGAACTATTCGTTACCGTGACCTATTAGCTAAACAGTTTGCTACTATAACCAGTTAGGATATAAATGACATAACACAAAGCTTTTCCATGTTTTCACGTAGAAGGATCAGTGTCTAACAAGTTATCCAAGCACCAGAATCTGAAAAGGACAAGAACATTTTTAAAGCCCTTTTTATTAAAATGGTTTAGTACAACTCTCTACATAAGTATACACACACACATACATATGCACACGCCCCTAACTTTTGTTTATGGGACACCAACCTTATTTTTTGCAGCATGCTACGAAAAGTGCCCAGTCTTGCAAACATTTTGTGCTTAGACAGAAGACAGGCTACTCGTGAACGTCTGAACCTCATGTTAGATTTCCACTGGTTTCATATAGACAGGATCTCAATTCAGCAGCTAATAGCATTCAGTGCAGCTTCTTCAGAAACGAATTCTCTCAAGACCAGCATTTGCAATACAGCCCAGTGCAAGCCAGCAGTCAGGCAGTCTCTTCCATAAACACTGCCATACAAAGCCATTCCTTGTTGGAAGGGATGTTAATTGACGGCATCAATTGAGGCCAAGCACAACAGACACCTTAAATGACTTCTTGAATTCTGTATACTCTGCTGTATCCGGAAGTCATTAAGAAACCATTAACCATGGCTTCCCAGGTAGCCCACATGAACGGAAAAAGGAACCGAAGGGGCGGAAAACAATCCCTATTACAATTTGAAAACTGCCATAACAAAGAAGACCAGGCAGATGCAAAGGGAGAGGAAGTCTTTGAATATTAATAAGTGACCCCAATCAAGCTTCAATCCGGCACTGACAAACAGATCTAGCAAACTCGTGAAGCCACTCTCAGTCCTTAAAATGAAGTGCAGATACACTTATTCATTCAGGATGGTGGGGCCCAGCAGGGATCAAGAGTGATGCAAATGTGTCAGCGTTCCAAGTGGCCGGATGCACGCGGATCAGTCCCCGGGGACTCAGGAGTACCTTACTAGACCACTTGGTTGCTTCCTGATGTAGAGACTGAGCAGCAGCCAGAATGGGCTGGTTAACGGGCTGATTGGTTGGCATTAACAGCAGCTCAGGCTCGTAATCATCTTCAATGTCATAGGGGAGAGTGAATTCAACATCTGCATCATCCTCCTCATCTATATCTACACCAGCCTCAGCCGCTTCATTAATCACAGTCACATCAGGCTTTGCAGGTGGCAGCAAGGGTGGAGAAACGGGACAGTTAGTACAAGAAGCAGAATTTGGTAGAAGAGCACAAACTGAGCAGTTTTAGTGACCAAAACATCCTCTTGGCCTCTCAGGATCTGAGAAGGCAGCTCTAGGATCAGGTCAAGGGGAGGAGGGGAAGGAATATAGCAGAAAGAAACAGTTCACCTGTTAACCAAAGTTAGGAAAAATATTAAGAAGTTACAATTCAAATATGCAGCAGCATTTTCCATCTGAGCATTCAGCTCATACAGAGACTGACCCACAGAACAACATTTTACTAGCAAGCCAACAATGAAATGAATGGATTTTCTGTCTCAATGGAAGCCGTTCTGACTGCACAGGAGCAGGCACAGCAGCTGATGACTCTGTTATTTGTGCAGATACAAAGCTTTGTTTGGAAGCCCATTCATGTATGTGATAAGAGCAGATAGCAGGAGCACAGAAAAACCACTGACACTGCTGTAGAGTAATAAAAAGAGATGGGATGGGAGACGCTGTAGAAGCGAGTACTGAGGTACCACACAGAACATGTAAAAGAGCAACACCAGGTTGGAAAAAGAAGAGGTGATGCTGAATGCCATGAATACTGTGAATTACAGTTCTTAAAGCAGACTGAAATGGAATTAATTAAAAAGGAGGATTATGAAATATATGATATTGTTTTGCCACAATATGTTGTATCTGTTACCTTCAAAACAAAAAAAAAAAGAGGGTTCAAGCAAATAAATTTTGTTAGAGAAGATCTCAAGGAAGAGGTAAGAGGTATAACAATACAGGCATTAATAAGACAGCAACATTTCAATACAGAAATAGTCTACAAGTTTAATAACTATTTGTTCAACTAAAGCCAAGTGTGATAAAAGTAAAGGTACCCTTACCAAAAACTCTGCATTTGCAACTGTGTTTTGCTTAAGATACAGCATTTTATAGAAAAAAACCCCATCTATGTCAACAACAACATACAGGAATTTTGGAAGTTGTAACACTTGTAAGGCCAAATCATCTCACCTTCAAAGGCAGCTTTTATTTAAGTCTTAATCTAATGAAAAGTATCCAAATATCCCTCATTTTCTGATTATCCAAATGAGGGGGAAGCTAAAGCAATAGACATTGTTCAGCTGGTGCTCCATGAGAAAAATGGAGTACATGAAAGCCCAGAAGCCACTCAGTGAAGAGGAGCTTTTGTAAAGAAGGAGAAAAATCAGATTTTCATTCTTACAAGAATGAACAATGTTACACCATTTTTCAAAGACTAAGTACTTGTTCACCCACCCCCCCACTTTCCTACAGGTGAAGTACCAGTAGACTAAAGTGATTCTGCAAAAAGGCAAAAGACAGTTGACACACAGTCTGTTGTGACTTCATATGAGCAAGACCTTATAGTTCTGTTTTTCCAGATCTACTCCATATTTCTCAGTAGCACTGTCCATCAATCTCTCTTCCAGCCAATCAGGTGAGTTCAGAGACTACAGAAGTGTTTTTAAAACAACTTCTCCCAACACATACTGTGAGAATAACTAAACTCCTACTGCTAAAGAATTAGAAGGACAATTGCCAGGCTAACTTTCTTGGTCTCAAATTAAAGAAGCAGCAATGAACAGAGTGTTTTATAATCTAAAGTTTCTGAGCTTGGAGCTCTTTCATAATCAGCAAGGAGTTTTAAGGACTGGTGCTTGGCTTTGCACTATTTAATTTAGAATGCATATAGTGTATATATGGTAAAGGCATTTTATTACCTACTCTCTATTGTTACGTTACCAGTTCTGGGATTTCAACATCAAAACACTTTTAGGAAACTGAAATTAAGGCTTTTAGCCTTAAAATTACCTTCTGAAATCACTAATACATTCCAGTACTGTCCCTTTAGTAATATAAAAATGTGTTTGGGATATCTGGAAGTATGGGGAAAATAAAGCTTCTGATCTTGCATAAGAGACACCCAAACTGATTTGCAGAAACTTTTGTATTTTATCTGTACTTCCAAAACAGATGTTCCTTTAGCCCATAGCACTAAAGTTGATTCTGTAAGCTATTCAAGTCTGTCTCCTTACCACCTAATTTAGTGCAGAGAAAGGGTAAGATTTTAAAAGCCAAATTGTGACCCTTTAATTTACACTTGCAGAAGCCTAAATCTCTGAAGTTCTTACTCAGCACTCAGCTTCTGCCAGAGGAAAAATGTAGCTCTTGGGGAAGAGAAGGAGGAGATGAGAGAAAAGCAAAACAAAGCGATGTTAGCATTTACAAGACTGACAAATTCACACTTCTTCATCACAGCACTGAAATGGGAAGGAAATTCAGGATTTCAGCCTTAATAGGGAATGTGACTCACTCCAAAAAAGAATGAGACCAGGCCACCTATATGTGGTCATTCTTCCCATCATAAATGCATCACATTAACTGCAAAGTACCTTGCAGCTTCTTCCAGAATAAAGACAAACCAGCTCATGATCCCTGCAGCTGGTATCTGCAACATCCATACTGATTTTTCCATACAGACTTTTCAAAGTCACTTAAATATAGCAATCAGCTTGTCAGCCTGCACAGGCATAAGTATTAGTTACTCTCTAGGCAATACCAACACCAAGGATCACAAACAGCTTAGCATACAGGGCATATTTGTGTCCCCAGGGGTATGTTAATAAAGCATTCTAGCAATTCTAAGTGTTAGAACAGTTGACCCTAGTTCACTCTGAACTTGAGCAGTGCTTTTACTATTTAGTCTATGAAAGATACTGTCATAAGAAAAAACACTCTGATCCTGAAAATAAAAATAAAAGAGAATCCTTTTAGCACAAAACACTTACAACAACTTCTTACCTTGCTAGACCATTTCCGGGCTTCATCATGCAACTGTCTAGCAGCCATCATCATGGGTTGATTGATTGCTTCTCCAGCTTTTTGCTCTGGGAACTCTTCATCCTTTTCTTCAGGTGGTGGTGGTCTGGGCGGGGGGACCTCACCTTCTGGCAGCGGTGGTTTTGGAGGAGCGAGCTCATCCGTCAGCTAGGGAAGGCAAACATCAGTGCAATGAAAGAGTAAAGATTGAGTAAAGGGTGGTGTCATGGCAAGACATGACTGTATGACCTCAGGTCTTTTTCCAGTTTTTCAAGTGCATCCTGTTAAAGAAAATACCACGTTTTAATCTTTCCTTTTGAATGCTGGACTGGTATTTTTTAGACTTGAGGCTACTTGTATGCATGGCCAGCCAGACAATACCTTTTATTTCTAATGAATAGTAATATGCTTAAGTAATTTCAGTCCACACATCAATGACAACTGCGTATTTTATTACAAACTAGCTGCACTTACATGAAGGTGCTCAAGGTCAGGAGGAGGAGGAGGAAAATCTGGTTCCTGAGGCTGGAAGGCTTCTCTGACTTTGGCCACAGCTCCCAGAATTTTGTATCCAGAATCCAAGAAACGCTTCTGCAAACCTAAACAAAAATTTCATTACTAGTTTAACACCAACTTAATAGAATCGGTAATGTTTAGAATACTACCCCCAAAAATTACTTCTATAATGTACTGTGCCAAGTACACTTATATTTGTGTTTAAAAACTACCAAATTGTTTACAGTGGATTTGCATGAATTGAATTGAAATATTAGTGTCATCTGCAACATGCATAAAATAAAGCCTTGGCTGAGTAATAATCACTGTCAATAGCCAAAGTAATTCCCTGAACAACTTTTAGAGTAAAAAAAAATTGTGTAATTTTTTTAATATAAAGTAATACTACTTAAAACTAGGAACAAATGCTTCTAATTAAGGATATGAAATGGCATATCATACTAGAATGCTTTTTCCTTGAATATGCTAAAGGCCTCTGATTGCGTTTTAGAACAGCAGGATGCAGCAGTTAATGGTGTGAGCTTGATTTCATCATTCTGAGATGTAAGTGTACACAATATTTACATAAAAGGAGATATACAGCTGTATAAGAAAAAATGAGCACTACTTTACATCATCTCTCGTCAGTAAAAGGCACATTTTAAATTAGCTGACTGAATCCTTACCAGGATCAGAAATGTTGCCTGCCACAGCTTTAGCATCCATTACCATGGGTGATATAGTTTTGCTCAGCTCATCAGAGGCTGCTTTAACAGCCTCCCGAAATTTAGGGTCTTCTGAGTTTTCCACCTCCCGTTTTGCGACCAGCAGGATACGGTTTGCTCGTCTGGCAATGCTGGTGGCACCAGCTACCAGCATCTGAGGTTGCATGTTGGCCATTGCAACTTTACATTTATCCAGGTCCTTCTTAATAGCCTCTTCTGATGCATCCAACAGAGATTTAGTATCAATGGCTTCATCCACCAACCCTAGAAGAAAAGTTAAACACATTAATATTCTAGTTTCATCTGTGGAAAGGGATATTTGGTATTCCAAAGATAGTTCAAAACCAGAAAAGTAAGTATTTTAAAACTGGGGTGTGAGAAGAGCAGAGAAGTGCATGGAAATCAGCCCAAATGTACTACTGCAGTTTAATTTCTGATTCTGTTGTACCTCTGCGACAGTAATCATGCTGAAGCTTGTTAATGACACCCCAAGCTCCTCCTCCTCTACCATGGAATGTTGTTTCACTCAAGAACTGTCTTACGTAGTATATGCAGCAGAGATTCTTTCTTCACACCAAATTTCTTTAAGCATATTCAGTACTTTTTGTATTCTCCCATTCATTCCAAAGGAAATATCCTTCTGGCTGTGCTTTTTACATAGGGGTGATTCACAGTGACAAGGCAGTGAGATTTAAAATACCCAGGATTTAATTACTGGGATGAAGGAGGAGGTACTATACATTCAGCTGTTCAGCAGGTCAGTGCAAAGGATCTGCCCTTGGGAAGGACTGGAATATTTCAGTGCCTCAGCAGGATCAGTAGCTTTGTCTTATTCTCTGCATTCATTGGGCTGTTACAGTATTTTGAACATGTTTTCTTTCCTTCAGTTAATTATCTGTCCTATTTCAACATGCCAAGATTATACAGAAGAAAACCTCAAGTTGTCACAGTGATATACTGCTATAATAGCAGCTGCAATAAAAAATGATGATATTCTGATTTTCCCAAAAAAAGAACTAAAGCAGGATTTGCTCCCCTACAGCTCAGTATTAACACATAAGAAGTCAGCTATTTTGTGTATCCTCTAACATATACATATTCGTGGAGTCAGAGAGCACATTCCCACTTCTCTTAATTTATTTTTAATCAGTCATTATTTTTTGCATGTTTCATCAACCCACACAGAATGGAGAAAAATCTATACAAGCTAGTTAGCCATAGGTAGGATCGTCAACAGAAATTCCTACTTTACCTGTCATTTTTTCTACATTATCAATCCATTGGTTTTTCATGGTTTCAAAATGTTCGTAAGCAGCCTGATTTCCAGGATTTCTCAGGAGGATACGAGCTGCTGATACTACCTGCCAACAGAAGACATTTTTAATTATCAGTACACATCAACATTACACATATTCTTGAAAATGCATTTGTTTTTTCAGGACTGGATGTGTAGCTCCACATTTGAAAAACTAGTTCATTAATTCTAGAGCAACATCTAGCTCCTTGAAGATCTACCATGCTTCTGAAATTAGCTGGCACAAATACTTTCTCCTGGAACTTCAACTACCTACTAATCTATCTTACAAACAACTCCTGAAAGTACTAAAGTGCACTATTTATCACACTACCAACATTTAGATAAAAGTTTATTTTGAAAAAAAAAGAGAGCATTTTTCCTACTTACTTATTTTACCAAGCCCCAAAATCATTTTGTTTCAAGTCACAGACACTTCTATCCAAGAGCTGAAGAGTAAAACATGTCATTTGATCATTTTGTTCTACTTAGTATAATGTATACAAGTGTTTGCCATTCCCATTTTAAGAGTGTCAGCACTATGTTCCTTGTTGGTATTAAAATCTTTCTTCTAGAAGAGAAGCATAAGGAAAATCCCCAGAGGTCATCCCCAGCCCTTTTAACAGCTCTTCAAACCCAGCAAGCACCTGTGGGGTGAGTTCCCTTGCTGATTTCACTGTTGCCTGAATGCCCTCCACAGTGGTTTTATTGGCAGTTCCAACTGCAGCCGCTTTTTCTGCTGTAGCTCCCAGTCTAGCAGCATGGTTTTCAAAGTTTGCTGCTCTTTCATCAAACACCTAGTTGTCAGAAGAGGAAAAAAAAACATTTTAAAAAGCCCTACCGACCTTAACAGAATACAAAATTTCTTTCAAGTGTCAGAGACACCTTCATAACATCCCTACTTAATTCATCCTGAGAGAATGCAAAAGGACACAAAAGCTTTGAAGGCATTTGATTTTTTTAATCTTTACATTACCAGACTTGCTTCTTTACTTACTCAGTGGGACAACTAAGGAGATATATACACACTTTATAGTTTCAAGGTATGAAGTTCAGTAATTCCTGATGACTACTGCTGCAAGAAATACTCTATTAAAACTATTTTAGCTCAGAGATTTATCTTCAAACCCATAATCCAAAAGTAACTATATTAGAAAGATAAATAAGGGGGTTCACCCCAAAAATTCACACTGGAAAAAAATTACCTCCTTTCACAGTCCTTAGATATTCAAGGAACAGAACACTTGGACAAAAAGCTATCCTGCCATAAAGCTGAATTCTCCAAGGCCTTGGGAATTATTTTGATCATGTAGCCAAAAGCCAAAGTAGCCAAACAGAACTTCCAGACACTGCATTTTAGGTACTTCATTTGCAGCCAGTGGCTTTGAAGTACAGGAAACAATATCCAGCAAGAGAAACGGGTAATCTGTTGATTAATTCTGGCATGAATTTGACCATTGTAATCAGCTTATGTAATGCTGAGATATAAAAAACTACCAACTAGTGTGTCAGTGGTTTTTGCACAAGAATTTTTAGCCCACTGAAGGCCATGTGGTACCAACAACACAGGGAGACATTTTTGCCATTTATTGAATGTTATTACTGTTACCACTGTTTCCAGGGTTATACAATTCACAGTCTCCAGGAGTCCAGAGAGATTTGCATAGTAAACATTATGTAGCCAGAATTAGTAAGCATCACAAACTTAAAATAAAAAAATACCAATTCATTTTTCAGAACACTGATTTATTTTTCAAAATACCAATTCAGGTAAAATTAAACAACAGCTGAACCTGTACATGGAAAGAAAGTATACTTGGGTATACTTGCCTCATCTCTGTTGGGAGCATCAGAGGGAGCGGTGGCTGCTACTGCTAACAATTTAATAGGAGTTGTGGTGTCACTAAAAACATCAGAAACTTCCTGGGTCATTGCCTCTTGCATTCGTGTTTTAAGATCCTTAAAAAAGTGGAAAATTATTACCATATGATAGAAGGATATAAAGTTGTAGGGGTTCAAATCCCATAAAACCTTCTTTTACAAGAAAAATGCCCATTCCAATGGCAGACATTAAGATAGAATTACCTTAAAAGTGTGACCAATTAATCACTTTTTACATAATTAGAACTATACAAAGCTTACGTACCACTCCTTGAAGCAGCATTAGAAGCTATGAACAGCATGATTCGAGACCTTGTCCCTCAAATCTGCAATGCTAGCATACTATTTCCTTTTAAGAGAGACTTGAATTTTCCTTCCAAATTGTTCATTTGAAATTAACCCCTATGGCATGATAACAAGGCCTTTCTAGAAAATTTGCTTTAAACACCTCAGCTAAACCAATAGGTCCTTAGCTGCATTTTTGTTTTCATAGATGCCTCTCACACACAAGGCTTCCCCAGAGGAGAGAAGTGCTCCCGTGTATCATGTGCTTGCCTGCACGAGAGCAGGTGCTTACCTTCAGCGAGTCCTGGAGCTGAGCAGCGATGGCCCTGGCCTGGGGGGACTCGCCCTCCCCTCGCGCCGCCAGGTCAGCCAGCTGGGCAGAGAGCTGGTCCACGCGGTCACACTTGGCCAGCAGGTCCTGCCGGTACGGTCCCATCATGACATTGGCTAAACGCCGGCCTTCGGCAACCAGGCCCCGGATGGCCGCCTGGCCTGCAGGGGGACAGGGCACCGGCCATTAACATGCAGTGGCACAGAAACCGGGGCACTACAAAGAGCTGCACACGTATATGCACACATCCGAATTCTTGGGGTTTTCAGAACACTTGTCTAGGTGGTAGAAAAGATCTTCTGCAGTTTATCATTGAGTAATTACAGTTCGAAACCACAGAGGAATTCAACTGTCTCCAGTTTCTTTTTGCTTAATTTACCAACTCTGGCTAGAGATGCATCCTTTTTAACTAGAGTGGTCTGACAAAAATTAACCATGGCAGCTGTCAGGTACTTCTACATAACTGATCTGTTAACTCCAATAGAAAGCACTTGCAAATTCCAAGTACTGCAATTCATCCCCACATCATTAGAAGACACGCAGCAAGAGGGAATGAAAAGACAAGTAGAAAACATAACTTAAAAAGCCAAATGCCCTCTCCAAGAATTCCAGAAGCCATAAGTAAGAAGTGTCAAGTAATCTGGATTGGAGGGGACAGTGGGGGTAGGGAACACCTTACAAAGCCTCCACAGTGTGTTGAAAGTTTTTCTGTAAAAAAATTTATTTTTAGCATGGGTAATTTCCTTCATTCACTTACAGATGCTTCCTGCTCATTCACAGGAATGTAATTCTCTATTCTTTCAAGAATACAACAGCAGTATTCTTTTAAAGGAACTCATTGTGTATTAAGTCCATCAAAGACCTACTGAAGAATAATTTTAAGATAATGCTAACCCACAAGTAATCCAAGCTAGTGATCAACCTTAAAATTACTTATGAAGTTGTCACAGCACCGGACTATCCAAGAATCACTCAGCACTGCTGCCATCTCTTGTATTCTTAACTTACTTTTCTTATGAGTATCCTGCCAAGTGCCAGCAACTCCTGAACCACATGCTCTCATTGAGAGCATACTGGGATTATCAGATCCCCTTTCTCTTTAATTATTAGCATTCTCCTCAGATAACCCAGAAACCATACAAGAAGTGATACTTTTAGGTCAGGTTTATGAGTGTTTTTCTCTTCTCTGAAGGAGTTAATTACTCAATTTTCTGGAGTAGGTATAAATTCAAATTTGAGATACAATATTTGCATAATAAGAAAAGCAAGTAGCAATCTTAAGTTTGTCTTCTCTACAGCACATGTTCTCCCATTCTTTAGGAAACAACACAAAGAGAATCATGGGCCAGCTTATTTCTATAATTTTCTTAATTCTATAATCTAAGTCATGACTTAGCTATAAATCTTCAAGTCTCCACATCAGTGAACATTCAATGCATCCTCAGGAGCAGTAGTTTCCACCACAAAAATTAGTAACAAGTTTGATTGTAAAACTGGGGGGAAAATCACAGAGAAACACTTACCTACTCCCCGATCAGCAACTGTAGGATTGTCTATCCACCTCTGAGCTTGCTCAATCTTGCCCTCCAAATGGACAGCTGCTTTAACTGGCCTAGTATTTGCTACAGCCCTGTTTGTTTTGGACTGTAAATTCTGAAGTGATGTAGCTATTTGCTTAGCCAAAGCACGAGCCTCAGGAGAGTCACCTTTCCCACTAAGTATTTAAAAAAAAAAAAAAAAAAAAAAGAGTATAGTCATATAAAGATCATTTACAGATTGTCTCAAATTCAGCAGGAAGACACAATGAAAGGTACTTGGTCTTTCTAAATAAGGTTGACTTTGACACTTGAGTTGAGACTCTGAGGAGCAGTTCTCTGCTGTGGTACCTGGATATTCCATATGTTCAGCACAGCACTGAGGTGGGGGAAGGCACGGTACTGCCATTGCCAATACTGGTGTATGAACTGATTTCCCATTTCCATGGCTGTCTTACAAGCAACTGCTATCATGCCATACAGATTACAAGCAGAAAAGTAAGCAGCCACAGACCAAAGGCTATATATAAACTTGACAAAAGATAGCACATTAAGACCTACTGCAGCTAAAGCTCAATAAAAACTTGATTAAAACAACTAACTAATGGAGCAAGAGAAATATTTATTGCTGTATTGCAACCAGCCTTAGACGAAGATCGCAGTCTGTACAATAACTGTTTCTCCTCTGCCATTCTCAATCAGCCTCTTTGCAAAACCGATACAGAAATATAATTTCTGAAAATCTTATCTTTTGTATCATTTGTAGTTATGATGCCATGATGATTTTTTGCCTTTTCTTTTATACCCCTGTTATACCTTTTTATAACTTCTGTATTCTTAGTGCTTTTTGCCTACATTCTTGGACTTGTTTGTTCAGCTGAGAGATGAAACATTTTAGAAGCTTCGTAGGTAGGGGTTAGTGTGCCCCAGACCCCAAGGTCCTCTCCAGAACATATTCTGTAAACTAAGATAGAACCATCCAGGGGAAGGCTCCTTGAGGGGGGGGGGGGGGGCTCATTCAAGCCTCTCATTGGGGAATTTTGGATAGATATCCTAATTAGTAAGACCTGTAATGTTATACCAGATCTTTTGGGGGTGCATTGCAGTGTGCATTTCAGTGCATTAGACCTGGACATGTGCACCTAAGGATCCTTAAAATAAATATCAAGGTAAAATCCCTTTTTCCTTTCTAACAGTATTTGACTCTTGACTTTAAGACCAAGAAAAGGCATCAGTTACAGCTTAAAACACTTACAGTGATCGAAGTGGAAGATATTCCACCTTGATATTAGTAAGCTGCTTAGCAAAAAACAGTGATGACATCCATCTGTATAACCAAACTTATATTTCCCATTACCTTGTTGTTTTGACAGTACAAACAAGCTCACTTTTGGCTTCAGTTTGCTTGTCAAATATTCCATAGGCAGTAGAAAGAAAATACTTCCATGTAATATGTCTCTGGCTACCTTTTTTTAAGGAAGCTAGTGCAAGTTAGGCTTTGAGATAGAAATCACTAGGCTGAACAACTAAAAAGGGTTTATTATCATCATCAATATTCTGATCTTGCTCAGCACCGTGAACTGCACATGAAAGCCATTCAAATAAATAAACGGTGATAAAACTAATACTTACTGTCGTCGCAGATCTGACAGCTTGGCTGTCAAAGCAGAGATTTCCCCCAAGGAACGAAGGATATCATCTCTTTCTTTAGGCTCCTCACACAGTTCTGCAACTTTCCTTGCTTCAGCCATAATTCCCCGAATATGCTCTTCTCCTTCACTGCCCCCATTAGGATCTGCAAGCCAATTCTTCATAGAAAGAAGTTGTGTACAAGTGAAGACAAAAAGTGATGCTTATTCTATACATGCTCTCACAGAGAAAGAAATACCAATTCAGCTTTCAAAATTTTATTTAATAGGAAGTAGTTCTCAAAAGCAGTTTCTGTTTTGTAGGTACCATGAAATTATTCTCTTGCCTCATCGTTTTTCTGTTTTGAAAAAAAACATCAAACTAGATAAAATCTCCCCAAAGATTTTACATTCTCTCTCCCCTCAACATTTGCCAACCATATTTTAGAAGTAAAATTTAACTAGTGCCTTTAGAGACTGATATGTGGCTTTCAGAAAAAAAATGAAAACAGATGCTCTTGAGCCCAGTTGGGTATTTTCACAGAGCTCTTCCTAAAACATCCCATTACCATTTTATCTGATACATATGTAATATTGATAATAATAGACATATATACACATTTAGATAAGGTGTATATATAGAAGGTTTATTATTTGATGACCATCATAATCACTACTGGGTAAGAGACAGACCACTGATGGATATTAAGAGTTACAAAAATAAAGGATCAATTCAAAGAAAATGCAGTTTCATTAACATCGTTTCACTTCTGTCATTAATACGAAGTTCTGTCATTAATACAAAGTTTAGGAACTCCACTCCTAAAACAGAGCCCAAAGAAAGGGCTCCAGTTTTATCCACAAGTAAGTCTGCTAATCTGAAACTCTTCTATTCTTTTCTTTAATCAGATTAGTTTATACGCAAATTTAGGGAGTTCCATCATTTTAATTTAATAACCTTGACATTTTTAGTAATGCCATGTTAGTTACCAAAAAAGATCATCAACTGAAGCAAAACTCACAGAATGCTGTAAATTACTGAATTTAAGATTTTTCTTTGTTAAAGCAAGTATCCCCTCTATGTTCCTCCTACCAAGTAACTGTGTTTTGTTTGGAAGCAACTACAGTAGTTCAGTACAACAGCTCTAACAGTAGTAATGTCATCATGTTCTGAAGTATTTATTAACCACTAGTGGTACCTGAGCAGCATCAATCTTCTTAGCAATTGCCTGCTTAGAGTTGGTCATGGCCTCCAGCTTGCGAGCTGCATTCTCCACTTTGGCAGTGAGCAAGTCCAGCCCCTGGGACACCTGCTGGGCTTTCTGCATAGCCATGGGTGTAGCACCCTGTCCTCTGCCCAAGACAAGAAGAGCACCACAGATTCAGCTCAGGATTGACAAAAGCTATTTTCTAGTGAAGAGGCAACAAAATCTGTTTATGAGTATTCCCAGCAATTGTTGCAAGAGATACAGTATGTAATCAGATTTTGTTTTCTCCCTAAGGAAACAAAAACTGAGGAACAGAAGAGATAAAAACTAAGAGCATATTTTCCCTATTCCAGAATGTGACACTTAGCATTCGCAGAAGAATAAATATTTTTCAGTGTCACAAAGTAAGGCTATTAAGGATACTGTTCCATTAAAGTACCCAAGACAAGGCCTCTTCTCTCCTAATTTATAGACTGTTGCAGAGTCAGAATCTGCAGGAGTGAAAGCCTCACCTCATCTAAGTGAGGACTGCAAGTCAATAAAAAAAAATAAAATAAAATGTCTTAGCTGCCTTAATCACGTGACACACAAAGTTCAGCAGAATTTGTCAATGTAGGATAAACAACAACCACCATATGTGGTCTAACATCCCAAAAAACACCTAAAAAGTAGCATATGTATGTATCTTACAGTAATTGGGGTATATCCTCTTTGGAGAACAGACTTAACAGGAGAGTTTAAAATTTCGTTTCTGCCTAATTTGGAGGAAGGCTATGTGTTTGACAGCAAGCAAATTCGGAATTATCTACCTGAGCAATTCTGATCATCATGTTATGCAATTAACATTTCTCTTCTTAAAACATATTATTCTTATCAAAAAAGAAGAGATTGAAGTAAAAAAGGTAAAATACAGTTCTGGCCTGCTCTCCTACAAGTTAGGAAGTGACAATTGCAAGTTAAGGAGAAACATTTTAACAGCACTGGAGAAGTGTCCATCCCAAGTAAGAGCTTTACCTAGCCCGGAGGTCAGCCAGCTGATCGGTCATCTGCCCCAGGGTTTTGCACGTGCCCAGAATCTCTCTGCGCTCTTTGCCTGCACACAGCTCTCCTGCTTTGCCAGCTTCATCGAGGATCTGCCTTATGGCCTGCTCACCAGCATCCCCTGAGATGCAGGGTCAGTTAGTACAGCAACAAAGACATTCCTTGACATGTGTAAGAGATCTCCTGGTATCCCCATGTCACAACATATGAACTGCATTCATTTCAGTCATGAAAGTACATTTATCAAAAACCGAGACATACACCAAAAAACAACAATTCACTCCACCTTTTCCAACTGTAGTAGTTTGGCTTTGATTGCACAGGAAGTTCATCTGATAAAGCCTTTCAACATTCAAATGGAACAGGCCTCTACCAAATTTTATTTGCTTGAAAGATACATACAAAGGTAAACAAACCCCTTATATAAGTAAAGGTGATTGTAATTAAGAGTATTTATGGCAGATTTTAATATTAGAAATTTTATGTCAAGACTGAAAGAAAAACACTTAAAGAGACTCTGTTAGGTAAATCTCAAGTTATAAAAATTTGAAAATACAACAGAAGAGATTTTAAATATTAGCCACAGCTGCAATTAAGTACTGTTCAATTAAATTCCTATGTTTTTGGGCTTACTGCTGGAATGCAAATTAAGAACATGTATGTCCTACAGAATATATATCTTTTAGACCACTGAGAAGCAGCAAAGCTTTCTAGGTCATTAGACACAACCTGTTCAATACCCGATATCTAAAGAAAGGAATAAATACAGGCTCCTTCAGAATGATCCACTATGTAAGGGTTATTAATGCTTAAAGACAATTTTGTCTTAAACAACAGAAATAATAAGGCCTTCAAAAATCAAAATACTTTATGCTGCCATTTTTGTTTAAATATTACCTGGAGGTGCATTTGGATCTCTCAGCCAACCTTTTGCCTGATTCATCTTTGAATCTATCAAGGCTAAAGCTCTCTTCATGGCTTCAGTGTCCTTTACAAAAGAGAAACCAGCAAAATTATTCTCAAAACAAAAAATCGAAGCACAAGCAATCAATGCAACCCAAGCTGATAGAAGTTCTATAAAGCAGAGTCTACTTATAAAAACACATTCGTATAAGCAGTTCAAAACCCACTTTCAAACTAGCAGGTCATAATTGCTTCTTTCCAGTTAGAACAAACATTTTCATTTCACTCAAAATGCAAAAACTATGCATGCAATTTTAGTGATTTTTCTATTTCTTCATTTACTAGTGCTTTAATTTCTAAAGTTGGAGCTCTAAGCACACATCTTGGAGTTAGTTCCATTTTACATCATGGCACATAGAAAAGTTGTAATGTAACTGGAGTAAACTCTCCAGAGATGGAAATTTCCCAGTGAATTTTACTACTTATTCAGGGTAAGAGGCTGCACATCTGCATTTTTCACCTGCTCTGCTGCTTAAAATCAAACAGTTACTGTTTACAGAAAAATAAGACTAACAGCTAATTTCTGAAAGTCTCAGATACGGAGTTGAATGTCTTTAGAGATAAACACACATATTTACATGTGACTGTTTAAAACCCTGAACTCCTCTGCCAGAAGCATCAAAGAAGCTGTTTTACTAGTATGCCACTACTATCCAACACCTCTGGCTGCAGGAGAAACAACCTCCCAATTCTGATTTCTCTGCACACCGTTCATTGTTCATGTGCCGTCTCTCCACTAGAGGCCACGAGTTTTCCACCTTACATAAACGGCAGGACAGTGAAAACAGTAACAAGTACCTACATAAAAAGTTGTGGAAAAGCCAAAATAGCTTTTTATCATGGAAATTATTTGAAATGCATCTAACATCCCATGATTGGTATATAGATGATAAAAACAAGCCTGGCTCTCACGCTGTCATCTGAATCAGACTGCCCACATCCAACCTTTTGAATAGGAGCTTACTACCATCAGTGGTCAGTATCTGCTATAGCATGTGCTGTCCTGACAACACTAAAGAAACCCCACATTTTTGTGGAGTTGCTCATTCTGCATGTTTAGTCTCAAAGATACAACGCTGAATATTCTGGTATTTTTATTCAGGCATGTTGGTCTGTCAGCTATTCGTAAGGTGCTAGAATACAATTCAGCAATCAATTTTCTAAAATGCCATGTGTCACTGTTGAGTATTTTTAAAGGTTCTTGAATCACAGCCTGAGAGAGAGTACCGAAAGGAGAATTATTTTCACCTGGCTGACTCAATCTCAAATCTAGAAACTGCATCTCAGATCTTAGTCAGGACCTGTTTAAAAAAAGTCCAAAACATAGGACATGCAGCTAGGGGTGGGAGATGGGCTCATTATTTTAAAAGTCATCTTCTCTACAGCTTGAGAATTGTGCGTTTAATGTATGATAAGAGACAAGTAAATATTAATGGAATTTTTCAAATGTATATCTAAATCTTACTACCTATGAAAGTAGGTGTTACTGTTTTCTGTTGTTTATATCAGGCTGAAGCCACTTTAGTTTGAAATGAATGGTCTAATTCAGGCCTGTCTACCCAGAAATAATTTGAAACAACTAAATGAATTTTTTAAAAGGCAACAGATGTTTCTTATTGTGTCAATGAGATGATAGGTGTGGGCAGAGAAGAGAGTGTTGGGAAAACTGTCTTTGTCCCTCCCTTTTTACTCTCACAGGCTTTTGTGTTGTCTCAGCTGCCTGCAGGGTTGCAGTTTCAGCAGAATTATATAGAAGCCTCTGAATCTAAAGTCTAACATCTGAGGACAAGATCACGGGTGTTCCAGCTTTTGCATTCATGAATTTGTAATTGCCAGCACTACCCAAGCAGCAACAGGATCCATCTGAAGTTACATTACTGGATTGCTCTGCAGGGTAAGTCCTGCTACCCTGTGTCCCATATCTGCATTCAGGTTGGCAAAACACCGTCCCCTTCTCCTGTTTAAGAAAACATGGTGAAATCCTAGCATAGCAGTTGAAGTGTTTCAATACAACTGCTCTTAAAGCACCAATTTACCATCTTCACAGCCCAAGGAATCCCTCTCAGCTTCAGCCTGATAAGGAGTTTTCACTGCAATGAGCTGAGTAATGCAATAGAAGACTAGAATGCATCCTTAACTAGGTTTGCTGGTACAGCACTTTTGTTTCTGCCAGAGCTGTGTCTCGTGTCAGATACACTTGGCCACCAACAAAGGTGTAGCCATACTGAAATGTCTGGACATATCCACCAATTCAGGTTGTTTAAGAAAGAAGAAGGAAGACAAAAGCAGAAACAGTAATCTAAGAAAACACAGCAACTTGCTCAAGGTCTCACTGCTTCAAAGTGTCTTGATAGTCCTGATTTCTGTAGCTGTTTAAATACCTTATTCCTCCCTAAACAGTTAAATACGTTTAAAATTTAACTCTTTGGGATTTGCCAACAGAGTATCAGTTGCAAGCATGAAAATTTTTTTTAAAATCCTACAGCTATCCTGCAAAAAAATGTTATATAGTTTTATCAGCAAAAATTGATTCCTTCCCTCCTCTCCCTGCCAACAGTTTTCCTGTTGGCAAAAGGAATTTCATTAACAAAATCAGCACTACTACATTTTCAGAAGAGATAAACAATTTCAGTTAACCAAGTTAAACAACTAGGGCAACACTGTCTGAAGGGAAAAGAGCAAGTTGGATTTTTTCCAAATCAATTCCTAAAGCAAATATTATTTAAGACACTTTTATGCATCATTTCTGCCACTACCAAGAATTTTGAGCTTATTCAGGGAGCAGGTGGTATTGGCTCTGCTATGCAAAAGAGCAAAATAAATCCTACACAATTCCTTGCTGGATGTAGACACAACCTCTGACTCAATAAAGTGGTCTAGTCTAAGTATATCTGCATTTCATGACCAAAGAAGGCAACATTAGAAGAAATAGGCAAAGCCAGTGTTCTGGCAGGATAGATAGCTTAGTCACCATTCAGGGTTCAATCCTGCAAGATATTAGATATTTCTCAGCTTTTTACAGCTGTTAACTCCCTCCAATTCCATGGAAATGGAAGATGTCTGCATTGAGTATTACTTCAAATTTATTTAAAAATAGGCACTAATAATATACAAGAGAAAATTAAATTCCTCTTTAAAATGAAAAATTCAAAGAAAAAAGGTTCAAAGCTATGAATTAAAGAAAAGGATACATTTTTTTCCCCCAAGATTTTGGCCAAAAATAGCATTTCAATTCTAAAGCACCATACTATTTTTAAAATCCAGTGTAAGCAGAGATTATTGCAATCCAGTAATAATAATGTGCATTCCAGAGTCTAGAAAGACCAACAAAATAGTTTACCTACAACTCCTACAACTTTGGCTCCATACCTTGTTCATTCTCCACTATCTCTAGACAGATTGTGATAGTTCAAGGTATAAATACCTCAAGATAGAGTAATAAACATAAAATAAAGTCCAACATCAGCAATAGCATGTACTACACAAATAAAAATTCAAGGCTGGGCATCCCCAAACACCTTACTTTATTCCAGAAAAGCATGGGGAAAATCTTTCCTTAGACCACCAGGCACAACATACATGCAACATGACCTCAACTACAACTAAATAGCTCCTTCATCTCCCTCCCAGCAAAATAATAAATCAATTGTTAGGTATGTGTGCAAATACAGGGTAAGGTCTGTAAAAGGTGGCCACTAGCAAACTAGTTTCTGCTTCTTCATCCCACTGCATTTTTCAATTCAAATGCTTTGTCATCATTGTTTGATTAATGCCCAGTGCTATAGTTCCAAATCATCAGCATACCTTAATTCAAAAACAAAATGCAACTAAAGAGTTTTCAGTTCAGAACAGAATGATACTTTGATTATACTAATCCACACAACATATCTATGCATTAAGCATAACGACCAACATTTTCCAATACCAACTATTTTCTTAATTAAATCCTTTATTAATCTGCCTCACTAGCAAGATGAGTAAGAATTTCCTGAAGCTAAATTGCCAACTGTTTGCAACAGACATTTTTCTTTACCACAAAAATTTCCAAATTTGTTGTGTGAAATAAAATTGTATTCATGTTTCATAAAATACAGGAAAGCTTAAATCCAAAAATAAAACTGAATTGAAAAAGCAACCATACAAGACTGCAGTTTTAGGCCTAGACCTAAAGAACACAAACCATCTAAACCAAAGGCAGGCTGTGGGTAAAACACTAAGGAATAGACAAAATTCCTGGCTTAATAAAGCTTTCTGGCCATGCAGAAAGCTCATTCCTGCCTGACTGGACCCTTTATTTGTCACTACAGAGACTAATAACAAATTAACACAAAAGCATTCAGCAAGAATGTGCTGTAAAATCTTGCCCTAACTCTAATCAGATTCAGAAAGAGTCTTAATGCAGATCAGCTTGCAATTACCATTCTTAGTCACAGCCAATTCACACACAGCTAAACAGAGCTGTTAGGATCCTTTTAAAACTTTGTGTGTATATATGTAAGTAGATAGGCCAATGTCACAGCTGGAACACGAAGAAGCTGCACAGCACACAGTCTGCACACAGCACAAAATCCCACAGACATGCTTTTTTGGGGTTTAATACAAGGTACAGGTGGAGGGTGTGGAAGAAAGCTTACCTTCTAAAGGTGATAAAAGGGTAAGAAACAGGACAACAAAAACAAAGATGCATACAGTAGTCATAATAAGGAAGTGATAGTGACAAAATAACTCAAGAGGCAAACTAAGGGTCAAGTGCCAAACAACATAGGCCAAAGTGATTTTTGTCTTGGTTATATCAATGTTAGATTTCCTGCAAGACTTGGTTTGCTAAATAGTCTGGCTTCAGGTCTCAATAAATTTTTTGTTATTTGTTGCTCATAGCCTTAACCCTTTAAAAAAATACCTTCAGCAATTTACTTCCAAGTACTCAAAAAAAAAAACCAAAAAGAACTTGTCAGGAATTTCAGTTATGCAGCTGCATTTATTTGTAAGCCCACAACACTTTCATGATTCTGTCAGACCTGTTTTAGTCTTCCAGACATTTCAGTAGCTTCAGCATCACTTCAGAGCAGCACTTAGCTCCAGGTAAGTGGTTGCAGTCACTCACACAGCTGAACACTTGAGTTGTAAGGAACTGATCCTGTCCCTATGCCAGCTTCACAGGCATCACACTCACCCAGAACGCCTGTTCAATCTAACAGATTTCTTTGAGACAAGACGAACACCTGAAATTTACTCTCATATGTCCGGAATAAAAATGAGGCGGGGGAAAAGGAGCAGTTGTTCAAAGAGGAATCCCCCAAAATTGACTAAAATTTCTCAATTCCAAGCCTTTTGCACAAAGAATACAACATTAGCCTATCTTTTCTAGCAGGATCTAGAAGAAAAATCTCAATCTCACTTAGGAATGCCTAGCTACAAGACCAGTTGAATGTACAGAACAGTAACTTTTATACCTAACTTTCCTCTGTCAAAAATGATTTGGTAGGGTAGTTATACACAGGCAAAAAATCCTTCTCTGAGTGGAATTCCAGGACTTCCTAATGATGCCAAAACTAAAGCGTGAATAAATCTATCTTCTGTTTGACCACTGAGATGCAGTAAACCACTGAACCACCTTCAAATGGCACACTAGTTTAACTTTGCTCATTGAAAGCTCATTTTGAAAGATACAATCAATATCTTTATCTCTGAAGACATTTGACCTTGAAGAGATTATATGATGCGATTACACAGTGTTGCAAAACTGATGCACAAATACATATTTCCATGGTCTCAAAAGCACAAGTTTATAAGGGTAAAACACAGCAGACAAAAATTAGACTTCTATATACAAAGGTAGATATGAAAATACCTTGCTCGCCCAGGCATCTTCATCCCAGGAAGTGAGTTGCAATACACGAATTATTTCATTTATCTCAGCACTCATTTTCTCTACTGTGAAATTGCGATTTTTCAAGGCCTCTTCTATTCCCTGGCTTTTAGAATTTTTTGTGGTTACAAAAATCTTCATAGCTGTGAAAATACCAGAGATTAGAAAATGGTACATGCAAGAACCAATCAGTGGTTGAGTTTTCCTTCTACTGCATTCATATGCAACATTTTTTTTTGCATGGACCATTTTATCTCAAAGAGATTGTAGTTTTAATACAGGAAGCACAGTTACTTGCAACTGATTACAGATGTCGAGGTTATTTTTAATAAACCTAAGACATTGGAACTCCAGTTCAAAACAGTAATTCAGAATGGTATTAAAAAGCAAAGCAAAAAATACCTGAAATAAGTACAGGCAATAGCTCCTTCACTGTATTCATGGAGTTTACCAGCATAACCCTATGTTCCTGGTGAGTTAATTCCTGTTGTCTCTCATCAATCATTTTGGCCATCTTTGTCATTCCTAAGGATTAAAGTAATTGAACATTGAAACACTTGAGATTTCTAAACAAGAATAAGGCATAATGATTGATGAAAACTATATTGAAGTTTAAAAAATTTTTTATTAGCTAGCAGCTGTTACTTTAAACACATTCCAGATACTTCAGAGAAGTCACCTATTCAAAACCTAGCCACTATGTAAAGTAGAATGGACTACTTAAAATTCTTGATTTAAAATCCTATCAATAAAATAGGACAATACTTGAAATTACTGTTTTAGGACATGAAGTCATTTAATGAACACTGGAAGCTGATTTAGGGTGGGGGGGGAGGGTGTCATCTTTTCTCTTAAGATTTGATCCATGCCTTAAGTGAAGGACAGAAAAAGGAAACATCAGGATTTTGTTTGTTTGCTTTGAGGTTCTACCAGAGATCAGGAACTGTATTTATTTATACTTCATATTTGATAGAAATATTTCAGTACCCTAGAAGCCTGAAAAGAATTAAATTTATTCTAGAGCAGATCTATTTTCAATAGCTAAGACTTGTGAGGTTTACCACACAGTGCACATGAAAACTTCAGACACAGCTTCATAAAAACTTGAGATTATTTAAATTGGTGCTGTTGTGGTCCCACTCCTCCTCCTACAGGATATAAAACTGGAAGGAAGCTGTGTATTCTTTGCCTGAATTACCTTTCTGCTGGTTAGTATCTTAGGCATCTTAACACTGCTTTTGTGCTATCACTGAAAAGTAGTAGGATCATCACACTGACAGCACAGAGAGGCAAGCTGTGCAGAACCACATTTCCTTTTAAATGACAAAAGCCTTAATAGGTAACCATGTTCCCCTCTCTGCTTCCAACACAAAACCTGTAAGCACTTCCTTGATTTTAAGTGTACCTGCTCATACTCCTATTACTCGTATAGTACTGACATGAATGGTCGAGTTCAGATGCCCATTAATAGAACTACAGGGAACAAGAACTACAGGCATTTTGTGGGCATGGGCTGCAAATGTTGAGCAGCAGCCAGCTCAGGCAAAGACAGAGCTTCTACAGCATTCCAGAAGCACAAGGTTCACTATTTATTCAGAATACCGTGAATTTAGAGAAGATTATTCGCAATAAAGGTAGCAAGCCTACATCTCACTCTAAGACACTTGCCCAAGACCTCTGTCATACACATGTAACAGCAAATTACGCCTGCGAGGTTCAGTGAAAAGACCCAAATGCTGGTAACTGAGCCAAACAGAGCAAACTGAAGTTAGGGGAAATTTCCATTTTAAAGACATGTAAGACAATAACCACAGAGAAACTAAAAGTGTATATACCAAGTTGAAGAAAAAGTTTCAGGAAAAGAGAAGATTGCCCTTTTTGTTTTATGTTTTTCCTGTTCAAAATGAGACAAAAACTTGAAGGTAACTTCTGATGGGAAATAAACGTTTAGAGAACACTTTACCTCCATATGGAACTTTAAAGTTTTTCCACATCTAGAAACAAGGTCAAGTCTACACGTGTTAAATAAAAACAGGATAATCTAGAAACATGCTCTGTGCCATGATAGCTCTTGCTCATTTCATTCATCACCTAGCACATTACACATGTATTTATAAAGTATTAACTAGATTCCCGAGGTTTTTATATAAGCGTTCTTTAGTTCAGTGTAATTTTAATTCCAGCATCTTCCTACACTTCCTGCCACCACATCTCAATTTTACAGAATGTTTTTGTTAAATACTTGGTGTTAACTTTTTGTTAACTACTCCATGCTGAAGCTAAAGCATTTGAAATAGCAGATGACGCAGATTAATGGTAGGTTTCCTCTACAACAATAAAGAGATTGAGACCAATCACTTCCACCACTGAAAGTGTGACTTAACACAGTGAAGTAAACGAGTAGTGAAGGAGCATCAAAAAGCAAACAAAGAATTGCTGTAACAGCTGGGCTTTTGTATTATACTTCAAGACAGCTATTTCTGCAACCTCATTAAGATGTTAATATATGACATATAGATTATACTATTCCAAGAAATTCCTACTGGGCTATCTATCTCAGCCAGTACAGACATTTTATCAGCTTAATGGATTTTACATCTGTGAGTGCTTAGTTACACAGCTTTTTCATTTTTTTTTGTTTTATCCTTACTAATGCATACTTACTTCCTTCACAGTATAGGAAAAGTATAGTACATATCATCCATGTAGCACATATAATTTACCAACATCATCTGCCTTCTTAGAAGAGACTATGAAACACACAGAGTCAGTCTTTCCAAGAGAAACTTCCAAAGCAACTGCTTTACCATTGTCCCAACATTCAAAAACTTGGGTGAGGAAGGTGTTGGAGGGAAAACAAAGTAGTGGAAAAGACTACACTTAGTATACTTATGAAAGACTGGAGTAAACCAAACCTGGCCCTAAATTCTTCGTGTAAGTCACCAAATCCTCCATTGTCTCTACCACTTCTGCCACAGTGAGATATTCCAATATTCCTTTGCAGACACGGATGATTTTACGGACCTAAAAGAGGAACATGCCATTATTCCTTAGGTAAAGCTAAGTTACACTTGAATTAGAAATGCAAACCTGTTATTAGAACAGTTTAGTTACAGCATTTGCTAACATGACAAATGGGCAATCACAAAGGGCTGAGATACTGTGTAAATTACCCAAAATGCCATGAGTCAAGTTCCATAATGACAAGCCAATATTTAATCAGCTTTCCACTACTCAGAAATGCAAAATCCTCCTTCCAATGTTTTCACTTTGTAAGGTAAATGAAGGCTAACATTGAGAAAATAGGTTAGAAAGAACTTCATCTATGTATGCTGTCATGCTTGAAGTTTTTATTGCAATTTCATAAATTAAAATATTTAACTTAAATCACAAAGCAAAACTACATAAAAAGCAGACTTCAAGCTTTCAGAGGAAGTATCATTCACCATACAGCTTTACATATGGATAAAGCATTACTCAGCATTCCAGCAGAGAAGACAGATCCAACACCTCAAACTTTCCAGAAAAATCTGTGAAGGCTGTACTTAATTTACCTCTGGACCTCTGCCTCAGCTTAACTTTTTCAGTTCACATTTGATTCCAAAATAATTCTGTCAGTACATCTTCTAACCTCCTGAACCACATAACTTCTGACATCACTACATAAAATTCTTATCAAAGAGCAAGTTAATTAATATTTAATATGTAGCAACCACATGCAGTCCTCAGGACCTGGAACAGATCAAAGCTTCCTCAGAAACTCATTTCAGTTTGTCCCAATGTTAGTTTATATTGAAACACAGGACAGACACATGCCAACTTAAGTACTTGTGAAAAGTCAATCATTCCTGACTAATGTCTTTCTTTTGGTTAACAAGGAGTTGTCAGGTGAGTTCCACAAAGCATTAACTTCACAAAAGTCAATTCATTTCCTAAACACTAGAAACAGAGATTAAAAGCTATTAACTTCCTTGAAAGTCCTGTAACACTTCTATTAAAAAACATTTAAAATAATGAGAATCAGAACTGCCACAGAGAAATCTCATGGCATTCTCTTCCTTTCAGAGGAACATGCTAACAGTGCCATGAGCTGATTAAATTAGACAAGAATACAATGTTAGACCACTCACAACAACAAGAAGAGCAAGACAATTCCATAGGTTAACAGATTGTTGCAAAATTAGGATTAACATCAGCGTTTCTAACAGCATGAGCTTTATCTCTTCATTGTAGCACGATACTTCTTATCTAGAAATGAGCAAGACTCCACATGCCCAGAAAGAGCATCAAAACTATGATTCGTAACAAAAAAAAATTTTCAAATATAAGACATTTAAGCTTCCTTGCAACTATGGGGGTTTTTTGTACATATGAGGATGGAGAAAAAGCACTTCTGAGTCAGTTTTTGGCTTGTGCAGAAGCCAAAACGTAGCAACTGCTAGATTTATCAGAATACATCTTCTGCCTGACCAGCCAGCCAGTCCAAATTTGTATTACCTCTCGTGCCCCAAGGCCAATTAAATTACCTGAGCTAATGAGCCAGACAAACACTTAGAAAGTGGCCTAGGGGCTTTTCAGTGAAGGGATACAGAAAATATAAGGATCAGTAATGGGTGTGGTGAAGGAAATACAGAAAAGCATCAGGAAGATATCAGACAGCTGATGAGATCTGGCCTTTTTGAGCAATAATCACAGGCAACACCTAAACATTATGTCATGCAAAAATGCTCCTAACAAAACAGAGCAACAAGTCTAAGCTCCTTCTGACAGAAAGAAATGCAAAATATGCTTCCAATCAAGCTAAAATGGTCAAACCCTCATTAATCTATTCAACAGTTCGGTTCAGCTCATCTATTTAGGGGGACATTTTAACTTATAACTGTTGTGCAGGCACCTATGTCAGTCATGCTGGGATTCCTACCTCCGCTTCATCGAATGTCAGGAGCAAGTCTGATGTTCCAGAAAGGATTCCTCTTGATCCATCAATGAGATAGTCACGAGCTGGCACTGAATAAGGATCTGCCTGCAGCATCTGGGCTGCCCGAACAAGTTTGGTGCAGGCGTTCTCCACTCTGTGGAAAGCCAGCAGACAACACTTGCTGATTAGCTTCTGTCAGTATGACAACGGACTTGAGGAAATGTTGGATTTATTTTTAACTTTACCACCTGAAGCATCGCAAGCAAACTGATCATTCTGCACCTTTAAGTTTAAAAGGCAAGAGTATTTATTGTATTTATTCTAACAAGGAAGTCACCAGCAACCATACAACCCAGTTTTTCACAGGTCACACAATCTTCCCATGTTTAATGTACCCCTTATAGAGCACACAGTACAGTGTCACTAAGGAGAGCTCCCAACCCAGCAAAATACCTTAACAGCCTTCAAGGACAGGGAACAAAACAATTATTCTTTTAGGACTTCACAATCAAAGTAACTGTTAACTTTTATCAGCCTTGTATAGGCATTGTTATTCAAGTAGCAGTCGCCATTAATAAATATTAAATGACAGCTACACATTAAGACAAAATAACACAGTTTTAAGAAAACCAAGACACCGTGCCCTACTCTTTGAAGCTGTAGTCCAGGTCTTCAGAATGTTAACATTCTTAGAAAGAGCATTTAAAATAACCACAAAATGTAGTGGTAAGGTACAATGTTCAAATGCAGCTTGCAATGCCAGACATAAAAGCAGAAAGGTTTAGCAAGACATTACAGTATGTAACTACAGTAACACAAAAGGTACTTCCAAGAAGAAAATGAGCTCTGAAATTAGGTTCCATCAAACCATTTAACAATTTTAAAATATCAAAAATTGGAAGACTGAAAATGTTTTGGTTTTGTTCTCTTTAAATTACCTTGTGACAACTTTGCAAAATACAAAATTCAGACTTCCCTTTCATGTTAGCTATGCTACTCATGACTGTAGTTACTGACTACACTGTGACTTTCCTCCACTGTCTCCCATTTCCTTTAAGTGTAGTGTAATACACAGGCTCTGCGCACGTGAGTGCCAGGTGTTCATTCAATAACATGAGGATCCAACAAACATTGAACACTTTTATTACAACAATGCTACCTCTTACCATCATTTCTGCATGCTTGTCACATAGCCCATTTTCTACTGAACACTTGGATACACTCTCTTATCATCTTTTAGTTAAGTACTTTTGGAAAGTTACGGTTAACCCATTTTTCCCCTCCATATTCTTTGCTAACACAAATATTAGAACTTAATGGTTACATCTCAATTTAACCAGTAGAAATAAGACACCCATTACAGGAAAACACTTTTGTCCAGAAAGTAAAGTTTTCAGCTAATAGCTCCCTAGAGTAGATCAAATTGGACCAGCTGCATTATCATAACCTGCTCTTTTTCTGAGACATCTGCTCAGCGTATCAGATGGTGGGAACTCATAACTGAGCAAGAAATGCAGAAGGACTTCAAGGCAGAAAGTGGAAAGGGTCTGCTCATTACTATGCAATGCACTCAGCTGTATTATCAAAGTCAACTGACTTCACTAAATTAGATTTCCGTGCTTGCTTCTCACGTTTATTCTTTTCACTCTGCCAAGAAAGGGATTAAACAAATCACCTATTCAGCAGCTCAGAGCTATAGGCTCAGAAATACTTAATTTCCTACAGTTTAATTTCATGGGTATCTGTTTAATACTAATAATTATCTCAAGGCTGGATTTTTCATTTGTTAAGAAAAGAATTAACATAAATGTGTATTACACCAGAAGTCACCATAATTAGTGAAAATAGTGTTTCTAAAGATTCAAAGTTTTCTTTTATAGTTTTTAGGGTTGAACCTCTTAAAGGTAAATTTGAATTTCACTAGTATAACGCCTATTTTGGATAAACTTCCCAATGCACTTAAAATACTTCAGGAGTATAAGCTGTGCACAAGGAAAGCACAGTGGTGTCTGAAAATCAGACACACTTCATCCCCTGCAAAGCACACATGCTAGGAAGCAAAAGATTAGGAAAAAAAGGTATTAATTTACTTCCATTAAAAAAACCCAACCAAAACAACAACACAAACAACCAAAAACCCCTAAAAATGCAATGAACCACTTGTTCTATCACAGGAATCAAACACGTTCAGAAGCTTCAAATAGAAGTTCATTGCTATGGTGAAGTTTCTAATTTCTGTATTATATTGCAACATAAAAAAACCAACAACATATCTTTATAAAAAAAAGGTATATTTATTTTTGAGGCACGATTACAATAAAGCTGTCTTAACATCAGCCAGATTCTTTGTGGGGAAGACACTGGTCACAGTATTCCTAACCATACTACTTTAGGTAGTCAATCACTTCATCACTGTTAAATGTATTCCTTACAAAACATGAGGAAAAAAAAAGTAGCTTATGCTAAACTATCATTTTAGGTTTTAGGTTTAAGGATTGACCTCTGCTTTTCCCAGAGTTTGTTTTCCAGTTTAACCACTACAGTTTAGATTACTTGCAGTTCAGAAACATAAAGTAAAAAGTAAATATTTTACATTAACAGTGATTTGTTAATACAGGTACCAGCAATGCAGCTACAGCTTGGCTACCAAAAAATGTTAACACAGAACAGCATTATTGCTTGATTTGTTACATGAGCTTGTGCACGCAAGTTAAACATAAATTTTTATTCTCAGTGTAAACAAATAGTGTAACGCTGTTCTTTGCCTAGAGACTGCAGTTTTTCCCTTCTTTACAAGAGAAGCTTAACAAGTAATAGGAACATATTGCAAAACATCTGATGTAAATTATATGCATTACTCATACTCCCTGGTGATTAAGACAATTAAGATAAAGAACTCAGCATTTTTTAACTCTAAGTCAACAGTTCCAATGTGGTTTATGTCAGTAGCAAGTGAAGGGATGCATGATAGCTTTTCAGCAGCCAGCAAGTTATTTTGCTGCACAATCACACTCCTACTGAAAAGCTTTACAGATTACCATAATATATATTCCTTATAAACCCTCAATGCCAGTATCAGGTCTTTCAAAAGAATAAACAGATCTTCTCTCCATCCTCCAAGACTGGTGAACCTTTTGAATGGAGGAAAGACAAACAGGGAATGCAGTGCTAGTACACGTGTACTGCTTCTTACCCATCGTCCATGTGCCAGTACAAATTCTGCTGGAGCACTCCCTTAAAAATGAATGCCAGTTCCTGAATTAATGCTTTAGAAACAAAATCTCCTTCTCAGGAAAACAAAACCAAAAAAAGACCTTCATCTGTTTCAATTCTTGCATCTAAATTCTGTCCTTTACAGCAGTAAAAGGTAAGGCTCCCTTTGCAGCTCACCTGCGACTATCGCTTGTCCCCATAACCAAGATACCCGTGACAATATACTCCCCATGTTAACAAGAAACTGTTAACATGTACTAATTCATTTTGATATAAACTCGAGATTAACAAAAAACCTACAAATGAAACATGTTATCATTCATAAAAGCCATTGGACATTCCTAGCTCATGTTACTGCATCTAGAATAGTAAGTACTATGTGAAGTGGGCATCATTACTACAACAGATAGCTTTGGTTCCCTTTTTACATTATACCATTGTTCACACAGTCGTGAATTGCTGCAGAAAAAGTTCTTGCACCCAGCATAAAGTGGTACTGTTCAGCAGTGCTTGTATCACATTTCTACAGTAATTTAATTACTGAAGTCTTGCACAGTTTGCTACATTTTGATCAAAGGCTGAATACAGTACAGCAATTTAAAAAAATCCCTCTCCTTAATCCCTTACTTGTCTAGGTGAACAAGAAGCTGGAAATTAACTAAAAATTCCCCACATCCTAGAAAATTAGCACAATCAAAAGTACATGTTTGCATACAGTTAATTAAGAAGCAAGAAAAAAGCTTTGATCTTATTGCATTAAACAAACACTGCCCTCAAAAAAATCGAACTCCTCTACAGCCACACAAGATCACACAGCAGGAACACAGCATGATAAATACTGTAGTGGATTGTATCAAAGGCCCATTTAGCTCAGTATCCTGTCTCCAAAAGTAGCTGCAAGTAAAAGCCTAAGGAAGGTTAAGAACAGGATAAGCATTTATCATAGTTCCTCTAGGCACTCTCCCATCCTTCAACTATTTTCAGTTCTTGGGACTTCCTGCAGTTTGTCTATTTGATAACCCACAATGGACTCCTCTAAGTACTTAGCTATTAACCTCCAAACCCACATAAGGAGTTTTAACAGTACACAACTAGCTGTACAAAGAATCTTCCCTACTGCTGGCTTACAAACTGCTAGCTTAAAGTAATTCCCCTATGAAGTTCTGCACAGGAAAAAATACAAGTTTTCATCTTCTCCATGCAATTCATACCTCCTTAGATATTGTCAGGGCCTCAATCCCCTCTGTCACTTTTCCCATGCTAAGGAGTTCTGGTCTACTCAGCTTTGCCTCATACGGAAGTAATTCCATGCTTTTGTTCTCCAAGCCCTTTTAAGAGCTTTTTCCAGCACTACTACAGCCTTTCTAAAATTGTGTGACTACCAGTACATGCAGTATTCAAGCTGTGGAAGAAAAACATACCGTGACATTTAGATCTCTCATTCTGTGACGGTAAACCTAATACTTTATTTACGTTTTGACCATTATGACCAGGTAAGGATGCTCTCACCAATGTATAACAGCTCCAAGACCTTGCTCACTACTGGAAATGGTCGGTTCAATCATCCTATCTGACATTAGACCTGCTGCTCTCCCAAGTGTGCATAATTTCAGGTACTTAAAAATAATTTAATCCACAGTTAACATCAAGTCACTTCAATTAATAAGGTACTGTAATTTCCCAGAGTCATCCATTAACCTCTCTGGCCTGCATAAAACATGGGGTCACTCATGAATACTTTTGCCTCACAAGTCAGCCTTGTCTCCAGAGCATTTATTAACATGGTGAAAAGCACACCCCCAATAAAGAGCTCCACAGTCCTACTGATTTCCTCCTCCCATTGTCATGGTTAACCATATACTCTTCCACTTTGAATTTTCTCTTTTTTTATACAAAAATCTTTCTAATTACCCTGCAGCTACTTCACTTTCTTAAAAGTCTCTAGACTGTGCCAAGTTTAGAAATCAGTGTGTACTGTATCACATGGACTACCCTTTCCCCTGTTTGTGGTATTTCTAAGAATACCAACAGATTTATAAGGGAGAATTTCCCTCCACAGAAACACGGTCAATTCACCCAAAGCACACCATAGATAGGTGGGGTGTCTCTCTTCTCTAATACAGAATTTCTAATCATTTGCCCCAAAAGGACATCAGCCCTCTACATGTCCTGTTCCCCAGAGTTCCCTAGAAAGTTTCTCAGGTTGTAGCATCACTTTGATTGACATACTCAAGTGGCAGACTACTTCACTAATAATTCAGCTATTTCATTCCTGAACTCATATGCTAATACCAACTGGTCCTAAGCATTATTTTAATTATTCATTTTGTCAACCTACAATGCAATAAACTAAATCCATCTTCACTGCCTACTATAAATTTTCTCTTTAGACATCACCTCTCTTCCTCCTTTTACTATTTTCCCAGTTGTCTCAATGTTTTATTGTTTTTACTGTCTGCTTGTTTGGTGTTTGGAAATAACAGTAAAATATTCAGTAATTGCATATACACTGGACAACACTAACAAAGAGGTTACCATAGGCAGTAGAGCGCAGAGGAAAGTCACTTCAATAGAAGTCTGTCAGGTGGCAATAAGGAGCTTGAGAATTCCACAGCAAGGTGGGATGTATCATTTTTAAGACTTAAGACAACAGAAGGAGAAAGTCAGTTGTCCTTTACACCAAGACACAGAATTAAGAATGCCTGCTGTAAGCGGACTTACTGTCTCTACTGCACTGTCTGCAGTAAGTCGCAGCTCTTCACGTGCCTTAGGTTTCCAGGCAGTAACGCTATCGGCTGCCTATACTGACAAATTCACATTTTTCCATCAGCCAAATGAACAGAAAAAGATTGAGACACCACATTGTCTCTGACACTGTTAGGCACACCTACAGCAACACACACCTAAGTACCATTATTACTCTGATTTCTTTATTATTTTTAGAGGAAAAAATACCATATGTATATACTCAGAGATACAGAATGTAACACGACAAATCCCTGCTGCCAGAGGTTGTTCCTGACATTGAACAGGTTTCCTGTACCCACAATACAAGATTTACAATAAAATTAGTTTACTTGATAAATGCTGGTGGCATATCCCTTTTCAAGATCTGGTCTTCTGTTGTCTGCACAGTCTCTTTTCCAACCTGCAGGAGAAAAAAAGACATACTTAAGAAACAAAATTTCAATGTAAAGGCCAGATAAAAGCAAACAGAGAAATAACAACAAAAATGCTTTGCACTAATGACAGCTCCTTTCACCAGGTTCTTGTTGCTGTGTCTACTTTTGAGACCCCTATATACTGGGGTTAACTTAATGCTTTAGAAATTTTAAGTTGTTTCCAATCAACATCTCTACTAATTAAATGGTGACACACAAGGACACTTTACCCTCTTCCTACTCTCCACAGAAACAATACTATACTTTTCCTGCACTTAGTTGTAAAAACTTAAATCACTGAACTCTGAAGGTTTCCCTCCGTTCTAATCCCCACAAGTCAGAAATCAAGTTCAAAGCTAAAAAAAATTACCCTCCTTTTGCTATCAACTTAGTCTATTAGAAAAAATGTAGTTAATGACTGAGAGTACACCCCACATCCACACCATCCTTTAGGCAAAAAAATAATTATGCAGAGGGTAATAAAGACAGAGTAAGATCTGGAGTTTTCTATACACTAGCTCTTGTGTTACACAATAGAAGTCTTTATAATTGGTAGCTGACTCTCTGAACTGTGAGATCACCAACTTGACAAAATATTTCCAGCTCCTTTGTTCGCTGTATTTTCCAGCTGAATAAGCTATTCAGAAAGGCATCACAAAGCAGAAGGTCTTTAAACCAGACACTACTTTGTGTTAAGAACTGCCAGACCTGCTCAAGCTAGACAAGATAGCCCTGAAAATCCCTGATCAGCTGGTGCTTAAGAGATTCACTGGCTTTGGACAGAAGATGTAGTGTGTCAGTATGCACAGCACTTGCCAATTCTAATGCTGTACAGCCTTCCAGAACCACTGCTTCCTTGCAAATTTTTGCTGCTTGCCAAAAACTGTCTCACCCTGGTCTGCTCCTTTTCAGAAGAACTTCACAGAAGTACATTGGCCTGAGTATTTTATTTGCTTCAAACAGATTCAGCCTAGCCTACTTCTTTTTTTTTTTTTTTTTAAATCTGTTAGTACTACACTCGCAATTAGTCACACAGATACTTCAAAGTAATGAAAGGAAGAGCAAAAAAAGTTAAAGATCTGGAATTTTATGGTAGGTTTCTGTCTCTTGCGTTCACAGTAGGTTTGCCAACACTCATGCACCCTCCTAATGCACAGCACTGCAGTGTTGCTTTGACTCCTGAACTTCATGGCAATGCCTCAGGAGCACAATCCTAAATGTATCTCACAACCCATGACAGAGTATGGCTGCTTTGTTCTAATTATTTCCATTGCACTCATGAAATACATTCTTTATATTTCTCGCAAGTTTGCATGGATACGTGCATGATCAAAACAACACAAAAAATTGAGTAATTCCCAGTAACTCTGGACTATACACCATTAGACAAAAGACTGGCAGCAGGTAGAAATGAAGAGCAATACTTTATTTACAAGAACCATGCCTTCAAGATTTATTTTCTTGCAGCTGTACCAATCTGCATATAATTCAGTATAGCGAAAAGAGTAAATCTTTAAAGAATGCAAAAAAATAAAGCCTACACTGGAGATTTTTAATCTCAAAAAACTGCCCTGAACTCCAATGACATTTCTCTTCCAAGTCTATTCATATCCTCAGCACTACATACCACACAGACAGGACACAAGATTTCAAGCAGCTTCTATGATGCCTCAATTAAAAAGGTGCACTACTTGTCTAGCAAAAAGGACTTTCAACCCTATTTTAAGCACCAACACAGAATGCACTTCCTGAATCTGTTTAAATATAAAACCTTGTTGCCATAGCTGTTATTTAACCTTTCCAGTTGTTGCCGTTCGCAGTTGTGGCCAAGGTATAGAAATGGCATGTAAAGAACAAATGGACTCCATATAACATTTAACAGGCCAAGTCTCAAAACATGAAGACACATTCATGAGTAAAAATATACATCCTCAAAAAAGTTTAGTGGGTTTGCCCTTCGAGCTTTGTGGTTAGGGGTTTTTGTTGCTTTGTTTCCCACTTAGTTTTCACAAGATCCTGTTTCTTCAGCTTGAACTCTACATGGCCTAAACAATTTTTGGACACACTGCAGCGTAACACAAGGTAACAACTACCCTCCCCACAATCCAATACCAAGAAAATGAGGGGGCTTTTTTCTTGAAGACGTAGTATCTACACATTCCTTATTTCAGACAGGCAGCTTGTCCAGCGTCATGCTAATATAAAACAATCATCTGAGAAGCACATTTTATTTCTAGCCCACAGTACAGATGTAGAAAAAACAACAGGATTCCTACTTGGGTTTCAGATATTCTTACCTACTAAGATGATCTTTCCTTAACTAACTGGGAAGTGACAGTGATATAGAAGCTCCTGCTATTACACAATGTTGGAGTGGCAATTAGTCATGGTTCCAAAGAAACTGCCCTAACACACTAAAATAACCCTAATTTCAACACTGCACATTATAGAGTAAGGGGAGATCTCAAGCAAACCTTACCAAGACAGTTTCCTAGTTACCCATCCATAATAATTTCCAAACTCTTTGGAGATTAGAGACAAATCAGTTGAATAAAGAGTGAGCTATTTTCCTTCTTGCTCCCTGCTCAAAAAAGCAGGGAACAAGAGGCAGCCAAGTCAAGAAATTTAAAGGAAATGGGACACACACAAGTCAGAGGGCATATATGGCCACTGAAAGCCTTTCTAGGAATTTAGCTATAAGCAGGAAGAAGAGATTGATGTTTCCTGCTGCTTTTGGTCTTTAACCTTGTTTGTAAGTCTCCTGCAAGTCCTATTTGCCACTGGTTAGTAGAAGACCAGTACATGCTTTAAGCTTTCTAATGTGGAGAATTTTCTCCTTGGAGAAGAAGGAAGAAAACGTTTCCATCAGGAAAAGTTTATTCCTTATAACAAGTTTTGCAGTTTTTTGTCACGTCTGCTTCTACTGCAGGAAAAACAAGAAAATGTCCCTTGCCCACCACCTTCTTAGCCTGCTGGATATAGCAAACAACAGCTGTTCAGTGAGAAGGAGAAATAATTTCAGCTTCTGTAATTCTATAAGAGTATGTTTAAACAGACAAGCATTCAATAATATCTAGCCCTTTTTACTTCTGCAGTTTGAAAGTAAAACCTGAACGTATCATATCAAATAAAACACAAATAATTAAGATGGGAATCCAAAGTTTATTGTTTAAGGGTCTTTTTTTTTTTTTTTTTTTACACAAAGATTCTTCTGAATGCCTGTGTTGACAATACCAGTTTGACAATTTGCCAAATGCTGGAAGTGACATTTTCCTCACAGCTTATATGATTTCCCCTGTTAAAAGGGAAGATGACCTTAGAAGAATTAGTTCTTGCAATGTTCCAGAAGCTTAATTTAAAACATCTGTCATTTTAGCAAGGAGCCTAAAAATATTCCCTCATCATCATCCAGTGAACACGTAACAGCCCTGGCTGTTACACCAGCAGACCCCCACATTTCCCCCAAGAAATAAGCTGCAGTATGAGTTTTGCTTGACAAACCCAAGTGCCACACAAAGTGACCTAGGTCTGTATGCTGTAAAAGCAACTTTACCACAGGACAACTCAATAAAAATCCACTCCCTGGTTTATGCATTCTTCCATGTTTTGCAAGCTTTCAGGAAGGATTGTGACACAACAGTAGGAACATTAAATCTCACATCAAAAATGTCTTATTCACCAGTTGAGTGCCATCAAGTTCCCTGCAACTTCTTTAGATGTCTGTCCTGAAAAAATAAACTTAAGTATTTGCTTTAATTCTACAGTGACAACAGTCTCTACATCGCACAGCTACATCTAGAATGCATCTCAAAACAGAATTACCAGGGCTTTCCACACATTCTGCACTTTAACAAAGTAACACTGGCCCAGATCTCACAACTAGGAAAAATGCAAGTTGAGCTAGAAGTGAGCCAAAGTTACACCAAATTTATGCTTATTCCCTGCTGGCACAGATGACATACGTTTCAGTCAAGACTGAAAAATACAACATGGGCAGAAAGAATTAAATCTTCAGGAAAGAATTTTTAGTTAAGGTTCCATACTGAGGGGTGTTACTTGCACACAACAAAAGGAAAATGATGACTGAAATTAATGATACCCAGTTGTAAATCCTATACCTTTCAGAGTTCACCCCTTGGACAAGGCTTGTCCACTGAAGGCCTAGAAAGCAGGTCCATTATCCCACACTGATTCAGAGACTGGTTTGTCTCAGTGGCTTCAGAAGTGGCAAGGGCTCAGTAACTACTTTACAGTTGTTCAGTTTTCCTTTTGGGCTCTGATGACTGGTTTCACAATTACACTGGAAGTTTTCAGGAAGAACCTCTGGCAGGAAAGAGAAGCAGAACAGGACTTGGCTGTTTACCTTTGTTCTTGTCAGTCACAGTAATTTGATTGCCACCCATGCTGTCTTTACTTACACTATCAAGAAGATGCAGTTGTTGGTATTCCAATCTATTTTGCTCAGCTCTTTTAGAAATACAGATGTTGGAGTGAATGTTTATCATGGCCTAACCCTTAGCTGCCATAATCTATGTGGTAAATTATTACAGCTGGTGAGGGGGTCAGTGGCTCTGACCCAGGAAGCTGTGACCAGTCCGGAGAGATGGTCCGGAAAGGAATTGCCTTCCCAAGGCCCAGTGTCTTCCCTCAGCTGCTGCCTAGGAGGGCCCGTGCAGAAGCTGTCAGCTCTTTAGTGATTGTCAGCTCGTGATTTCAGCTCAGCTCTGCAGGGCAGCCTCCAGGCCAAGCCAGACCAGAGAGAGACGAGAGGCTTGAGTAGCTGGTTCCGCACGAGGCAGCTTTATTATCCGTACTCCAGCGACGGGGAGCTACGAGCGAGCATCTGCGTCTCACAGGAGCACAGGGCTAGCTTTTATAGGGATACAGGGGATGGGTAAAGGCCAGTGGGTTACAAAGGATCTGCATAGGGTCTCCTGAAGGATTGTGGGTCTGTCTTTTCTCGAAGTGACCAAAGAAGTGGTTGCCTTTCCAGGGAGTCCTGCTGGGCAATTACACAATCTCCTTATCTCAGCTGACATCCCTCCAGGGCAGGGGCTGGGCATACCCCACAACAAATATATCAAAACAGGATTGTGTACATCCTGGCATGGCAGCCTAGCATCAAACTTTGTCAGACAAGTTAAACAGCTTTGGGGTACATCATGAAATTACTTTGTCTCATCTAAATTTACAAGTCACTCAAAAATTAACACATGCAAACAGCTTCCAGTAAACACATGATTTTTGCAAACTCTGAATAGGAAAGTCAAGCAATGTTGAAGTGTTTTTAAAAAAAATCAAAGTGAACAGGTTTACAGGTCACTCCTCACAATTTCATCCTTCTCATTCAATAAGCCTGCAAAAGTCAGTCTTAAGCTACAACCTTTTTTTAAAGCACAAACTTTTGTTTTTCCTTCAAATGCTCTCAGAAGCATTTAACAAAGCAAATTCCCAATTTCTTCATCATTCTACTCATCTTGCTTTGAATTATAAATGGGATTGATATGTCACTTGCAATTAGTGAGTTTACCACTGGTTTAAGAAGCTTTTAGAGTTTTCTACTTCTCTGTAGAGGAATAAGCCAATGCAATTAGAGATGGAAAAAACTCCAAAGAAATGTGCAGCTAAATTCTCCTCCTGCTTTTAGTTTACACCAAGTGAACAATGCACATATACCATCAGTGAATCAGTCATGACTCCTCCTTGAAGCCAGGCAGAACGCTAAGGAGACTGCTGAATCAGAGCCTATCATCCATTTGTCCTTTCAGCCAGCATGGAAGCTGCATAGTGACTCCTGGTTTTCTCATAATTGCCCTGGAGACTGCATTCCAGCCATAGCAAGGTACAATTTCAAAGTCATCTGGCAAGCAAATTAGAACACACCAGCCATCTGGTCCCCAACAGCAGCAAACTGACCTACCTGTCTACATTGGTGATTAAGAAACATTTAACTGGCTTAAGGCTAAGGAAATCCTGCTGTTCACAAAATACAGAACTATAAAACAAGAACCATATGAAAAATAGAAAGCAACATCATTTGGATACCAAAAGACTTATTCATGCTGCTAGTACCTATCAACTCCTTTACCAGTACAGAGCTAAGGCCTGGATGGTTTGGCTAATTACAGGATTAACTTAACACATGGGAAACAAACACATACTCATTATGTGAGACTTTTTACAGAACTATTATAATTTGGAAATGAGTTCTTTTATTAAGAGAAGAGTTTCTTTTTCAAGACCAGTACTTCAAGTTAAAATTACTTTAGGACACTTAGGACAACTCTACTTCAGTCAAATAACATAATTCATATAAGTCATCTCTGGCCCTTGGGCATTTACAAAACTCACCAGGAAAAATAAGATACAGCAACTGTAGTCTACCAATGAGACTGACAGCTGCAAGTAGCTACCTTTACCTTACAAGAAAATTTAAAGACAACACCACATACCAAACAGCATGCAGACTCCAAAAGCTCTTCCAGTTCATTTCCACGTACACAGATCTGTGGTCACAAGTTTCAGAGCACCTCTTAACATAAATCCTGCTGCAGGTGTATACACATATTAGCACTGTATTAAAAGAAAACATGCTTTTGGAGCCAAGTTTTCTCATTATTCAGATGCCTAAAAAACAAGAAACTGAACACCGTGATTCTGCAGCTAGATTTACACCATCTTTGACAATCTGCTAATATCTCCATGTTGGAGAGGGTTTTGGCGGATAAGAATCTCCATCCTGACCCAGGTAATTGAGCTGTATCCTGTCCTTCCAGCATTTCAACTGTTAAGTCAAGTAGAAACATCCAGAAAATTCACTAATCTTGAGGCTTTTTGGCCTTGTTGGTAGTCAAGTAGTAGCAAGGGGTCTCACCATAGGAAGTTCATAGATTATATCAAATGGAAGGCAGATTTGGCTCCAGACACAGCAGGGCTGCCTATGAGAATCTGTGATTCTGATACAGATAAATACTGTACTGCAGTGTCTCTAAATCAACCCAAGCTATAGCTACACATAGGTAATAACTGACTTTCTCCCCAGTCTGTTTTTCCCTTCATCGGAAGGGCAAACTAGCTTATGTTGTGATCTGTGTAACAATAATAAGTTAGTATTCCACTTATCCACATGTTTGCACAGATATTCAAGAAGCTGAATAAAAGCAAAGACAAAATAATGTATTCTCTGCTACTTCTTGGGTAACTTTCAAACGTAGAACAGTAGAGCAGTTTCTTTCTCTATGATTCTGCATCTGAAATTTACTCAAGTAGTAACTGACTACATGAGCTACAAGGCAGATGTCCAATACAAGTGCCTTAATTTCACCTTGCCATTTAGTTAACTACAAAATCTGTTGTTACCTTTTATAACCCATGTTACTTTACGAAAACACTGCTGATTTAACAGGTATTGTTACCTAAATGAGGCATTTTAATATGCCACAATGGAAAATGTAGGATGGCTACTGGGCCCTGAATTTTAGGATCTTCCAGTTGTTATATGCTTGTACTGACTTCTGAATACCAGACTGTTCAACACTGATTTTCCCTTTTCCACAGAAATAGTGGCACCACTGCCCTTACCAGCTCCCACCTAGAGCATCAGTGGTTCCAGAGAACAGATTTTTTTTGTTTTTCCCCTAAGTTCATGGCAGGAACGGTTCTCTGTAGAAAAACAGAATTTATAAGCATGACAAAGAAAAAAAAAACACTCATGTAGAATTCCTTTATTGATAAAAGTAGTATTTATCACTATGTTTTAATATATTAAGATTATCTTTACGTGCTCACTAATATATGGCTGAAGCAACAGAAACTCACAGCATTCATCTTTTGCAATAAGCTCTGCCACAGCAAATGTATCTTGACCAGCAAGGTACATGCTACGCAATATTTTATAGCAATTATCCACCCTCTGTAGCACACTGGACAGTTTGTCTTTCATAAACCTCACTTTACTTGACTAATAGTTAGTTCTAGTGCACACTAAGTTCGTGGTGTAAATCACTGCTCACAGGTTAAATGCAATCTTTTAATTAGCTACAACAGTATCTAGTTACATTAAAGAGAATTTATATAGATGTGGTAGGCTGTTTTCCAAGGGACTCATTTACAGCACCATTGAAAACGTGTGTCAGAAACTTGATATCATGTGATTATTTTCCAGCTTGATTTTGCTTTCAGTGCTCATGACCACTTACACCAGGTTGGAAAGGAATTCAGCATGTAGAAGATGACCCACTTCCATGCGGAGTCACCACAAAGAATTTGCAAAGTATTAAAAAGCAGACACTCAGCAGAAAGAACTGATAGAGGATACTAAAAATCAAATTGTGTCTGCTTCAGCATTAGTTCAAGTTAGATGAAGACTTATTCAGCTGTTAAAATTAGTTTTTAATAAGTCTTAAGCTTACTGTAAGGCCATATAACAAACCACTCTCACATAAAAAAGCTTTAAAAGCAACTATTTTCAATGGCATTTGCTATTTCTTTATTGACTGATAGTGAAAAACAATATACACTTTGAAGAGACTAAGGGTTTGGGGTTTTGTGTAGTAAAAGCTTATAAATTATGGCATAGAAGTAAGTGTTACCAGTGTAGTTAAAATCTTCTACTAAGGAATGACATAACCAGTAAGAGTAGTGTAATCCAATTCTGAGTTGTCACTGATTCTTTTGAGAATTTTTATCATATAATGCATTCTACAGACCTAATTCCTCTCTCAGAACAATTATTATTTTCCATGTATCTAGAGTGGAATCTACTCTTAGCCACTTTTACAGTCAGCATTGATCTGTTAAAACCTATTTCCACCCAAATCACTGCTGAAGCAACCCTACTTCTAAATCAGTGCTTTGGACTAACATTAATATACATTACACTGAATTTCTCTATGTTCACGCAATTAAAACATTATGAAAGCATTACTCCTACCCTTGCAGTCCCTACTGGAAAGCCTAGCTCACATAATACTGAAATCTGTGGCAATTCTCTTTATACCAATGGATTTGTTTGGCCCTGTTACTGTACGCAGTGGATTCTGCACATGCTTGACAGGATAGACTTTACCAGTAGTAGCTTAATGCTAGAGCTATACTCAATTCTCTGTTGACACCGTGAGGGAAAATTAGGTAATATAAGCAAGCAATTTGAAGGTTACAGTCCAGTGCCATTTAAATATGTAGACTAAAACTGCTTAAGTTCTGTGATTGGCAAAGTTGGTCAAAGCCTGGGTTCACCTCTTGCATACAAAAGGAATAAACCTAGTCACCATTAGTTCAGAAGTTGCAGAGAAGCAAAGCCTCTATAAACTGGTCTTAAAAAGGAATATTTAAATTTGATACTTAATCATAAAAAGACATGAGAAAGTTCAACTTCTTTAAAACAACAGCTTTTTTTGTCTTCTTCACTGCAATTTATTAGCATTTTAGAGCTCCATCATACCAGGCACTATACAAACACACAAAATCATCCGTTTCACATATAACAGTAAACCAAAACTGTGTCACAGTACAAGAAGGTTGACAAATCAACTCCACAGCAGGAAAAATACATCAAAGGGCCCTTTCTAACTGTTAAAATCCCCTTACAAGTTTAACAAACATTAATGAAAAGGTCTTGAAATCTTGGTGAAATAAATATATTAGAGATGAAGTTTCTGTATTAGTGACAATAATGTAGTTAGGAAAAGAAATGTCAGTACTGCTGCAGATCCAACTAGAAGCAATTCCTTGTTCCCAACATTTTGTTGTATTTGAGGAAGTTGCTCCAAATTTAATAGCAACAGAACAGAAGAGAACCACTTTTCTGAACAACCATTATACTGTTAAACAGAAATACAAGGGTTTGGGCCATCTAGCAAGCTAACAGGAAAATCTCTCTGGAGAAAGGAATTGCATTCAGTTTTGAGAGCAGATGCTAGATCCATCAAGTTTACAAATGCCTTCAGTTTATTACCTCCACTGCTACACAGTAACCACGTCAGTTCTAAATATTTCGGTGATGCTTATAATTAAAAAACCACATGCAGAAAAGTTTGTCCTTTGCAACAAAAAAAGTGCAAGACAACTACATAAAAATCTGCTGCGACATTGCTTTGTAGTGTTAGTGACCACTTCAGGGTCACAAAGTATCTTTAGCATTTCACTACTCTGAGTAACTGGAGAACAGGCCAGATATTTCACTATATCCCCCAGCCCCTCCTCCAAATTGTCAGAGCAAAGTTGCTATGCAAGAAATTTACTTGCACTTGACAGATAAAACACTTTCTATTCCCCAGCTTTGAACTACAATCATCACAAATGTCAAGCTGGGAAGAGGAGGAAAAAAAACCAAAAATCAGATCAACAGAAAGATAAATTCCTTCCTTCCTGATGCATGGGTGGTGGGCTGGACTCAGCTGGTCTGACAGCTCAAGGGCCAGTGGAATCTAGTCTGAGAGCTAATGAATGCAGGTTTTGCCAGCATTAACTGAAGAAAAATTAAAGAAATGCCATGTTATTACTTTTTTTTCCCCTCAGAGAAAAACTGAAGTCTAACTGAAACCTACCTAAAATTTACTGATGTTCCCACTCCCCATCCTTTGATTTTTTTTTTTGAGAAAGACAGAATTTTGTAGGTGTGGCAAAGACTCAAAGAGCACTTTACTTGCTACAGTTAAGCCAGTGGTTTGGCAATTACTAGCCCTTCACAATCCATTATTTTGTCATATTATCAGGGTAAGCTAAATAAAAAGTGACCTTTTTGCTACTACTCTGTAGTTCGAGAGAAACCCCATTTATTCATCTCTGTTATTCAGCACAACTATTGTGCTGCAAAAGCTGCAAAGACAGCTAGGCTCATGAAAGTGATCTTTACTGTAGCCCAAACACTAGTCAGTTTAATTCGTTAGTTCACCTAAAAACTTGTAAGAGTTATGCAGTAATTTGAGAAAGCGGTCACAGAGCACATTCAATACCTGGAAGAAAACTTATCAAGTGTAAAAACAAAAGCTTTTGAAGACTTAGCTGAAGGGCAAATAGACACCTGTATCACCCATTCAGAGGCTGAAACATGAAGCTTCTTTTGTGATTAATCTTGACCAAAGTTACAAAAACCCCTATGATTTTAATAGCAAACAAGCACACCAAAACAAGTTAAACTTCCAGTAACTTCCATGTGGGTGCTTGATGCAGCAGTCTTTTTCTAGTGATAACTCTTTAGATAAATATTCAGTGCATCACACACTTCGGTATCAAAAACCTCCAATAAGCAAGTACACAAATGTTTGTTAGCAACTCACAAGGTTTCCAGAGTTTAAATAGGAAGGCTGAACATGCCAGCTTGCATACAATTAACACATTAATTGTTTCACTCAATTATGTACTACTATATCCCATTTTGTGCTGAAGAGCTTAACTATTCATTGCCTATGCACAGACAGGTACTATACTCATTTATAAGAAGTCCATTTGTTCTAACCATCAAGTTTGTGGTCACCAAGAACCAAATCCACCCAGAAACTCTTGCAGCTCACAACATATCTGTCTCTCACGTGTACTCACTATCAGCCTAGTTAAAGTTGGCTTCTGCTCCTTCTGGCAAGTATTTGTGCAGGTGAACAAAACAAAGCCTGCATAAGAGAAGGGAGTTTTATTAATGGTTCCCTCATCTAAAACAGTTGCAATATGCAGCCTCTTCCAAACTCAGGAAAAGTTTGGAAGACAGGAGAGGAAGCAGCTCAGCTAAAATAAGTTCTAGATGACAGCTTTTAACAGCTCCCCGGCTTGACAGTAAGAGTCAGACTTCTGAAACTGAACAGCTGATACCCAGCAAATGGCTGAAAGATGAGAATGGGCAAGGAAGTTGATATGGACTTCCCTGGCTCAGCCTTTAACAAGCTTCCCATTCTGATGCACTCAGTTCAAAAAGAAAGGCTAAAAACACTCATTACAGTTTGCCACTATACAATGACTTAACTAAGCTGATCAGCATGCCTCTCTCAGTTCAGGTGTACAGAACTAACCACCATTTACTTATACTGCTACTATGGCACTTCTGTGACTATACCCATTTATGAAATTAATGACCACAGCTGTTTTCTTGCATGCTTTTCAGCATTTAACAAGGGGCAGGCTTGACTAGTTCATGCTAAGATTCAGCTACAAAAATGCCATTCAAATTGAATACCATTGTATTTTACTATTCCCACAAACAGAAGTTAAACATTGAGTAATGAGACCAGAACAGCTGCAACATACGCAAACATTTTAAGCTGCATACACAAAGATATCTGAGCATAAAGCTTGTAAAGTTCACCAAAGCAGTACTTTCTCAGCTCTGTTATTCATAATTTTATTTATGCACCATATGTACCCGAGGACAAATATTAAGCGCAATACTTGCTGAAATCAAACCTTCCCAGGCCATCACAAAAAATCAGTTTAATGTAAAAACTGCTTGCCTGTACTTTTCCTTTCACAGACTGTAAGCTCTAATTATCGTTTGTTAGTAGATACAGATTGAGGGGCCAAAGGCAGGAGGTGCTCTGCTGTTAGAAACAGGGAAGCATTGATTGGAAATGCCAATGTCAGATGGAGTGACCATCAGATGTGGAATTAAGAATACTGAAAGGAAATAACTAGACAAATCTGAGCCTGAGATTCAGAAGAGACTTTAGCCTCTTCGGGGACCTAACTGGAGAAATCATATGGAATACAGTCCTAGAAAGAGAAATTCTGGAGAGCTTGTTGATTTTCAAGATCACCTACTCCAAGCTGGCTCATCCTTATGAGCAGGAAGACAAGGAAAAGTGGCAGGAGGCCTGCTGGAATGAACAGAGTACTCCTGCCAGGAGGAACAAAGACATTAGCTGAGCATACAAGGATGGGGTCCATCCCAAAGTCCATCTAGAGTTGAACCTCCGGAGGGGCACGAAAGACAACAAAAAATGCTTGTGTAAATACAGCAGCAAAATAAAGACCAGGTAAAATGCAGGCCCACCATGGGATAGGTGTGGGTGTCTGACCAAAACACACAAAATTATGTACTCAAAGACTTACTTACCTCTGTCTTTTCTGAGAAAATCTGTCTTGGGGTGAATTTATGATGTATATCCCTTATTGCTGCTCTATGCCCAGAAATCAATCCTGTGCCTTTCTGTGCCTTTAAACTGAGCCCAAGAGGGGGGAGAGAAAAAGACCAAGCAAACTCCTCAGAACAGTTGTTCAAGGACACAGATACACACTCCTCTGCATTCTGCTGCTGCAGCGAGAAGAGCAGAGGAAGCACCCTTCCTGCTTTTCAGCCAGCTTTCAGCTCCTTTTCTCCAAAGGGAGACGGAAAGCTGAACTTTGTTTTCCTGGGACTTCAGTTTTTCCCTTCTTCTCTTCTGGACTGTTTCAACATCAGAACACACTGGGAGAATTTTCCACCGAGGCCCCAGAGGTGGGACAGCACTGACCCAACTCCAAGGAGGAGGAGAGAGACCACACCTACAGAAGGACTCTTGAAATCTTCCCACGTTTCTCTTCACAGAGAGAGGTTTTCTTATTCAGCATTATTATTCTTTTCCTGTGTGTTTGTTAAATAGTTTTTTCTCTCTTTCACTTTCCTCCAAGGAAAGCTCTTTACCCTGAACCTGGTGGGGGAGGGATGGTTGTAACCTGCCTTCTATCAGAGGATATTTTCCTCCAATTTCTCCAAACCAGCACAATCTGCCTTCAGCAATCCCAGGTCCCCAGGATCCACTGAGAGCTTGGTACAAGGAAAATTTATATTTGGTGAAAGAAGCTCAAACTACATTTGCTATTCTGTGGGTGTAACCATTGATTGAGAATGCAATACCACATTATTACAATCGGTCTCCTCATAAGTATCCTAGGCCAACACCAACAGAAACAGCTTGTTTCTTTTCTCCATTCTTTACTGGAGAAACCCATCATGAATCACCAGTTTCCTACCCTACCCATGAAATCAGGATACTGGGAAACTGTTCCAACACATGTTTTCTCAGTGAGAGGAAGAGTTGGATATCATCAACTAAGAGTCAACATGCTGACAGGTTCATTAACTCGGGAAAGGCTTTGATATTGAGTAGGTTTTCAGTTTTTTGCTTCTGTCCCCTTCACTATCCACTGCTGTTCATTATTCATGTTGTAAAGAGCTCTCCTGAAGCATCAGAACAATACTGACTTCTGAATAAGAGATTTGTTACAAAGTGAGTTGTTCAATGTATTTTGACACAAATCTTTGGTTCTAGTCTCAGTATATGGGCAAGTACAAGTCACACCTCAGTAGACTTTAATTATTAGGCAAAGTAAGCAAAGGGAAAGTTTGCCCCCTCTATTGATTGTCTAGTCAGTCTTTCATATCCTCACAGAAGCACTAGGGTCTGATTAACCCCAGAGACAAACCAGACCTACTTCCAAGTATTATGCATGTAGGATCATGCCCCAATTCCCCCCCACCAAGTTCAGTTTTGAGCTGCTAGGATGCTAGGCTTGTGTTTGGAAGAAATACTTATTGGTGAAATATTTGTAACTGTAAAAAAGATCCAGCCTTCATTTCATCATTTTATCTCCCCATGCAGCAAGTCACCCTGTATCCACAGAGTACCTTCTGAAATGAAGGTAGCTGCAATATTCACTCATCTGGTGTATTACCATGGCTCAACACTTGTTACTCTAGATTCCAATTACAGGACAATATTTAGAGTTAATTCTCTCACCTGTTGTCATAAAAATTAAGGAAGAAATTATACAACTAAACATTACAATTAATGTAGTGGATTAACTTTTAACAATTATACAGTTACATCAAAAACACTTTACTGTTCAAATTCAATAACAACAATACTCCTATTGCTGTGTTTAAAGATAAATGTCAGGAGGGCTATCACTTCACAGAAATTAAGAACTGTGGCTGTAGAGAAGTTCTGTATCAAGAACCACTTCTCAGCATTTGACTGAGCAAGCGATAAAATATAATTTGTCACTAAAGAAAAAAAATTACATTGCAACGTTTCTTAAGGTCTAGTTTGCCAGCCTGACTTGCTTTTCAGTGTGAGTAGTGTCAAGCCAGTAAGGCTCAGTACAGCAATGCAGTCAGAAACAGGAGCTCAGGAGAAACACACGCAAGTGGAAAACAGAGAAGCAGGGATAAAAAGTTAGTCTTCACTACATGCAAAGCCACTACCAAAATTAAGTACTCAAGGCAAGAACTGACTAGAATTGGCCTATTCTCTCCTTTGAAAAATCATTTGGCATCATTTCCAGTAACTAGCATTAAGACCACATTTGCTAACACATCTTTAAAACCACTGTCTGGATCCACACCCACCTAGTCCTCTCAAAGATTTGTTTCATCAATCCAAATTTCAACTACATTGGGAAGGGGAAAACACTTGTAAATTACTTCATTTATGTTCTGAAGTTACACATTTCTCAACCATTTTGTTTGGTTAATTTTTCATTAGCCTCTAAAAGGAATTCCACATCTACAGTCCAATATCACTATATGGAGAAAAGCATCTTCTTGTTTCAAAGTACAAAGCAAAACTACATCACTCTCTAAAGTTAGAAGAAATCAGGAAGAATAAACTGCTAAAAACACTGGCCCTTAACACAGGTTTAACTCCTCCCACAGGAGGTGGTATAATTGACTTACGCAGCAGAAAGCATATAGTAAGTTCTCCAGAGCAGGAGTGGTATTCACCAGATTCTTGGCATATGGAACTTTTTAGTCCAACTGCCACTTAAAGACTATCCATTCCACAATAATAGTCCCAGTTTTTATGCCCAAAAAAGTAAGCAGCATATGAGGAGACATTCACCATCTCTATGCACATTCAAAGAATGAGAGAACAAAATAATCCTTTTAAAGCTGACAGAGGAGACTGGTGTATCCAAACGCAGTAACAGAACAAGGAGATTATTCCGTTCAAACCAGAAACTAATTAATCACTTAAGTAAAGATGATTCCTAACAGATAAAAGCAAGAAAGCAGTTTATGAGGTGTTTTGTTATTACAAAGTTGCTTTCCGTCTGATTAATCACTCTTCTCCCAGCCCCTCCCATACACACACCCTAATGGGGTTTTTAGCCCCTTTCTCAGAGCATATGGACAGTTCCCACAATATGGCAAATGATCCCTGAAGAAATTGCTGTACACTGAAGGATACCCTAGTTCAAAAAAAAAGGAAATTTTTATTATTTGTACACTAATCACAGTTTTCTATTACTCATAGATAAGACATAGAAACCTGTAGTGAAAAGACTCATTCTCTCACAAGATCTGCTCTTTTGACCATTTCTTTCAGCTTCAAAATGTAACAATATAATAAACTGGAGATGGGGAGGCACAGATCTATACATATCCCACAACAAGTTACAAACATCAAGAAAAAATGCAGAAGCCACAACCCCCTTTAGAGTCATCTTTTGGCTGCACAGAAAATTCTGCAAGGGAAAAAAGCTTATCTTTTTCCTTTCTTCTCCATCCTTTTCTGAGATACATAAATATAGAAACATATTGCAAGCTAATTTTTCCCCTTAAAAAAGAGAAACACTAAGGTGCTCACAACAGCTCATTCCTCCCTTTGTACCCTGAGTTACAGGCAAGTCAGCTATGCTGAAAGAAAGCTTTAGGATAATAAAGCTGTTTTACCATCCACTCTCCACAACAATCAGACCATTTCTCCTCATTCCAGGTGTTTATCCATGTATTTGACTTTTGCTGCTGGAATCATGACAATGACAAGGATTTCAAGGCAGGCTGCGTTCCTCACAAATTCATTTAAACAGGTGATTTCCAAGTTGGTGGTTTGCAGGTATCAGTAGGCAATTTACAGCCTGTCCAGGGAAGATGGACAGCCTGTTCCAATTGGCCCTGCAACCCCAGGCAACTTCTCACCTGTCAGAGGCCCATGGATATGCAGCCAGAACATGCCAGTGGCTTCAGGTGATTACTGCTTCTTCCTCTGCTAAGAAGAGATAGGACAGCTGCAATAGCTACACTAAACGCAATACTCCCAAACTTAACTTTTCTGTTTGGTTTAAACTTCATGTCTCTGCCAAAGTACTGGTATCAAGTTCCATCTGTTTTAAGAGCTATCTGGGTAGTTTTAGTTGTGCCTAGATAGGGTGGGCTTCAGCTGGCAGCAGTTTAAAGAGACTGACCTCACAACTTCAGGAAGTCACAAAAGCCTTTGACACACATGACTGTCTGACCCAGTACTATAGGGTCTTGCTCCCATCAAGTACAACCTCCAGTTAAGCTGAAACTTACTCTAGACTGCCTTTATTTACATTTTTAAATAGTGTTTGGCCCAGATCTACTTAAAAGAAACATCTGATAAACCCTGACTACGAGACAGGATATTTATATCCTAAGAGACCCTTCCTGATGATTAGCCTGACCTAGCCAGGCCTGACATAGCTAGTCAAAGCTACTAACTGAGATACAGAAAGGTGTCAGTAACATTTCATAAGCCTCCAAACCTCAATAGGTAAATAAAGGCATATCACAGCATCCAACAGTAACACCTTTTCAAGAAATGTGGTCATCAGTCATTTAATAGAGAGTAAAGCAATTTTTTCCCATTAAAAAATAATGTAATAGAAACTGGCTGCATATAGACAGTTGTGAAACAGATCCACATACAAAAGGACAGCACAGAGGATAGAAAGGCAGAAGTTGCATCATCAGATAGACAAGCACTATTTTTTCAGAGCAGATCTCTGTTATGAAAGATCTCAGCCACTTCATTTATTACCATTAGGGTCTTAAATCTTCCATTATGAAGATTTCACAGGAGCATCACTTTGCTCAGATGTCCTAAGCTCTATGAAAATGAAAGACACAAAAACAGAGTAGGTCTCAAGTAATTGGTCTCAGGTAAAGCAGGTCAGATCTTTCAGACCACTGACCTTGTTGAACAGCCTGGACTCTGAAAAACCAACACCTCTTTGAGCTGCTGAGCCTGCTCCAGTATTTTAAATTATGTCTACCTTCCAAGTCCCTTCTACTACCTTAATTTTCATGCAGAGAATTACTGCCCAATCTGTCAAACTCAGCAGCTTCACCCATGGTATTGTTGGTATTTGGCAGGGCAACAGCAACACTGCTCTGAGGCAGTTCTGTCTGAAACAGCAGAGAAGTGACCAGAGCGGGCTGTGCCTGTACTGACAGAATGCCAGAATCCATAGAAGGCAGTATGGAGCTTACAACATCAGAGCAGAATTTGCTTTGTTTGGCAATAATATAACATTGGTCTGAACATAAATGCTCATAAATTCATACTCACAATTTTTTTCTCCTCCATGAAATAAAACTATTTATATAACGTGTGTGATTGCTTTACCATTTCTGCATCATCAGCAGTCATCCTTGATAAAAATCCCTCTTTTTACAATAGGCTAGAGGTCTGATGAGTTTTTTAAAAAAAAATAAAACCAACAAAAAATCAAACAATTAGGGAAAAAAAAAAGCCTGAAACAGCTAGAAAATCACTACATGGTTCTTTTCCTCCCTGAGAAGTTTGACAACTTAGAACTCAAAATTTCATTTCACTCTCCTCTGAACTAATAGGATATTTAGCAAGATCAAAATCATTCCATATCTATTAGGTAGCCTTGACTATTACCCACGAACAGCACCACTTCTATTGACTTACAGTATCACATCTTTTAGCTTAAAGAAATACCAAGCGCCAACCTTTCCATAAGAGGCACACATCCACTTTAAATATAAGCCAATACAAACATTAGGATTTTCAGTTAAAAAAAGGACCAATGTAATACATTCAGTCTTGTGGTATCTGAAGCCTCTCCCTAAAATTCCTGGCTCCAGTCCAAGTTGATTTTTGGGTAAAAAAGCTTCTGATGCTTACTTCTACATTGTATTTTTGCACAGGCAACAAGGACTTTATCCCACAGTGAAGAAATTTCACCAAAATACTTCAAAACTATTTCAGAATTATTGTGCAAAAGCTATTCCTCAACAGAATAATCAAGATGCAGTGGAATCAAACTGTTGCATATTGCAAACAGAATACCAAATCTTTCTTTGGTATTTTACCACAGGAGAGACTAACTTGTAAAGATTGTTATTTCATTAACTTCAACAATGACTTGGACTATCTCCTCCCCAGAATTACTTTACAATTAGGTTCTGACAAGGAAGCATCTCTATGGTAGCTCTACTTGAGTGTGCAAACTTTACATTAAAAAACCCATGTAATTTAAGATGGCTTCATGCAAGCCTTAAAATACAGGATAACCATGAAGGACAGAAAATACAGAAAAATAGAGAAAATACAGAAAACACAGGAACGCATGCTGAAGGAAAGTTCTCTTACAGAGGTCTGTAGTCAGGATGTTTAGGAGCAGGACTCCCTTTTGACTCATCTAATAGTCCTAAATTAAGACTCTCATATCTATCAACCTCTGCTCCATCTTGAATAGTGTATTCCATCTAACTCCATCTCAGGAATGCTCAAGTTATCGCACATAGGTCCTTCCTTATAGCCATATAGTCTTTTTCTAGCCCATTTTCTCTCACAGTACATCTTCTATGCCTTCCACAAGAATGGGTCTCAACACTTCAAACACTGCTACCAGCAGTTAAATACAGACACAATAGTTAAATCAATTAAATACTGCATTTTCCAAACCGCAGAATCCTTACTATAGGCTGGGCAACTGAAGAGTAGTGCTGCTATTACCAATAATTTATCATTATTAATCATTATTTTTATTAATAATAATTAATTTATTATCATTAATTTATCATTTAAAAACTCCCTGCTCCTCAGTACTTTCCTTTATGTACTTTGTGATACTCACACTACACTAAGAACCCTGACCAGACAGCAAGCAACACAACAAGCCAGCAGCTACATTACTCTCCTGGTTGTACTAACAACTCCATCTTTGCTGTCACCTGGGAAGCCACCAGAAGGCTCGTAATTCGAGAACCTGTCTGCACAAATTCTCCTGCTCCTGTGAAACTGCTGTTTCATAAATCACCTTTACACTTCAGAATGATGCACTGAAAACACAGCTCCAGACAAGCAACAGAACTTTCTTCTGCATTTTTCCTAATGTAGTCAAAGCTGCATTTTAACAGACCAGGGCATCTTCCTGGTAATTACCACTGCAGATTACACCACTTCTATTTGCTCTTTGTGATAAACACAGAAAAAATAATTCAACTATCTTTCTTTTTATCTAACTAGCAGGCAAGAGAACCAGAGGCTTCCAAAACAGTCCAAAATGAAGGAAGAGCTAGCATTAGCAAGCTGCAGAAAGAAACCAATTCTGTTTCTGCATTTCTCTAATAAATGAGACTTTATCACATCAAGTTTCTTTTGAGAGAAAGGTGGGGTGGGGAAAAACAGTCACACAATCCAGTGTTACAGAGTTAGCTCACAGAAGCAAAGCATTATTCCAATGTCTTCCTTTCAAGGAAAAGTATTTCATATACACAGGCTTCACACCCTTACAGCCAAAACACCTATTACATCAGCAAATTGCTGAAGAACAAGTGCTCTTCATAAAAAGAAGAATGTCTTCTATAGTCAGCAGGAAGCACAAGTATTCTAGACAGTCTGTAATATTTATAGTCATGGCGACCAAGATATATAGTTACACTGTAGTAAACTGCTAAACCTCGAAGTGGCAAGTTATTCTAGCGGTAGCAAGTACTACAGGCCAAAACGCGATAAACACATCACACACATTAGTCATCTTGACAGCTTCTTATGCCCACAAGTCTCATGATTTCAGTGCATTAACACATTGGTTAGCAGTGACACAGTATTTTAACTTGCACAGCTATTCATTTTAAGGCAAAGGGTATTTCTTGCCAAGAACTACTTCAGAATTTCACAGGATTCAAAATGAGCAAGCAACACATGGTGTCCAAAAATGAGTTCAGTATCTGTAAACAAGCTTAACAAAGGTGAATGGTAAGTACCACCAGGTAATTCTCAATGCAATAGAAGAGTAGGCAATGTCACAGTGCTTTTTCTATATCAAAGAAAATATTTCTGTCTTGCAACAGTTCGTTATTCTTTTGTTGATTATAAAAGTGCTAATAGGACTAAAACATTTCAAATGTATTAGTCACTTGCACTTCTCAAGCTGCAGTGTCCATACTGCAAGTACTCAGATCTTAAAGAGACATGCTATGCATAACTGCCTTCAAGATGTCGAGAGAGTGAGGCCAAATTTCTATCACCTTTAGCTTCCCACAAGCGAACAGTAACTCATACTCGAGGCTACGTAACAAGAACAATTTACAGCTCCAGACTTTGCCTGGAAACCACAGGTCTGTCCTGCCTCAACTCCTGCATTGATAAGGAACGGCCAGCCTTCACCAATTTAAAAATGAAACCCAAATGCCTGGGAAATTTGAGCTTTGTTATTGGTTGGGTTTGGGTTTTTTAGGATAGACTCACGCCAAGTAACTATTTTGCCTTTTATAGCGCATACACTTAAAATAGAGTTTCCTAGGCAGCAGAGAACCACACAGCAGCGTATCAGAGCCATCTGTGAGGAGTTTCGGGGCGGGTAGGAACAGCAGCAACTACCGCGCTTGACTGCACTTTAATGTGATGCCGCTCCTCAGGTGGGCAAAGGCTTCTTCGCCCCAAGACGGTGAGCAACTGGCTGTTGGGACAACTCACTGCTCCGCAGCGCGGCTCTCCCGGCTCCTTCGCCAGCCGGAGCGGGAAGACGAAGGCGGCTTCCAGGCGGGAGCTGCAGAGGTCCAGACAGACTTCCAACTTAACCCTTACCCGGGCCCCGCCACCGCGCCCGGCCCGTCCTCACGGGGCGGAGGCCGGGACACCTGTCCGCGACAGCCCGGGGCGGGCGGGCGCCGCCGGACTCCCAAGTTAGCCGCGGCGGCCAAAGTCGCTCCCGGGAGAAGGCGGGCCAGCCGCCACTACTCACCCGCACTAGGTTGCTGACAGCGGCCTGCACGGCCGACACGGGGGCGGTGAGGTCTGGGATGGCCTTTCCATCTACCTCCCCCTCCTCGTGCATGATGACCAGGTGGGAAATCTGCTGGGCCACCGGCTCCAGGATGCTCTCGATAGTGCGCGTGTGGAAGACGGGCATGGCGGCGGCGGGGCGGGGGGCCGGGGCCCGAACTCAGCACAAACTCCTGGCAAACTCTGTCTCTGCGGGCTGGCGCCCCACGGAGAAAGCCGCGGCCTCCGCACAAAGAGGAAAAAGAGAAAGAACAGGAAACCAAACGACCACTCCGACCTCCCCTCGCCCCGGTGCGGAGTACAGCACACGGAGAAGCGGCTGCCGGCTCAGGCTCACGGAACCAGGACTCGAACCCGCTGCCCCCCTGCTGCCCGCTAGCAGCGCCCACCCCGCACTAGCGCCGCTCCTCAGCCAGGCGGCTTTTCAACCGCCACAACCCGCCCCTCCCGCGGCTCCCGCCCCCGGCCGCCTCGCCCAATGGCTGAGCTGGGACCGCCGCTCCCAGTGGCGCAACGCCGCGTCCATCAACATTCCAGAGCCTCCTTCCCCCTCCACCCCCTGCCTTTCCCGCACCACCCTCCTTCCCAACCAAGCTTGGTTGCGCGGGCGCTGGTTTCCCAGAGTCAAGATGACGTCAGGCATTCTGGTGTCCATATAAGGACACGATTAAGGCCAGGGTGCCGAGATAGCGGGGGGCGAGGGCGGCGAGATTCCTGCGCCACGCCCGCTGCCGGCGCAAGTTCGCTCCGTTGGGCTGAGGCGGAGCGTGGAGGCCCGCCGGGTGTGTGGGGCTGGGCATTGCTGGGATGGGGGTGGCCGAGGGGAGGTTGCGCTCCTGGCCGGGCCAGCTGTCCCCAGGCGCTGCTTGGGGCGCACCCTTTCGTGCGGGGCGTGCGGTTTCCCCGCGGCCCGCCCTGGGCGCGGCCCCATAAGCTTCCGCCCACACTGAGGAAAAGTGGCGACAGGCTGTGGGCGCTGCTTTCCACCCCCGCTCCGCCTTAGGTGGGGAGGGTTGTCCCTGCCGTTCCGCTCCCTGTTCGCCTTAGGTGGGGAGGCCTGTCCCCGCTGTGCCGCCCCCCGCATGCTGCCCCTCAGGGCTGAGGGGACACGGCGGGACAGCGCTGAGGCAGCGGCAGCAGCCCCGTGGGGCTGCCTGGGGTTGCATGTACGGGGAGAGTGAACCTCGGCTTGGGTTTTACCGCTATGACTGGCGGTAACAGCAGGAGCGTGTTTAAATACGCTTGGGTGAGCGGCGTGGTGTTGGGAGAAGGAGTACTAACCGTGGTCAGAGAGGAACATAAATCCCCGCTTTCCCGTGGCGCCGGTGTGAGAGCGTGGCTGCCAGTCCCAGCCCAGCTCGTTGTGAGCCCTCACGAGCGCTGCCCGCCCTCCGGCGTACCCCGGGCAGGGTCTCTTGTGGCACTGGCAGCACTCGTGGTAATAAAATAAAACGTGAGTAAGGAGTTACGCTCTGCCCTTCTTCTTTTCTTTGATGACACGAGCACAGGTTCTGATTTGTAAAGTTATTGCTGGCTTTTAGATGTTTTTATCCTTGTGCTGCTATTTTAAGCCATAAATCAATGTCCCTGTCAGACTAGGTTGCACTCTGAAATGTTCCAGAGCAAACAGTGTGTTTTCTGTGCAATGTTTGAACGCAGCCGGGCCTACCAGAAGACACAGGGACATATAGAAAGATCAATTAAATCAGTAAGGCTGGTGTGGGCTCAAGGATCTCTTTGTAACTTGTACCAGCATTGTCATGGTTGAAGTTACAGGGACAGTTACAAGCTGTAGGCCTAAAAAGCGATGAAAAACAGATTTTGTTCAGGGTTAAGAAATCTTAGCAACACCTTTAAGCTCAGAAGTTTGTTTGGTTTGGTTACTGTTCTCTTTCAGTATGCTGGGAATTATATTTCTGTGTATTTATTGATTCTCCAGTGGTAGAAGTCATTACTAATTTCCATGTTGTACACTCCCGTTTGGTTTGCAAAGCAGTATACCTGTAGGCTTGATAACAGATAATCAAATTATGCTATTGGCATGCAAAACATAATTACAGTATCAGTCTTTCAGCAGTGATGAGTGTTTTAAGTTACTTGAACTGTGCACTGTAAGAGTTGTTTATGTTGTTTGCTATTGGCTGTATAGCAGGTCCCATTTTTAGTATACACATTCCTAGCAGTTCCTCTTTCACATACTATGGATCAGTTATAATGAGAATAGATAAAAATCCTTCTGGACAGCAGTGTGCAGGAGCTGGGAATTACAAAAAGCAATTAGTCCATGTCTAATAATCTGCTAAATTCTGTTTTATGGAAGTATACAAACTTAATAAACCCCACATACTTAGTCATTTGTGGGACTTGCACATAAGCTAAGCACTTCGATTAAAAATAATTGCTTTAGATTTAGAATTGTGTATACTGACTTATGGCTGAAATATGCATGTTCACACATATGTCTTCATATATAATGGAAAAGTGTTATCTGATCGTTATAGAAGTCTGACCTGGTGGCTCAAATAGGTACAGTTGCTACAGCCAAATTGAAATACAGAACAGATGGAAATTTTTGGTGGCCTCCTGAAACTTTTCCTACCTACAGAACCAAAATCTACTTGTATTTGGGATGTGTTGGTATTAAGGGTTTGTTTCACTATTTTGCTTATATTGGTGTAATTTTTGCCCATACAAAATTTAAATTTTATTCTCTGTATTATGTAACTGTACTGCATGCCTATCACTGAAATTTCCTCTATGCTGTTTCTGTGGCTGCCTAATTTTTGAAGCCACATCCAGCAAAATTCTGTGCAATTAACGGCAATATATGTAACACTGCTTTTCTGGTTGTTTTTTTTTCTTTTGAAGTACTAAATTTTCAGTGTTTTCTCTTTCCTTTGCAGTATTCACAGCTGTGACATTGATGGCATATGAGTAACAGCTTTGAGGCAGGTACTTTTTTCAAAAAGTTCAGTTTCTTACTGTGATATTGCTTCCCTAGATTCTACATTAATCATTAATTCATTGGGTCCTAGTAGATGGTTAGAAAGTAATAATAGATGGGGTATTTTCTGTTTATAAAGCCCAGGATGGAAATGTGATTTCTTTTGTCCTCTTCCAATAAAGTATTGCATATCAAACAAAACAAAGGGATGCAAAATCTCCTTTCCACACACTCAAAATGTTAGCATTATTAAGAAGTAGTATATATTATTAGAATGTCAGTGGTGACCAGCATCTCAAATAAGTTAATGTGCTTAGAATGAAAGGATTAGCTTTTAAGGCATTCTTTCCAAGTCTTTTAGTATTTCATAAGCTCTCAGGTGAGTCCAGTTAAACCCATTTCTGCAGAGAATTTGATGTCAGCAGACTCTTCTGCTGACAGAAATCTCCGTTGTCTTTAGGACCATAATGTCTCTCTGACCCAAATGATCAAATAAATTCTCCTCTTTTGGCAAGTCTTTTAACAGAGCAAAGGAATTCTCTCTTTACTTCCACTGAGGTAAGTGAGATGCTCGAATGGCAGAAGTAATGGGCTTAGGTAGAAAAAGGGAGGACACCGTGTGCTTACACAAAGCGTAGCTGCAATGCATCCTCTGCCACCGTGTCTTTTGGAGAGTTCTGTGTCCCATGCTCAGGGTACATGGCACTGCAGCTGCAAGTGGCAGGAGCAGTGGAACTGAACTATTTGCAGAGCTTCGTGAACCTGCAGTTGTCTGCAATTATAAGGTATTTTGTTAGTATTAATACTTCATTGAAGTGAAGTGTCTCTGATTAGCTCGAAGCACTAGCCTCTGTTTTACAGTAGTTACTTTCAGTATTAGGTACCACAGCAGAGAATTATGCTTTCTAGGCAAATACACTTGGTTGTGATTAATCACTTTTCCCTGGAACGATCCGATGTTGTTCCTTTACTGCACCAACTTATAACTTTTCTGAGTAAAAACTAATTAGCTGCCTGAGAAAATGTACAGGAATGCTATCTTCATATATTGCATAAACTGGATTGTATCAATGTCTTGATCCTATGAAGATTTAAGCATATGTTGAAATTTAAGGTTTAGAGTCTCTTTTATCAGCTTCTGGAGGATTGGAGGCTACTATTGATCAGTGGATGTTCTGCATTTCCCTCTTATCAAGCATTAACTTTGGATAATCTAAGGGGTAACAAATGGATGATTGAATTTTAAATAATAAGGATTTTTTTCATTCTGTGGTAAAATCCACCTTAAACATAAATTTTAAATTTGTCATGAGTTTGTTGTAGAATGGTATTACTATACTGCTCTAGTGTGTAGGTAACGGGCACAGGAGGAATAAATTTCATGGCTAATAAATGACAACCTTGGAGAAAGAAAGAGCAGATTACTAAGGTGTTTGATAGTGTAACTTCACCACGATGGCCTGCCAAAGTGCTTGCCATTATTTAGATAAGTTTTGCCATGAAACCAGGTTAGGTTCTGTTTAGTTCTGCATCTTGGCTGGCTGTGTTCTAGGAACTGCAATGATACCTACTTCAGAATTTTTGTACACTGACTCATCATCAGTCACTATCTGAGCTACATGGGAGCAGCCTATTACAGCTGGAAAATTTACATCACAATTGTCATCCAGCTCCTTTGTTGAATAGAATACGAACTTTGTTTCATCACACAACACCATTTGGTTCCCAGCCGCCCTTCTTTAGCTGTGTTCTGTTGTTGTGCAGACATAGTGGGGCTTAGGTCAGTAGAGAAGGTTGCTACCATTCCCTGTCTCCTGCAAGGGGCTTCTTGCTAGAAGTTCTGCTGGGAAGCCAAGAGTATAAGTGTGGTTCATTTTTTCTTCTCTGTTACTGTGTCAACTGTTCTGAACCCAAAACACTTTATTAGCTACACTGCATTCTGAAGTGGGTTTTTTGTGGAGTAAGTATCACAACAATTGTAACAACAAAATTTAGAGAATGTTTTTAAGAACATGAAACATGTAGAAAAGAAAGGTAAGCATATTAAATATATATTTTTTGTGTATTTATTCTAGAAATTGCTAACTAGGGATGAGATTCAAAAAAACATTTTCCAACTTTTCTTCTAAAAAAATTGCCAGTGAAAATATATTATCATGTACATGTAAAGCACGTATGGTACTGTATGTGCAGTTAAAATTATACAGTCTATTCACAGTAAATGCAAACAAAAAGTCGTTCTGCTATCATTACTATGAACCTACAGTAGACTTTGGTTTTTCATAAAGGAACAGGTAGTTTTCAGGAGCTTGACTCGTATACTGGCTCAGAGGTTGTCAATATAATTGACTACCTGGTAAACAATCCAAGTCCTTTATTCACAGTAGGTGACCATTTTAATAGTTTAAACATTCATTTTGCAAATAGTGATTCTGGCTAATATTTATGGTCATTTCTACACACTGACACAGGGAAATTGAGGCAAATAAACCAAAGATCTCAAATGTGTTTTAAGTTAATAATATTAAACTTCATATGGATGTTGTCATTTGGCTTTAAATGACCTTTGCTGCTCTGCGATTCCTTTCCAAGAACATGTTTGTGAGAGCAGTAAGACTCTTGTCATCAAGCAGTTTACAGAGCTGCTGCATCTATCAGCTGAGATGTGGCAACTAGCTTCTTGTATGGTCTTGGTGTATTTCCTTATAAAGGAAAGGCTGTTTTAAATTACTCCTGTTGATCAGTTTAAGCTTCCCCTGTTTTACTTTGCACTCAAATGGTCAGATATCTCAGGTGAGATGCCTACAGTAAGTTCTCATATTTTTTGTCTGCCTTGCAAGAACTCATCTTGATACTCAGTCCTTGGCTAAGTATTTTTTGCATGCAGTTCTATTCAATTCCATTTCAAGACCTCTGTATCCAAATCAGTTTCCAAGATAATCTAAACAGTACTTAATTGGGGTGCAGCTACATGTTCATCAGTGCTTCTGCAGGCTTTTTTCCCAACTTCTAATATTAGGTGCTTGTATGTATCAACTCCTTTCCTAGTGGTTCTTCATACTGGGTTTGATTTATTCAAGTATTAAAGCACGTGTGTATTGGGAAATGTAAGTTTGGTCTGAAATTTTAAGTGTTCTGCTGATTTGGAGTCTCATAAGTTATTTATTTTCCTCCTCCAGGATGAACAGGCTCGGGGGTTCTGCAATTCTGCTTATGTTCAAATTCACCACAAAGTCAAAGCCTTTAGACTGGCCAATGCTTCTTGAAAAGCCACTGGCTGAAATTAAGTAGTACTATAAGGAGTAATAATGAACTCTTTAAATATATGCCTGTATGTGATTGGTTTTTAACTGCATAATTGTAGAGATCTTTAACATTTTCATGGGTTCTTTATGGCTTATATAATTACCTGATTTAGTATGCAGGCTAAAGATTTGTAGCCATATATTAGTAGGTATAGGAGTTTACTAACATCAGAAAATACTAAATGGCCAAATTAAACTTAAAAGAGAAAATGCTAGATGGCACTTAATTTCTGTATCTATGTATATACTCCCTCCATATACAGTGGAGATATAAATCCACAGAATAAATATACTTTTTTGACACACTTTTGAGTTTCTTATCTGTGTTGTATTCAGTAAAACATCTTGACTAAAACTCTTCAAGTGTCTCAGAGGAGCTTCACGTAATTACAATAAAGGCAATTAACCTAATGCAAAAATACTTCCTTCTTCCTGCCCCCAGATCCTGAACTTGCAGTTATTTTCATATAATTGGACCTTGTACTTGGGGAAAATTCAGTAGGACTCATTGTAAGATTGCTTTGTGAACATTTTTGTTCTCTGTTCCACATAAAATGCAGTGGTGTTATGAAAAGGACTGTGTACTCAACACTGGCACTTACGGTTTTAAAGATCATTAGGACTGTAGTGAGAGTTTTATCCTGCTGCAAAGGGAAGAATCCAGAATGACATCAATTCATGCTACATTACTGGGCCTGAAAAATTTGTTCGCTTGGCATGTTATGTCCATAAGTTTTGTTTTAGAATTTCTTCGATATACCAAAAACATGATCATCTTTCTCTTGTTCTCCTCTATAGCTAGATTCCTAGTTATTAGAAATTAAACTGTGAATCTCTTATCCATAGGGAAGATCCCTGTGCTTTGCCTTGCTTTCCTGTAGGTGTCAAATGTTAGTGGCTTTTTGCCCCATTACACAGCTGACATTGCCATGTCAATATTCAGAGATAGGAAATCCTGTCCTAAAGGAGCTTGGCTATAAACTATTAGTTCTGTTAAAATGTTTCAAAATACTTCCTATTTAAGGCATTATATGCAATATGATATGTATTCAGTCCACTTACAAAAAGCAACAGTTGATTCATAAAAATTGTAACATTTTTTGAAATTAGGAGCTGTTTGGGTTCTGCTGTCTTGAAGCTGCTGGAAGATGAGAAGCAAAAATTATGAGCTACTAAGTTTGCTGCAAATGCCCTAAAATGCCAGGGGTGAAAGGAAATTCCTGTTTTGGTTTTGGGTTCTGTGTATAGAAAAATGTCCCTGATGCCAGGCAACAAGATTTTCCATGTGAGTTGTCTACTGTTGCATACTGTGTCAGCATTGCCAGCTCAATGGTAAAGTGTGTGCAAACTGGTGCCAAAAGAGGGGCAATAGCTTCAGCAATGTCCCGCTGTGCTTGTGAAACGCTGCTTCCTGAGACAAACTTTCTGCCTTCTTCACAGTTCCCCTTGCAGAGCAGTTAGCCAAGCCTAGACTCACATTTTTCACTCATACTGTATTTGATTTACATCAGCTGAAGGAAATGGTAATGTGCAACAGTGACTCTGGAATTTAAACACAAACCCACAAGGGATCTCCATGCTGAAGGCCAACTTCCAAATATGGGAGAAGAGAAGCAGCCGTAGTAGCCTGGGAAGCCATCCTCAGCACTGCAAGGGACAAAATAGTTGGAAGTATATGAGCTTTTAGGAATTTGTTCAGAAAGGTAATTGCTGTCATGTTTTCATCAGAGTGATGGAATGAAATACAAGCACTGTGATTGCAGAAAGAAGCATGGTTTATGTTAACTGTCTAGGGCCTGAACAACAGAAGTGCGGCTATTCAATTCTATTTTAAGTGTGTAGTAGTGCACTTATTCCAGATGCAAGTGTGTATCTAAACTCTGCCAATATCAATCTGTTGGGATCACAGTTTTATCAGGAAAACCCATACGAAGAACATTTGTGAGAAAATTACTGGGGCTCAGTGCCAAGTCTGGTTGAAATTCTGCCAGAACATTTTCTCCCAATAGAAATAAATTCACCAATATTTAGATCCCACATTCTGCAAATTCTGATTCAAAGGCTTGAGAAGAGCTTTTAATATTCCATGTATCATAGCCCCAAAAAAGTGAAGGCTCAACAGATTTTACTTGCTGGTAGATTCACTTGTAGTTAGCTGTTGCAGATTTTTAAGGCATCTGATTTCCATGATCCACAGCGCTAGCTGTGTGTCAGCCAGGCACATGGAGAAGCAGTGACCTACAGGCCAAAGGAGTACAGAGCCAAAGCAGCAAGGGCAGCTGACAGAGAAGGGGAGTGCAATGTGGTTCACATTTCTAGTGGGTCACTGTTTGTAAGTGGTACCCTTGTTCACTGCATTATAGACTGGGCATAGGACCTTTTGTTAGCATGAGGATAAATCTGGCTTTTAGAAACAAACAAGGAAAATTACGCCAAAGTCTTACAAATTGAAATGCCATTAGAAAAGCCTTCCTCTTGTGGATGTGGACTTCTTAGGAAGGAAAATAATTTGTAGGCTATTTTTCCTACTGATTTTGAAAGAACTATACATTTTCTAGAATAGCTCAGGCAAGAATGGCTGTGAAAGAGACACGGGTACTTGTTGTCCTGGGACGCTGTCAAGGTGAAGTTGGGAGCAATAGATTCTATTTTTCTTTTCAAACTTTTTAAAGGAAATATCCTGTGTTCTGTCAGCAAATGAGTATTACCGCTGGCCTGGTTCCTACGGTATATCACCGTGTCCCGCAGCTATAGGGAGGAGGAGGAGAAGAAGATCCAGCAGGCAGGAATTGTGCAGCAAGATTGATTTATTTAATTACTTTACAAACTCTTTTATAGACTTTTTTCTTCATAGTCTAATTGGACAAAGGACCAGCCACCCCTTGGGGGTGATTGGCCAAAATCCTAAAACATCCATTATCAAAATATTTTCTACTATACCATAAACAAGACTTTCCAAGGTTGCAGGTGGCTTGGTTGTTTACATTCCCTGCTACCTCTTCTGTGAGAGAGAAAAGTCTCTCACGGACTTAGAAAAATAACAAGAAGATCCTCACTAACAGCATTTTTGTACCTACAAATGAGAATTGATTGCACTGTGTTTCAAACCTCTTGAACTGACTCTGCTGTCTAAACAGCAATTGAATTTGAGTTTCTTTAAGGTCGTATGGTGGTACATGTAAGAGTATATTATTTATGTGTCATTAGGTAAAGCATCAACATTTTTCAAGTTGATGAAAAGTGCAAGTTTTAGTGGAAAGGACTCCTAAATTTCAATTCACAAGTCTCTCAAATGTATGTTGAAGTCGAGTCATAGTGATTCTGCTACTGTGCTATCAGTGAAAGATTTAGGAGAAGGGCTACTAAATGACACCTTTATATTTCAGAGCTGTTCAAAATAGGAAATGTAGCAACTTGGATAAAGTTGTTTCTACCTAACTGAAGAAATTTTGGGCTTTATTCTGTAAGAAGACGTTGCTGTGGCTGCTGTTTGAAAGTTTTATTTTATGTCTCAAAAGGCTTAAACCTTGATGCCTGATTTGGTTCTGCTTTCCAGCTTCCATTCCAAAGAATTTACAAAAAAAAAAAGCTACCTGTAGCTGTAAATTGCAAAATAAGGGGTTCTGAACATTAAGTGCTTATAACTTCACTAGAGATATATTTTCACTATATCATCATCAAAAAAATTATCGATTCCAAAAACTTACATGGAGAAAAGTTCAAAAGCCATTTGAAGAAATTGACAAATAGATCCATCACGGTCTGTTGAACACAGAGACACACTATTTCTAGATCAAGAAGATCTCCAGCTTTGGATTTTTCAGCTGAACATATGTACTTTGGGAATTGTTATTTTATTCTTGTCCCCCTTTTGTATTCTTTCATAAACATTTACTGTTGACCACCATCAGAGTCAGGATACTGTGCTAGAAGACACACATGGCCTGATTGGGCATCTTCATGTTGTTCCTGTGAAATGGTTCTGCTCTAGCACCTATATTCATGAAAGAAGGACCGAAATTTGTGTCAGGGTAATAAGACACTTCAGGGTAATAATGTGCAATATGAAAGTAAGTTATCTGCTGTTCCTGTTACATCCTTTTTTCTGTGACTGAGCTTTTCCTCTCCTAGAATTGACTCATCTCTGTTGCAACAAAGATATATATTGTATAAACACAGTACTGTTCCCTTTTGATAATTAGTGATAATGTGAGGGAAAACAACACGTGCTGTGTCATCACATCCTGGCATAACATGGACACAGTGATCTGAGAAGCACAGCCGTGGATCAGGTCATGGAGTGGGCTTGCATCTAGTCATGTGGCAGGGACTGCTTGCTGAACAAGCTTCTAAATGCCATGCCTGCCTTTATCACACAAAACATGAGCTGTAAGAAAAGAATTGTTCATATATTAAATATATGCACATTATACATTAAATATGTACATAAATATCTATATTAATGCATGTACTCCCATGCACCTGATTTACATGCTTATCACAAAATGGGTAAGGTTGGGAAGGGATCACAGGTGAGGTCATCTGGTCCAACCTCTCTGCTCAAGCAGGGTCTTCATAAGAGCATATTGTACAGGCTTGCATCCAAATAGTTCTTGAATATCTCCAGGGAGGGAAATTCCACAGCCTCTCTGGGCAGTCTGTTCCAGTGCTTGGTCACCTGCACAGTAAAGAAATTCTTCCTTGTGTTCAGGTGGAACTTCCTGTGCATCAGTTTCTGCCTGTTGCTTCTTGTCCTATTGCCCAGCGCCACTGAGAAGAGCCTGGATCCATCCTTTCATCCCTCTCCCTTCAGATACTTACATGGATGAATTCCCCTCTCAGTGGTCTCTTCTCGAGGCTGATCAGTCCCAGCTACCTCAGCCTTTCCTCTTAAGAGAGATGCTGCAGTCTCTTAATCATCTTTGTCACCTTCTGCTGGACCTGCTCCAGGAGCTCCATGTCTCTTGTGTCTTGAGGAGCCCAGAACAGGACACAACGCTTCAGATGCCCCTCACTAGGGCTGAGCAGAGGGGCAGGATCACCTCCCTCGACCTGCTGGTGATGCTTTTCCCAATGCACCCCAGGATACCCATGGCTTTCTTGTCCACAAGGGCACACTGCTGGTTCATGAACAGCTCATTGTCCACCTAACTGCTGAGATCCTTTCCTGCAGAGTTACTTTTGAGCACATCAGCCCCCAGCCTGTACTGGTGACAGTACTGGTGGCACTCTCTATGAAATATTTTCCTTGCATCTCCTTCGTGTAAGTTGGGAGTAAGCTTATGGCATCTCTCTCCCAAAAAAGAAGCCTGGAAACAACTTTCCATGGTTTCACGCAAGCCTATTTTCAATCAAAATGTCTAACTAATACAGCCTAAAAATACCATGTGTCTTTAATTAGCATTTCTCTTGGAGACTGGAAGCAAAGGCAGAGAGAATATAATGCAATAGAAACCCTGGGAAAATTAGATCTGAAAATGAGGTAAAGAAAACAGATTCTGAACACAGGACTGGGACATGGAGAAAATTTATTTTGGGAACATAATTTAATCATTCTACTGACAGGACTGCTTTGAGTAGCTGAAAGATTTTGTGAAAGGAGATTTTTTTGTCCATGAAACAACAGTGAACACAGGAAATGTGCTTTCTATATTTTAATTTCAGATTAATATTAAAGGAGAGGAAAAACATGGCTTAAAACTGAGGCAAAGCATTTTAAGAAATTACACACATGCACACACACATATGAGTACATACAGTTCAGGTGTCCACAACACAAATCCCTTGGGATGTCAACTTCCTTCTGCTGCTGTAGGAAGCCACTACTTCTATAACTTTCAGGAAGAGTTTAAAATAATACCACTAAGTGTATTTCCAAATGTGAATTTGAGCAGGGAAGGCCATTTGCTGCGCTAGCTGTTGTCTGGAAAGCTCTGTACAGGAAGTGTTTCTGAGGACTAATTGTGGTCCTCGATGGTTATGAAGTGTATCACCATGGCAGAGTTGCTTTCCAAATCTTGCAGCTGAGACAATCCCGGGGCGACCTTAGTAACCTTCACTACTGTACACTGAAGTCTGGTTCTCCTTTTAACTCTCTTGTTGCACAATACAGGAGCATTAGTTAAATATCTGAAGTACAGAGAGAATCATGGTTCATGGATTTGTGAGGCTTAAACCCTAAGAGCAAGTGCCCTTCAAGTGGCTGTAGAAAGGACTCCAGTACTCTGGGGACCCCTTTGATTGCATGTCAAATGTCCAATGCTAAGATGAGATATAAATATCAATTGCCACGTGTTATGATAGGAAATAAGCCTGCCAATGCAAGAGCAGATGGCATTGCATGAGGTCTTTCTTACATGGAATAGGAAAGAGATTATTATGTCCGTGACATTGATCAGGGTAACACAACAGATAACAAGGTCATTGAATTTGTGCATTTTTGGTTAGGCTTTAAGAAAAATTACATCCAATTCCACAGTAGCAAACGAATGCCATTAGTCTTCTTAAAAACAGCAAAAAATAGTGAGTGCAAAAAGAACACTAATATATTTTTAAAGAAATAGTAATATCACAGATGCAAAAATCCAAAGCAGATATGCTGATTTTTTAGTCCTGAGACACATGTTCTTTTTTCACAAAACCTTTAGTGGGTGCAAGCAGATGAACACGGAGATGCTGTATGAGTGGGGGACCGTGGCCTTTGCACTGAAATCCAGCAGATCAGCAGATCATATGGAACTATGCAGCAGTCTACACCGCTGGGGAGAGAAGGAGGAAGTGTAAATGCTGCATCCTGGCTGCTGCCATTCTGCTCTCTCCCCCCACAAAATAGGAAGGAGTAGAGTTGCAACTCAGACCTGTGTCTCTAAGAGAACATTAAGAAAACATTAGGAAAAGAGCAAATAAAACAAAAAATAAAAGACACACACACCCCCAAAAAACCCCCACACCCAACTAAAAAACTCCCCAACACACCCAACACACAAACAAAAAAAGCAAGGTCCACCTAACCCACAAACAGCTCAATATGCCAAATGTGCATACCTTAGATTCTGCTCAGGGTCTCTCCAGTCCAGGACTGGAATTGCAGGAGGTGCATAAAAGCAAGAACTTGGGTGGCACAGGAGTAGAACAAGAGGGAGTGTGGACATGCAGGGAGCAAAGAGAGAAATCCCTAATAAATGCAGGACTAGAAGAACAACAGCTGCCAGAGGCCAAGGGTTGAGGTGCCTTGTTGCAGAAGAGCTATGTAAAGAATCTTGCCCAGCCCCTGTCCATAGTGTCCCAGACTCAGTTGTTCTGTGATAAAATCTAAAACTGCTAATATATATTGGGGGAAAAAAAAGAGAAAAACATAAAACAAGAAAAGACAAGACAAAATAAAAGCAAATAAAATGTAAAAAATATAATGATGACATTCATTTGGAAAGAGTCATTTAGGAAAGATTCAACTCTGACACAGGCTGAGACCAAAAAGGAGACCTAAGGAGAGGAGTAGCCACTATGATAAAATAATTTGGTTTTTTTACTGATAACAAAACAACTTAAAAGTGCATGCAAACATAAATTGAGTTATATTTAAAATGGTGATAATTGCCCCCAATGAGCTTTGAGCCTGCTATAAACATGTTAAATACTCTTAAGTTATGGCTGACTTTGAGTACGTTACAAGGTACAGACACTGCAGGAGCATCCCAGGGAATAAACCATGCAGCTGATAATAACTACAGAATGGAGAAGTGTGCTTCTTTGCTCCATATCCAGTGTGTAGCTCTCCCACCTCACACAAAATCAAAGGAGTTTTGTTTCTTTCTACTGAACTGTTTCTTTCTACTTTCACCTTCTGCTCTCTGTCGACTGAATTTCAAGCAGGTCAATACATGGGAAATAAGGTGTCACTGCCCCCTTGGCCTGCAAAATCAAACAGATGGCAGCTGACACCTTAGAAATGTATTCTCTTGCAGGTGCTATGGCCAGAAGATAGCTTTTACAGTGAGAAGAGGTAATTTGGCACTACTGCTAGTTTCCATATGTATGGAATGTGCCAGAGCTTCATGAAAATCTCCAGGCTGTTTCTCTTTTCTCTTTTTCTTTCCCGGCTAGCATCCTACAGCCACAATGAGTTCAGACTTCTTCGTATTCCAAAAGCAGAGAAAGATACCTTTATTTGAGATAAGAAATACAAAGTACTTCCTCTGTACATTTTCTAGGAGCACAAATACTTACACAGGCTTTCCACAGGAAGGTAGCAGTTGTCATATAGATCAGACCACTGACCCCTTCAAGTTCAATCAGACTGTGGCAAGTCCTGACACTTTGAGAGGAAGGTTTAAGAAACCCTACTCATGGGAATTAGGAATTCCCACTCACGGTAGGAAACTGTGGGTGTTCTTTTCACCCAAACATGTGGAAGTGAATTCTTCTGTTACTTTTGTTGTAACCTGAAGATAAAGCAAACTCCTTTTGGACATGAAATAGTGCTGGGTCAAAATTTAGATGCATTCATTCCCCTACACATGAAAATCCCATTAGGGTGGGATTTCACAGGCTGCATGATTCGCATACTGGCAAAAAGACATTCATAAGTGTTTGGATTTACAAAACTGATGAGCTCACAAAACTCCCATTGTAATCAGCAAGAAATACAGATAAAATACATGATGATTTGAGATTATGAACAATAAATACTCCTATCTTTTTGCTGCCAAAATTTACTGTTATTAAGAAACTGGAAGTATTGTTTAGCAGTAAGAATAATAATATCAATTTATCTCCTGGTAGATTGATCTCCCTGGTTGTGGACGATCTGTTTTCGCTGCAAGTAATGGTATTACTTATATGTCATCATACTCTTTGCAAATTCTTTCATCACTGTATTTTTCAAAGGATGGTTTAGATATTAGCTGATGTGTAGTACTCTCTTCTGGGGTTGGCATGGGATAAGTGTTATTTTAGAAAAGAAGGAACTGAGACTTTTAAAAAATAAACAGTTTTTCATTCTTTAGTAGTGCCTGGAAATTGCTAAGTCATTTTTTTAGGCTTAGTCTGTACTGCGTCTTTTTGAAATATTTGAGAGCACTGTCTCTATGTGCTTTTATTTTATGCAATTTGACATGAACAGAGTAATTACACATCACATTCAGAGGTGTCAATAAGTGGTCTCAGAATTAGTTTCACAGTTCAATCTTATTATGGGTTTTAGCCAATGGTCTTGGATACATTTGTGAATAAGTACCTGAGTTGCAACATCCCAAGGTGTGCAACACTGTTGGTTCTATTCTGCCAGTTCTGGGTATTCTAAGGTAATTCTTTTGACCTCTCTAGTTCCAGTAATATACATGGCTGAGAATCCATTCTCTTAAATTCTTATCTATAGGTGTTAGATTTCAGATAGAGATGATGTGATACTACTTATGTCTTGGCAATCTCTTTTTCTCTGAGCTCCCATTCTTGAAATGTTTGGCATAGTTATATCTTTCTTACATGGGGGTGATTTATTTACTCTGTGTAAATTGTACTGTTGTAAGACTTCTGCATATCTCTCAAATGTTTATATGAACATTTGAACATGTGGAAGAATACTTAATATAAGGTACTAGTTTATATACAAACAAGGCAAAAAAAAAGGGGACCTTATACCTCAATCTCCATAATTTCTACATAAGCCATTATTTACCCAGACTTCCTAAGTACTTAGCCCAACTTTGCAGAATTTTATCCAAGTCCTAAGCACCCAGGGAAATATCTTTGCTGAAATCCTCATGTCACTGAATTAAGTAATTGAATGCACACATACTGTAATAGAGCAAGGAGTTTACCCCTGAACTTCAAGGAACTTCTGTGACCAGGAAAAAAGTCCAGAGACTTCTTCCTTGTTTTAGCATTACCAGGACTAATGCAACAGAATTATATTTTTAGGTATGTGCACATTATTCCCAAACACATTCAGTCTAGACTTAAACACTCTTGACAGTCCAGAGGTGCTGGGTATTGCAAAGGGAGCTGTGAAGCAGAGGAGGAGCTGCCCTTGGACTGTGTACATAAACACTTTGAACATTACTTCACTAAATCCAACTTCTTGAAGCAATAAAATTCTTCTGTAGAAGTTGCAGGTAGTAGCTCAGCAATAAAAAAGGTCAACAGTGTCTGACCACAATTGATAGTGCTATGATAAACACAGTGCACAGTCTGTGCTGGCTAGAAAACTGCACAGAGCTTGGTGTACCCGAGGTACCTTTGTGAAGAGACACAAAGGAATAAGTAATGTATAGGAGGCTTTACCTGTGGATGGAAGCTGGGAAATATCCATGCAGTCATGAGTGTTGCTGGTGAGTTTTAACATCTTCCAGAATATCTTCCAGAGTCTGCAAAGCTTTCAGACACCCTGGGAAATGACAAGCAGCTCACGTAGGACGCTCTGACAGAATTTATATAGTCTGTGATGTTCCAACATGCTTTTTGGTAACAATAGTCTATTACTGTTACAAAACTGCTATTAGCATTCTCCTGAGAGGTGAGCATATCCCCTTAGTTATGTTTAAAACTCTGACAGGAAGCGCCTCAACAGCAGTTGAGGGCAGTGCAGCCCATTTGCTAACACTTGTCACAACATACAGAGTAGAGCTGCAGACTTTTTCTAGCAGATCGTTTATGCCGTCTCCCGTAATTCTAGGAATAGTCTACCCACTTCATGTGGGATGATATTAATTTTCTGTTTGCTGAAGAACTGGACATACCAAGTAGCACACAGAAGGCTAGCAGAAACACAGGTATTTCTTCTTGCACTGGAAATTGTATAGATTTACTAAGAAAAAAGTCAGTAAGGTGATGTAAACTATTATTTATGTGTTGTCATCTGTAAAGACACAAAGGCCTTGCCTTTGTTTGGAATTAGGCCTGCAGACACTGAGGTAGAAGAAACAGTACAACTTTCAGTTCTGTAAGAGAGAGAGCAAACTGGTGCTTTTCTCAATCCTGGAGTGGTTCCCTGCTCACACTACTTTTTGTCCTTGTTTCTTGTGAGTTGACTTTGTGCAGGAACACCAGTAACTGTAACTGTGGTTTGCAGACCAAACAATGCCCTAGATTTCAAATGCTCTGCAGTGTTGCAACAATGTGAGCTGTGACAAAGTCAAGTTTTTGAAGAGCAACACTCCAGGGTGTGCAATTCATTGTGAATGAGACAAGAGTTCTCAGTTCAAAGTATTTCTATGAAGTAAAGACTTCTAAAAAGAAGTAAAAATAATTCATGTGTATGAAAGCTAATTTAAAATCTCCTTTAAAAACAGATCACCTTTAATCTGTTAATCTTTAATCTGTTAACCTTTAATCATGTTAATAACTCATAGTCTGAAACAAATTCATCACCCACATCTGTATTTCTTAGGCTGTAGCTTTCTCCTGGACCTGACAATGGTGGTGCAAAAGAGGCTTTAAAACTGAATACTAATGCAGACAACTCCTCACACCCACAAGCTCTGGGATCAGCCAGAAGAGCTTAAAAGGAGTTCCCCCATGACTGCATTTTCTTCAGACACTCCGTAGTGGCTTTTGTTTGATGGCTGGAGTATTGTTGTCAGGCTTTTCTTTTGAGAGGCACAATTTTGTCTGCTTATTAACTGATGAAAAAATCTGCTTTCATTTCATCAGTTTAGGTAATTTTCTAATCCCAGCTAATTTAACTTTTAGTGTTTCTGACTACACTTTCAGTTTTCTTCTTAGCATTTGTATTACTACTAATTGAACACTAGTTCTTCAGTTCTCTAATTATTTAATGTCATAAAAAGTCTTGAATTAATATGCCTAATTCCTGTATCTCATTTGGGAAGAAAAGCTCAGAAATGGGGCACTCTAATTCTAAAATCCCAGGCAGTAGTTCAAGTCACAACCCTTAATTAAAATACTACACTTAATTACAATACTACATTACTTTTCAGGATCCAACTTAGCTTCTGTTGTCCCCATTAAATGTGCTAGTTTATCAATGTATTTCTTTGCGTTGGGCTTACCTTTATTAGTGGCCAGTACTGGCCTAGAAAGGGATTCATAATTTTCTTCTATTTAATGTCAAATATTTTTGTACTGTGGATAATGTCTATAAATCTACTGCAAAGAATGTTACTGGTACTCTGGTGACTTCTGAGACTTAATAATCTCACAGATGGTGACTCCTAAAAGGTACCTCATTATAGCTTGGGAAATGAGCTTTTCAGTGCAGAATGCTGGAGTTCTTAAATATGAACTCTACTTCTGCAGAAGTTCCTGGTTTTCATTGGGGCCTTCAAGGTCCTACAGTGCTTCCCTTAACAAGACTGTCAGGGAAACTGTATTACCTTCTCCATCTTCAGTTTAAAGCTGTGTGATGGCTAAATGGCTAAACTTGTATAGAATATATCAATCATCTTTATGATGGTTTTCAAAAATATTTCTTCGAAGTGTCAGGCCATTTGATGGTTGAAGACAGTTCATACTTTTTAAAGGACTGTTTTATACTGCAGATTGAGTCTCAGAAGGAATTATGAAGTGGCTTTGGAATTCTCTGCATTTGCACATTGGTACCTATCTCAAATCTTATCTGCTTATAAATAAAATGCAGTTTTTGACAGCTACTCCTACATATTTTGATTGGAGAGCCAAGAAAGGTTTTCTTTCTGTTCATTAATTCCTTGCAGTAAAGAACTCAAATTAGGAACTCAGATTAGGAAACGTGCAACATGAGAACCTTTGTAAAGACTGGCTGTTTGCAGCCTTGTTATTCAATCAGGAGCCAGAATAAAGAACACTTTCCCAGAGTGGCATATGATGTGCAGATACTATAGGAATAAAAGTAGAAGATTCCAACTTTTCTCACAAGTGTTCATAGATCTGGTTAGGAATAGTCTTTAAAAAACAAACCAAACCAACCAATAAACAAAGCCCCCGCCTCCCCCAAAACACACACACACAAAACTCCAAGCAGATGTGCTTGGGTTTTAGCTGGTACTTTAAGAAGTAATGATACTCTTCGTGTAGAAAGAACCAGATGTCTTCTGCTTGGGACAGTGGCTGTAGTGGATTCAAATACAAACTTAACCCAGTCTTCGGCTTGAAGCTATCTGAAATAGAACATCAACAATTAGGAGGCTGTTGTATTTTAAATATTGTGGGACACTGAGTTATCATACAGAATCACTAGATTACTACAGTCTTTTGAACACCTATTGATTCTAGCAACACGTGTAGACCACTCACCAAATATTTCCTCCAGATTTCTTGCATGTATAGTGCATGCTTATTGCAAGCTTTCTCCTCGTCAACACCAACTGTGATAACAACTTCATATATTTGTCAGAAGTGTCCTGTATTTCTGAAATCTGTACATCCACACTTGTCGTCATACACAAAATAGGAGAAGGATTTAAAAATAATAAGGTTGAAGATTGCTAAAAATCCAAATAAAATCCAGTTTAACAGCAACTAAAACCACAAGGTTTTTACCATCAGATATTTTGTATTTTAGTGGAAAAAAGAGATTTGGGCTCTTGTAGCATCAAATCCTAGTTTTTTATTCCACTAAGTGATCTGTGAAAATACTTTCTGTGATCTAAAATAAGACATGCAGACCGGAAGTATAAAGATACTGTTTTTCTGTGGGAAACCAAATGCAGATTCAGAGTTCCTTGAGTCAGGCTTTTTGCATTGTTTATTTAGAAAGAGCTGGATTTCAGTTGTTTTGTCAATGTAAGTCATACAAGAAGAAAATTCTTCAGTGTGACAGCTACATGGAAAAGAATTCCTTTTCCTTGCCCTGTTTCACTCAGTTGTTACTGGTTGTGTAACTGGCACATGCACAAATGGTCTGTCCTGTCCCTGAGAAAAGCCTTGAGGCAAGAGCTGCTAGAGATATTAAAACTGTGGTTTGTTCCTGTTTTCCCTTTTCTTTTGACAAAAATATGATGGTTGTATCTCTTTCAGACTAATCTGTTAAAGAAATTTCACCAGGGTTTGTTGTTGTGCTGACATGCTCTGCCCCTGTGAAAGAGTACATATATCAGAACTGAATTATTTTTGGAATTTTAGCTGCTATATTTTTTCCCTACAATGTTGAAGACTAGTTCAGGGTCAGGAATGCCCATCAAATAGAAGAAACAGAATAGCCTGTAGTTCCTTTTGGAAAGCAATGCTGTCTTGCTGCCAGTATCTTTGCCAGAATGTAGTAGGCTGGAGCTCCAGTGTCTCTCGTATGGGAAAGTGAATTGTTGCTGATCAGTTACAGCTGCTGTGTGTTGCAGTGGTTGCAGGTTATTTCTTACTTTGGGGGAGAAAATGGAAGGTGGGAAAATGGGGCATTTGTTAAAATTCCTAGAGAAGTATGTCTTGGTTGGTACAACGATCAGGGCCCTTGAAGACAAGTCAGGAACTGACTCTAATTCACAAGGCTTGGCACCACACAGTCCCTCACGCCCCAGTAGGCCACGGGTCTGAGACGGTGCTGGGACCTTGTACTGGCTCTGTGTGAGTGAGGGATCTGCAACACCCCTGCTGGGCATCAGCTGGGGAAGTGCTGAGGAGCTTATACTGCTAGTAACTGTGGGGAACAGTGTGGATATGAAGAGGAGGGTTAAACCCGTGTATTGGTGCAGTCTCCACCTTGTCATGGTGTAGCTTCTGAATCATTAACAATCAAAACTGCCCTCCACCATTTTTCTGTCTTCCTCACTGAATTGGTTATAGCTAAACAACGCTCTCTGTAGTGATTTTCTTGGTTCTTGCAGTTGTACACTGCTAGGATATTTTCTTGAGCTGCCACATTCCTGTGGTAAATAAATCCTTCTTACCGCTCTCCAGCCCTACTGCATCTTCTTTGATAGGAAATCTTTTATGTCAAAAACAAAATATTTTCATAGCCGATCTCATAAATGGATGGTTATATACTGCTGTGGCTCTTTTTCTGTATACATGGATTTAACTTACCTGCAGTATTATCAGAGCAGGAGCAAGACCTCATCATGTGATCTTTATCTGTACTGCACCTTTTTTCTAATTCTTGCAGAACCAATACTAGTGTGCAATCGGTGCACAGTTATCCAAAATACTGCAATTACTTTGACTTATCTCTCAATTATAATGGCAATCTATGTATTAAACAGAATTACTAGTGTTAGTATTTTTTCTGATATAAAAATGCCATGGTCTTATGATCCCAGTAGCCAAATAAGTTTAAATTCAGATAAGTTTGACTCAAGGAATTTTAGAATTTCATGACATAACACTGAAAAAACTTGAGAATGTTATATATATATATAATACAAATTTAAAATATGTTATTTCATTTCAATTTAAGAGTCATCAGCAAATGTGACTGTCTCAGTGCTCACTGATATGATCTTGTGACCAGCAGGAGGGAGAAGCATGGCTTAAACAGAGATCTATACAAACATTTTCTTATCTTCTAGAAAGCAGAGCCTGCTGCTCCTGCTCTGTGATATCTTCCTTATAGTGACATATTTCTTGAGATTACTCAGAGAGCACTAACATTTCTTTCAGGTAAAATAAAAACCCAGAGTCCAGATTTTTGTTGTCTCTTTTCAGCTCCACCTCTGATGTCTGCCTATTTTCAGACAAATCTAAGCCTCCGTGGCTGAAGCAGGTTTAGCATTTACACAGCTTAGAGCAATGAGTCACATCTTGGTTCAGTTCAGTAAAGCACATCATGAAATACAAAGTTATTTCCAGACAGGGCCCCTCTCTGAAAAATGCTAACAGGTGGAAGCCCTAGTAGATAACTTAATGTCTGCTCTTCAAGAGAGGGTTATTTTTACCACCAGCCTGAGTTTGGTGAGTGCAAGTGTACCATGCAATGATATACAGAAAGCATTTATAGCTGGAATGCTCTGGAGTGCCATGTCCCTCCCCATTTTTAAAGCAGAAGAGGCAAACGGTCTGATAATGTGGATGCATTTGTGTATTCATAACACCTACATAAGGACATGATTTGATCACTTAGACAGAAAACTGGGTTATGAATAGAGAGTACCCAATACCAAGTCCATAGGTGCTTTGATGAAAAACAGTGTACAAAAATATTTTTCATGAAAATGCAGCTTATCTTTGTGAGGTTACTGATCACAGTAAGTTTACAGCCATGCAAACATATCTAGAACTTCATATGTTTATATATAAGAAGTCATCTAAGGAAAAAGGTATTTTTCTCCCTCCATTCATTTTTTTGCTTGAGGAAAGATTATTCATTTGTAGCTTCTCAGAAAACTGTGCTTTTTTTCCCAGTGTCTAGCTTTGTTTTTAAACACTTGAAGAATTGCATGCCCATGAAACTGAGGAACTTTATGAAGAAATTTGAGCTGGTAACTGAGTGCAAGAGTCTTGTCTGATGGCTGCTTAGCTGAGGAACAAGAGACTTGATCACCTGTGGAATTCCCCTTGCCTCAGCTCACGTGGATACAGTGACCTGCATGCTCCCCCAGGCCTGGCAGCTCTGGTCAAGACTCATCACAGTGGCTTCAGTGCCTTTGACTACACTGTCTTCTGCTGAAGTACTTGAGGTCTACCAGTGTCCCTTGTGAGTGTAGGATAGCAGTGTCTTATAAAAGCATAATGCATTCCCAATGTGTTGCTGAGAAAAAGGAGTCCAGCTTTGTTCAGGTCTGGCTCTGTGGGGAAGGACTGCAGGAAAGAAAGCCCCTGGCAACAATGTAAAATGATAAATCCCATTATGGTGTAAACAGTGTTTAAGAATGAAGAATTCAGTGGTGAGTCACATGAATACTCCTTCCCATTTACTGAATACATTACATGTTTTTAGAAAATTCTGCATTAGTAATACTATAAAAATCTGCTTTTATTGAATTATGAATTGCATTGCATATCCACAACAGGAAAAAGGGAGGTTGTGCTCCCCACATGCTTCTTGCTAGGCCACTAATATCTCTTATTGTAAGAGAACTGCTCTGGGTATTTTCAGTTCTTGGTCTTTTCTGAAACATCCAGTTTGCCAGAATGCCAAATAGAGGCATGTTTTTTATGAGTATCTTTTCTTTAGAAACTGGGCTGAGAGCCACAGTCTGGCTGCCAGTGAACCACCAAACCTTCTTTTAATTTGATGACCTCAGTTACTGTTGTATTTGGATGAACTCAGACAAGTTTATATGTGAAAGTGTCTGTCTTTCATTGCTAATCCTTTGAGCTATTCAGTCTTTTTAAATCCTCATCTTTTTAAGCTTAAAAGGGTTACATCTCTATCCAGACACTTTCAATGTTCTGTTTTCAGGACTTAAAAAAGCATTTCAAGGCTCTTCCTGTATTTAAGATGATACTGATAACTGCAAATAAATTGTTTTAAGGAAAGATTTTTGCAGCATCAGCCAGCATACAACAGTATTTTTTAGTGAGGTATAGATATGCTTAATTAACTAAAGAATATTGTTTGCATGTATTAAAATAATCTTTTTTAGGAAAAGACATGAAGCATGTAGTCAGGTTATTTGATGTCTTGCTTTTAAAAATTCTCCAGCAATAAAACTTGGACTGGACATGGACTTGCAAAATGTCCTTTCAAGAAAGGAGAAATAATTTAATGATTTTCAAGGTTACATAACAAGAGACAGGAATACAGGACAATAGCAATGAAATGGAATAATGTGCCTGACTTCAGAATAGTCAATGCTTCATATAAACAGGCTTTGAGAGGGTTAGAAGAAAGTTTTGTGCCATGGGTTCTCAGATGTTCAGCAGACTTTGGCCCTGCAGTCTTCCTTTCAGACCTGGGCAGTCGAAGGGGTCACCATTTCTGTACTACCACACTGCAGAGAAGTGAGAGTTCCCTGAACCAAGCTACTTCAAGCTCCAAGTGTCTAAACTTCTCAAAAATTACTTCTCTGTTTATGATTAGCTTTTTTTCTGTTTTCAGTTCTTATTTTGTTTCAGCTTGAACCCAAGACCTTTGATGATTTCAACAGCCAAAAAAAAGTATAAATAAAGAAAGTGTAAGTATGGTTATTAAATCTGGGAAGTTCTACAGAGTTTCAGTGATACTTACTATGTTCTGACAAGTACTCACATCTTTATCTTTTAGCTTGTTGAATCAAGATGATGATTATTAACTCAGCTGAATTTTAAGGAGGATAGATAGTGACATGAAAAGGATTATTTTCTTCCTTTGCTTTTCTTGGTTGTAGTTAAAATCAAGAGCATCACGGAGCATCTTATGTTTTCATTAAGTTCTCAACAGCAGAAGTTGCTGTCTTTTACTGAACAAATTACAACTTCCAGCTGCTTGTGGAAATTGCTCTTAGAATACTCTTTTAAGGTCATGGAGAGCCAAATGTAATCAATTATTCTGGAAGTGGTATCTGACAGAATCTGAAATTGTCTGAACTTGTCAACATAACGGACTCTGTGCTTGCTTAGTGTGAAATAAAAATGTTCACAGGTGCTATGAGCAGTAGGAGATGGAGGATACTTAATTTTTTTCTAAACTTCATGAAGTGTTTTAAAGCACTCATAGAGGTGCTGTACTCTGGTAAGGTGGCATGGTGGTAACATTGACTGTCCTAATCTGATCCTAAGTTACTAGGTAAACACAGTCCTAAGCCTTACCAGATACTAAAAATGTATCAGGAAATATCAAAAATAGAGAGAAATAGAGAGGCAGTTCAGCCTTCAACAGAGTGGATCTGCCTTTTTCTGTGGTGGAAGTCAAGGGTTCAAAGAAATTACCCTTAATGTTTTGGATTCCAGAAAGAACTGCACTGAACATGGACTGGCTTTAGTTTTAAATCCCTTCTCTCACAACTGCCCCTCCTACTGCAGCACACAATGCTGCTTACAGGTCCAAAGCTACAATATCCTTTACATCCTGAAACAATCCTCTGTGCTTGCTGTCGGCTCTGTCATAGAGATGGATGTTAAAAAACTTGACACTTTCCTCTCTGTGAAACACAATATTTTAAATAAAAGAGAATTAATTCCGTTTAAGGCTTGCTAACAGATGCAAACAAGTGCCTGAGAAGCAAAGCCTGACCTCTCTAGTGTGTTTCTTCCTGTGTCTTACTCCACAAACTTTGAGAAAATGCTTCCACTTATCACAAAGCCTCCCTTGTACAGATGAAGAGGGAATGCCCTCGTTTCCATGCACCCTGAGGGGCTCCCTGAAACACCCCTGTGTTGCCCTGTCTCACTGGTGCCCTGGGAGCAGCCCGACTAAGCAGAACATCGGATTCGTTCCAGGCACTGCTGGCTGCCAGCACATTGTAGGACTAACTTGCAAGGAATGTTCCCCTTGGCAGGCAGCCTCCTCCTGGCATCAGTGCCAAATTATATCAACCGTAATTGTTACTATTTGTGATTTTTCTTGTTGCTTTTATGAATCACTGCAAAGACAGCTAGGTTATTCCAAAGCTTTGAACAACTCGTACAGTGGGAAACCTGATAATAGGTAGAGGATAGTATGAATTATTTTGAATTGATTATAGAATTTTTTGAGCTGAGAGATAAAAGCATATTCTCCTTGAGCTGGGAGCTCCAAATAAAAAAAATGCTGAGTTGTAGGACTCCAGCATTGGCACTGTCCTGCAATGTGCCCTGGAGAAGTTTCTTGAATGTCTTTGTTTTCTTTTACTTATACTTTTCTCTATTTTCTGTTAATTTCCACATTTTTCAGCTGATTTTAAACTAAAGTAAGCAAGCAGGCCTACATGTAAATAAATATTCCAGCACTGAGAAAAATATCACCTGTATGCAATGGGTCTGTGTGTAAAATCCAGAGCTTCTTCGTGTGTAGATGAAATATATAGATAAAAATGGTAGTTCTATTTTTGACTTAAACTAACACACAATTAAAAATATAACAATTCTGTTCTATTTTGCTTTTCCCAAGTAAGCAAAATGCAAATATATATGAAATTCTTGAGGTGAACAATGCCCTAAGTTCCCAACAGCTCTGATTCAGGTTTGCACTTTCAGAAACCCTGGGTATGCTGTCACAGGCATTCTGGAACATGTTGAGTGAAACAGCAGTGCGTGCACAGTAATTCTGGCATGTCCTAAAAGCAGGTGACTACTGTGCAAGTACAGTGTCATATGAATGCAGGCAGTTTTTATCAGGAAATCCCAAGCAGAAACATATTTGTCCTTGTCTATGTGTCACTACTAAAGCAGACACAAAAATCCATTTTCTGTAAAAGAGAGAACATCGTATGCAATGTGCTCCGGGGGGGAGAGGGAGTGGGGGATGGGTTTGGGTGCCTACTGTGACAGCAGTGGAAAGTAAGTGAAGTAAGTGTAGTCTTTGGTGCTGAAGAATAACCCTCTGTAGCACACATGGGCTAGTAGAGACTTCTGTGGTAATACTTGAAGGATGCTTTAGATTCTAAACAAGGAGGGTTTTAAGTGTTTTTCTTCACTTCTTGTGATTGACTGTGGGAGAATATAGTACCCACTTCTTCTTCCATTTCCAATGTGTTTAATGCCTCTGCAATCATGTTATATGAATAATATTGCTTTTTAAACTTCCATACTGTTGCTGAGTGCCAATAATACTGACGAAAGAGTTTGAGTTTTTCATTGCTTTTAGTTACTACTATGCATTTAATTCTAAATGCAGTACTATGTATTTCATTTTGCAAATGAGAAGTACTTATCAAACATCACTGTTTATAATGGCAACCTTATGAAGTATACTATTCAAGCAAAACATAATGCTTTTTTAAAGTTTGAGATATCACAGGAGGGCAAATCCTAATGTGTGCATATAATGCACATGCATATATCCCCAAATATGTGCATTTTCATCAGGTCACCCTAAGCCACATGAGGAAATGGGTTATTAGCCAGTGTAACAGACCACAAACATGAAGCATCTGGAGACCCAAGGAAGGCACCACAGCCACATTATGCCACCAGAGATCATGAAGCTTGTACAGAAATAGAAGGGCTGGTGGCTTGGAAGCAAGAGGCAGAAGGTTTGAGCTGATTAGGGATGCCCTGCCAATGGCAGTGCTTCCTCTTGCCTTCAGACAGGCATTATGGCAGAGCAGGCACAATGCTTATCCTGTGTAGAAAACCAGGGTATTTCTTAGTACAAGGCACAGAGAGAAGTGGAAAAGTGTTGAGGTACACTGTGTAGGTCACTTACTCCAAGGAAAGGATAGGGTAATTTTTTCAGTGTGTCAAATAGAAGACTGAACTCTGGGGAAATCCCTAAAATCCTCTGAATGCCTACAGTGGGTCAGCAAGCAACCTCTCTACATCAGCATGAGAGAGTGCATCCTCGCTCCTGGTGTCCAAGGCAGCAGTCTCCAGCTCACATTGCAAAAGATGTACAAGTTCAGTTTGTTGTCCTGACCCAAGCACATAGATGCACAGAAATATTTTTCATATTTTGTTTACTTTATTCCAATCTCGAGTTAGTGCAAAACTCTGAAAACACAGTTTTGTGGACAACCAATGAGATGCTTTCTTATAATGCAGTTTCAGAGTCAAGAATCAAAGGACTATTTGGTGTAATCCTGCCTAGAAAAAGTTGTGATACAACTGGGAAATCTTCATGTTTTGCAAATATGAATTACAGAAACTAGAACCACTGTCTTAAGTTGGAGGCCATTCTGAATGAATGGATCTAGACATACTGGCATTTTAAGTAGTAACCAACCACAAAATTGTTTTTAGTTGTTCAGGTTCCTCTTTCTTTTTTTTTGATCTTTGTAATTCTTAGAAAACAGAATGCAGCCAGGGGAAGAATGGCAAGGAAGTAGTGGTTCCCTTGGTCAATGCTATACTGAAATGTTTTTTTCTGTCTTCAGCCCACCCCTGTAGTAATGTTTCAATTAAATTACCATATATGTTAAATTTCAGCAGTCGTCCGGCCCACCCAGGAATGTGAGTCTTACGTTTTCCCACTGTTAAAATCTTAGAACTGAAACGCTTCCACACAATATATCTGTAGTGTATCAAACTGCAGATCTATCAGTGTCAGCCATCTAATTATGACTAATTCTGATTTATTAATTGTTACTGTAAATGTTTTGTCTTCAATTAACTTTCCTCTGCCCTGAAGGCAACATTCCCCAGATTTCCAGGTGTTGGCTGTGTGACATTTTATTCAGGTGTCTCTTTTTCCCTCACAAAGAGAGGGTTTCTTCTGCTTTAGGCCTTGGATGTTCTCTGCTGATGGCTGTGACAGTTTTGAACACACCAAGAAGGCAGTGGCCAGAGCGATGATTTTGCTTTAATGGTGTATTTCTCAAAAGCCATCCAAGTGCCATAGTGATGGACAGCTTTGAAATATGTATTTAAGCTTATAAACTTGCTATTAAAGAGCATATCTGTTATGTCAGAGCAAGGGAGAAGCTTTAGAAATCAATTGTAGCAAAGCGAAAGGCTTGATTTATTTGCCTTTCTCACTTCTGCCTCTCATATGTGGTTCCTAGTAACCAGACTAACAGAACATAGCTTTTTTTTTATTATGATTATTTTGGTTTTTCTTGAACTATTTTGTTCTTTATAGAACTCTGACTGTATTCTTTTCCTCGCCTTTTTCACTAGTGTAATTTCCCTTTGCATAGTATTTCATTTTGCTATAAAATTACTTGCATCAGAAGTGCAACTCTTGTGTTAGTTACTGATGCAGGCGACAGCGCTGCTTCTTGTTTCCATCTCACAACCAAGTGAACAGAAGTAAAAGGAGAATAGGCAGGATACAGACCAGCCTAAATTTCTTAGGTTTCTATTCAAAGTCGTATTATTTTGACAAGCACTGCTGAAATTAGGTAGGTTTACTCTGGTGATGGGGAACTGGCATCGTTCTGTTGCACTTGCTTGCCATAAATTGTAGCTTTTTCTAACACAATGCCTTTGCAAATTGCACTGGTGATGCTGCTGGCCTGTCAGGGGCACTTTGCAAAGAGCATCTGCTGGAGTCTCAGCAGGGTGTAACGTGGCGTTGTGATCATTAGTATCTAGCAGTTTTAGCAACCTACCTCACTACATTTTGCTCTGTAGGAATGTATGTTTAAATAGATATATTTTTAAATTAATGATAATGTCTTTGCTTGCCCTTGGTGATTTAGGAGTTTTCTGCACTTTAAACTTTCAAACTACAGTCTAGCAGGTAACAACAGCAGCTAAATACAACATTTTTAGAGCACAGATTGCAAGGCACGGAATTCCAGCCTGGAACATGTGGCTGATAAATTGTGTTGTACACTAATCAGCATGTCGTGGTGGTCAATGGCAAGCGCCAGGCAACTCTCAAGCAAATACATCGCTATTTCTGTCTCTCCAACCAGAGCACTACCTCTATAGTAATTTGCTTGCACCCTGTAAACTGTAATTTGCTAGTTATCTGGAGAAAGATACAATTACCAATAGGGAGAGTGATTCTGAGGGGAGAAATCTGAGTGTGCCTGGACATTGTAAGCTGAAAAATTTCAAAATAATGCTCCTAGTTTGGGAAATACATTTTTTCTTGATTAGGAGATACTGTTTTTTATATTGATGAGATGGCACAATAACTCTAAGAAGTGGTATTGTCTTCCAGATCCTCAGAATCAAGTTATGATGTGGTTATTGTCTGGTTAGAGGCTTGGGGCTTGTAGAAGGATCTCTACTTTCATTTCATACAGGAAGGCAAGCATCAGACAGCTGTGTGTGTGACACTTGCACGTGAGAGATGTGCCCGTACACAGATGTCAGATTAAAGTAGATGGGTAAGATCAGTAAAGATGACTAACAAAAACCAACTAGCAGTGAAGCAGAGCTGCAGTTTGTTGGTTTTCTTCATGATTTTTGGTTGCTCCCCAATGGCTAAACATTTCTTGCTATGTGAGGTGTTGGTCTTGGCAAAAAAGAATAGAGTTGCTATAGCTCTGTAGTTGTTGGGTGCTCTCAGAGAACCAGTGCAGCTTATGACCTGTAGAATACAATGTTTCAGTTCTGATTGTAGGAAAAAGGCAGAGTTCCGTTAGTCAGCTCTGATTTTATATTTTGTCTGGTAATGGACCATTGTGTTTTTCAGCCACTCAGCAGTGCAATGCTAATTCTGGATGATTGATGAGCAATGCTAGCTCATCTAGCTAAGTTTACAATGATTTTGTGCTGAGCTGGGGTTTTCTAGGCACCAGCAGAACTCCTTTTTGTTGCTGCCTTATGTACACGCTGCTAGGCAGCAGCAGCACCAAATTTCAGATCTAAAGCTCTACTGACAGAAGCACAAGTGAGGAGTGGAAGTCTGAAAGAGGGAATGTTTCAAAGTTTTTGAGAAACTTCAGTGCCTTCTTCAATGACTAATTAGATAAACCTGTTTTTCTGTTGGTTCTGAAAATTGCTGCAAGTGCTTCTGTTATGTGGATCTATCCTGTTGATAAGGCACAAGCTTGTAAGGAAACAACTAAGCCGTATGGTGGCTGGCTGATTGCTGTGGTTAAAGATGGTACTGGGTGGATGGGAATTTACAGAAGTACAGCACACAGCTGAGACCACTGTGGCTGAGGCTTAAAGTCAAGGACAATATGTGTCAGTCCACTGGAGGAAGTAGAATGAAGGCATGTTCATGAGATATACTGAATTTCTAAAAAGGAATCGTAATTGACATTTTGTTTGTCTAGCCTTGCCTTCACTTGCCTTCATTTTTAAATTTTTCTGTCACAATGAATGGAGGCTCCCAGTAAAATCCACTCCCTAACTGTTGACTCATATAGATTTATTTTAGATTTTCTGATTTTTTGCTGATGCTACCTTAAGCCTGAATCCATAAGCAATAGCTGTGGTGGAGGAGAGAAAATGCACTTCAATAGATAAAAATACTGGCCCTATAAGAATTTTCTTATTTAAGGTATGAGTCACACTGCATTGACACAATTACTTGCTCAGCTCAGTGGTTCAGCTGCTATTATGTCTGATTTTGAGTATGCATGTGTTGCAATGTCTAATTTAGGGGGAAAAAAAGGCATTACACTCAGTTATGTGTAGAAAATTATTTATGAGGTAATGATACTATGGAGCCTGATTTGGGCTTTCAGAACACTGGCTTCAAGGACTACAAACATTTGCAAATGTAGTTAATAAAAAATTATTTGGAAACATAGATGGTGATGAGACAAAGAAGCACTATAAAATTTGCTTCAAATCAAGATTCTACCTCTGAATTTGTAACTAGACTCTCCTTAAATCTATTTCCATGGTATCGATGTTGTTTCTCCTAGGGATCTTCAGCAATCCCAAGGGATTACTTCAGGGTGAGCTAAAAAATGGTTTTGCATTATTTACTAATGACTCATTTGTAACCGTCTGCCACTCCTCTTCCTTGAGTAAATATTGGCAAGCGTTACTGCTGCAAAAACAACAGTCAGCTCTACATCACAGCTTTCTCAGATACTGGCACAATGACTGTGCCAGGATAAGGCAAAGTGCTTATCTGGAAGCTGTAAAAGTCATATGGGGCTTTCTCACATAATGCCAGTCAGAGTAACCCTAAAGCTGTGCCATCTGATGAGGGGAAGATCAGAACTGAGGTCAAGAAACCAGAAAGAATCTATCCCTCAGTTGTTTCAGTTGTGCCAGAGGACTTGATCTGTTTTACCTTGGCTACTAGCAGTCTTATGGCTGGAAGAATAGATCAGGGACAGATGATGGTTCTGTAAAATCCATTGGGGTTCTCATCTCTGGGAGAAGTTTCTGGAGGCTAATGATGCCTAGTGTTCTTGCTTTCTTCTGCAGGGCCATAAAATAGGAAAGACCCCTCATGTACATTACTTTCATGCTGTGAGATGCAGTTGCATTTAATTTCTATGTTTTCAGCTTCTCCTTCATCTTTATTGTAGAATTGTGAAATCCTCTGTGACCTGATGCTGTATAAATTACTCAAAAACTGGCATCTTGGTATAAAACAGCAGACAGTACTTTTTTCCTAGTTCTATGAATTGGTTTGGTTTTTTTTCAAAAATGACTAGAATACCTTTTTTGCTGCATTCTTACTCAGTGATCTAAAATTATATCTTCATTGATTTGGTACTTAACAGCTTTCCCAAATAAGACATTACCAGATCCTTAATGGATGTACTTTTGTGGCTTAGTAGCAGACTGGCTGCTGCTGCAGGTTGCTTTCAAGGTAACCTTTCATGTTTGCTACATTTTCAGAATACTTTGACTGTGTGCCTAAAGCCACCAAAGACATTCATCCTGCTCCATCTAACTGCAAAGGCTGTTTCAGCCACTCTCATGAGCAAGTGAGGTTGCAAGAGGAAGATTTGTCTAAGTGGTTTTTTTCTCTCTGCACTGGTACTTAGTCAATGCACACCAAGTCCTGTGTGTGGAGGTGCCCTGCTAAGTCTGGGCAATTTAGCTTGGCTGCTGGAAGCAGTGCAGTTACATGAGTGTGTGTGTCTTCACCCTGGCTAAAATTCTCAACTTTGTGTTTGGCCTGGTCATTCTGAATAGAGTGTCAGTCAAGTGAAATGATGACTAGCCAACAAGAGGAAAAAAAGATACCTTACTCTTTTATATTTTTATGTGTTCTCCTAGTGGATTCTGGTGATTGGGTATTGGGTCCTTCCAAGCTGACCTTTCAATGAAGAAGAAACAACTAATGTGGAAGTCTACTACATCCTCCTTGCTACATACAAGCCTAGAAAATAAGTTTTTCTTCTAAGACTTAAAGCTTGCTTCCACATGAAGAAAAAAGATTCTTAAGAGACAGCAGTAATATTGCTGGGTAATATGTAGATTTAGTTCGCACAAATTAGTTCTTCAGTACAATTATTGGTTAATGTGAAAATTCTTAGAAATAGGCAGGAGATATTTAAAGACTGAGTTATAGCCTGCTGGTTGGCTACAGCTTGAAAAGTAGGGCTACTGACATGGTGTGTGAAAAAGCCCATTTAAAACCATACTCTACCATATTTAGAATTGTGTAGGATGAAAATTCACAGTAAATATTCATAATCTATATTCCAATATTAGAGCAGGGACTTAGACTGTCCTGAACCCTTGCATTGTTACAAAAGTATGGAAATTATTTTCCTGCTTTCATTGCAGAGGGAAAATAACAGTAATTTTGGGAGCTTGGAAGATTCTGCTGGACAGAATTAAATATGCTGGTCTAGTTCTGTGTTCTTTTCATTTTGGCCAACATGTGAAAGTGAAATGCAAATGTTAGCAATCTTAGAGCCACACAGATGTGTCTGTTTGCTTAGGCTTCCCTGTGCATGATCTTTAAAATAGATTGCTTCACAAATACAGTTATACAGGATTCTAGAATGGTAATATTGTGCAAATCCCTCCTCTCCCCTTCCCCACCATCCTGTAAAATCATGGGCCTTTTTTGTGTGATCCATTGGGGTTTTTTCATTTATTTCTTTCTCTTGTTTAAGGAAACACCTGAGTAATGATTTTACTTTTTCTCTCCATCCATGAGGAATACAATTTTTCTTGTGAATGAAAGCTTAAATCCTTTGTCTCTGGGCTCTGAGCAAAACAACAATTATCATTACAAGTTCTCATAGCTTTTCTTATTCCACTTTGGATGAATGGTACTATTTCTAACTAAAGACACCATTAAATACCATTGGTACTTCACAAAAAGCCTATTTAGCTTGTTCTGCAGTACAGGATTCGTGTTGACTAGGTTGTTTCTTTTAAATCAAGTCTTATCTGTGGCCGTGGAAGAGATGCTGAGGTGAAGGAAGACAGGAACATTGCAGGTTCAAAGTGGGAACCTAATTTTTTTTTTTTCTATACTTGACACACAAGCCCCAGGTGAGAAACACAATCCAGTTGATTTAATTGCTGTGCCATGATCTTTCCCGGTATGACAATAAGCATTTACCACCTTGGTGACACCCTCATAAAGTTATGTTATGAAGAACTCTAAGGTTTCCTTTGTTGGGGTCAGGGATGCAGAAGCACCCTTCCACCTCTTTGTACACAGAGAATAGAAAAAAAACCCACCACATATTTGCTGCATATCATCTTCTGATATCAACATTTGCCTTCCTGTGATCATGCAGGTTTGCACCACAGCCATTTCCCAAAGCTGTCCTTATCCTGAGTCCACTGAGATCAATGTCTGCTGAAGGAAAGTGAAAACAGCTTTCACACTCAGAGGTTTCTTTGATTGTTGGTATAAAGTCTTGTAGTCCCTACATGAGAATAACCACTCATGAAATCTAAATACCTCATTCCTTTTGGTTTACATAGGTTTTAGCTGTTCTTTTTTAATTAAAAAAAAATGTTACTAATGGCTGTGAGTGTCAGAATGTCTTTATATGAACATCTATCTTCACAACCAATATGCCATTTTCAATGCATTAACTGCCTTTAGAGATTCCAAATGAAGACTCATCTCCATGCCCATTTCCTTTGTGTTGGAATTGCTTGTTTTATGTCTTCATACACCACTAAGCTTTGTTTCCTTCTGAACATACAAGCAACCATCTAGGTACAGAATACATGACATTGTAATATTGTTCGGTTCGATTAGTAGTGAAGCTTTTGCAGAAAATTCAATCAAGGCATCAATTTTAGGCTGTGATGATGATGATAATAAATTCCCTATTTAACAGAATTTATGCTTTGATGCTTTTTGACATGACATTTTAGTTAATAAGTGCTAATGGAATAATGAAGTGGTTTGAACTATAGAAAATAACTATCGTCTCATAAGTACTATGTGAGAAACAACAGCAGGACTTACCAGATGGATGCATAAATTAATGTGGCTTCCCTGAGTTTATGGTTTTCAGCTTTTTTTATTTTGTATTTCCATTTGTCCTAGGAATGTGTCACAAAATGAAGTAACATACAGCATGAAACCAGTGCAGAAAGTTAACACTTAAGTTGTGTAATTACAGTCAGTAAAAGATGTGATTTATAAATATAATTAGTTCTTACTGAACAATCTTACACTGTGCCCTGAAATGGGAGTCTAGTCCAAATAGGAATAAAGATGAAAACCTACACAAGGTGTAGCCTTTTGATTCAAGTCATGGTTTTGAGAAACAGAGGAGATGAGTTATCTGGATTTTCACAATATGCAGGGCTTCCAATCTCAGTCAGTCTCAGAAGCAAAGCTGGAAACACAGGCATTCCTCCCTCAGTCAGTGACTGAGCTCCATTTGTTGCAGTCAAGTTGGTGACTTGTTACCAGTCCCCATGAATCTGGCAGTATTGGCTGTTTGCTTCTGGTAGGCTCCACTTGAGTGCAAGCACTGTCTAATTAGACATGAAGAGATTTGTTAACTTATATTCCCTGTGCTCACTCGGTCTATGCTCTGAGCATGAATCTTTTATCTGATACTGACGCTGACTCATGGGACTCCAGCTGATGAGAGAGAAGTCTGTGCATCTGGTGCGCTCAAGGTCGTGTCATGGGTTCATGTGTTTGTGGGAAAGCACTGCTGCCACATCTGCTCCTTCTGAAATACCATGAGCAAGGCACAGCAAAGATCTTAGAGGAGAATCCCAGCACTGCAAATACATGGAATGCAGACTGAGGCAGAAGTGTGAAAGTGCATAAGCTGAGGTCTAATTGAGTGAGTCATCAACTCAGAGCAATGAGACTTGACAGTCTAAGTGAGGAAGGGCCCGGAGGGGCTCTTCAGAGAAAGAACACTATTGCTACCACAGTTCAGTTCCTTGTCAGCCTCTTGCTAGAGCTGCAGCCTAGCCTTGAAACTATGACTTGCAGATGCTTGCAAAATATAAACTGCATAAGAAATTCATACTTTTTGTATGAATTTTGTAATTCTGAATCTCTTGACTGAGTGTTGTCTTTGTAGGAGTTTGATCTTGCTGCAGTATATTTCTATTTCACAGAAGACTGGACTTTAGGGTAAAAGAAAGCTTCCAGATTCTGCCTCTGGAATGAGTGCATGGTGCCTGTCAGATTCTGTGGAAGCTGCTGGAGTTGAGGTGAGGGCTGAATATTTGGGCTTGATCCTGAAAAACAATTTCAAGTCCTGCTGTTTTATTCATTAGAACATAATCTAGATACACAGGATTTGCAGAGGATTTTATTTTTTATTTCATGTGAGACTCTTTAGGATGTATTTTATATTTGGTAAAATAGTTGTTTGAAAAATGATGTGCAACATAAATACCATTTCTGAATCTGGCTCCAGCTGAGGGAAACACATGCAGAGGAGATGGAAAAAGATGCATAATGAGAAATCTGACCTTAACCTACTCCCTTTCTGGGCTCATGCCCTTTAACTCAAGAGATACTCATAAGTAACAGAATTTTTAAAACATTTAACTTATATATTTTTAAACACTTAAATCACCAATGCATTTAAATAAATATGTTTAGCCATTTCTTTTCAACTAACAACTGCCATGATGTTTGGTTCCCCAACACTGCTGTTAAAGCAATTGCAGGCTAATTTATTCTACACCTACCTGAGCCTTGTCAGTTCTGAGTAGTCAAGCAAGTCAACAGCTTAATTTTATTCCTTTCCTGTCACAGAGGCAAAGAAATAGCCCTGCTGCTGGTCTTGTTCAAAGATGAAATTGCTCTGGAGTCTCATTAATATAGTGAATTAATATGTTCTCCTGAACTGGTATGTTTTATGTACTTAGTCTCTTCTCCCTAGGAAGACACTATTATTTAGGAATCAAATCTATCCAGCAAACTAAAATTAAGTAATCCCTCCCCCTCCCCCCCCAATATATTTTTCTAGCTAAAAAGTATTCCAAGCAGCATTCTAAATTATTCAGAACTCTGTAGTCTGTGGAATTTTCAATCTGATGGAAACAGCTGAAAAATAAAAACCACATGCTCCACTGGCTCTGCATACAAGAGTCTGCATTTTAATCCAGAGCTGCTGCATACACTGTAGCATGTGCCTCTATCATTTGGTGGTGACTTCTGCATTATGATGAGGGCAATTATTCAAAGCCAAATTACTATTCAGGGTGGTAGTGTGAAACAACGAAAATGAGATTGCTAGAGGGGAAAATATATGCAACAGTTTGTATAGTTAGGGCAGAAAATTGGATTCATTTGCTGAAGCACTGCTTTCCTCTTTAGCAGAGTTTAACCCCTTTGCAACTGTGCAGGCCAGTGGGCCTGCGACACAAAAGACAAAGGGGGTCCATGGTGGGACAGTCCCTAGTACCAAAGAACCCCCCTAGGTGAGGGTGACAAAAGAGGCTTCTCCCAGGATGCTTTGTTCTACTATTTTAATGTACCCCAGCTCTGCTCCCGCGGCTGGCCCGCTGGCCTCTCTGCCCTTTTGCTACCTTACATGTCCTTGCCCTAGAAGGTTCTCCACGCCAGGTTCCCCCCATTGGCCCTTGCCCCTCACCACTCCCCCAGAGTTTTCCCATTGGCTCCCATTCCCTAGTCCCGCCTGCACACCGCCCCCGTGCCACCAGATCATTGGTCCGTGATGCTCCCTCGGGTCCCGTAGTTAAACCTAGGCTCTCCTAGGTTTTTTGACCTTGGAGCCCTTCACGTGAGTGGCTGCAATAAACCTCTCTGTGGAACTGCATACGAAGGCTCTTCCTGTCTCTTTGTCGTCGACCCATTTTCTGGAGCTATCCCTGTGTGTGTGCGTGTGCGCGTGTGTGAGTGTGTGGTGGTCCTGCCAAGTGGCTTCGCCTTTTAGACGTTTTCGGAAGGTCGCGGCAGCTCCCCATCCAGCACCGCCCAGCCGCCGTGACATGCAACAGCTAAAATGAAGCTGTGACATGTTTCATGACAAAATTCAAGTACTTTTTCAACTGATACAGTTGTAGTATTTATGGACCTAACCAGAAAATGTCCTATAATGTAGTAAATACTTTGTTTAGACAGACATCTACGCTTTGTTGGAACAGTGGGAATAATTTGCATCAAAAAGTAAAATAAAACCTAAGAATTACCACCTTTCCTTTTATTAAGCTGTGAATGCTCTGATTTTCCTTTTTTTATTGCAAATGGAAAAGCTTTTCCTTCAATAAATACATCTGGATCTTTAGTGAACTGGGCCCATGCATTGTGAATATTCTGCCATGTCCTGTATTGGTGAGCTTCACAGCTCAGGATATTAATTTCTGTCCCTAAAATAATTTTCTTCCTTAGCTCACCAGGACAGTCTGACTAATAAACTCTGCAATACAGTATTAGAAGTAGCAGTTGGTTTCTACAAGTCTGTGCTGGTCTATACTTCTTTTAGAAGTAGAGTCCCAACATTCTTCAGCTACCCAACCGTTTAGGAGTCCTAATAAAACTTTTGGAAAGTCATCCTTGCCCTGTATTCTACTTCTGCAGAGAGGTTATGGATTCCTTCCTGTACTTAAAAATTATCTACAATAGCCATAAATTAAAGAGTTTCTCTGTAAATTTTAGTCAGAGTTCCAGGTTTGCCGATCACATCTCACAAAACAAGGTATTTAAAGCACACCATTGTTTTATAACTCCTTGGCAGAGCAAAATTTCCACGCATTCTTGAAAGGTTTATGGCAAAGTGTAGCTCTATCCTAATTTCTGCCTCAGTCTCCCCTCCTTTTTCTTGCATTGTCTGTCCAGTTATTTTACAAAGGACTTCAGTACCTCAGGTCTGAGTGGTGACAGTGTTCCCATTTAATTTCTTTACTTCTTGAACTGTGTTCCAGACCAAACACTGGCATATGGACACATTTGAACTGGTTGCTAAATAAGCCATAGACACTTGCCTTCCTCCTTGAGGGCTGTTTGCTTACCTGCAGTTTAACTTCACTTAAGTGTCTTCTAACTGGTTGCAGTAACATCTTTTTATGTGCAATTACAAGACCTCACAAAATTCCTTATTGACCAAAGAGATAATTCTAAATAGATAATAAGGAACTGGAAATACAAATTTAAGACCTGGGACAAACTGAATAATGGTTTTAAGGCTAGCTTTACTTTTGTTAATGTTTGATTTGTTAATGTTTTGAGTCTTCATTTATACAAACAAAACCCCCTGAACAGAGTTTTTTCTTTTCCAGCAAGATGATGGGTTTTATCAATGTACTTTCTCAACAGAAGAAATAAATTAATTGTTACAATGTTCTGATTACTTGGGAAAGAATTATAATAAGAGGTTGGGGGGGGAGGGGAGAGGAGGGCTGAGCTGTGATAAAAAGACAAGACAATAAATAACCAGATTTTTTTTTTAAATCTTCTATTCATGCTTTGTAGCACCTTTTCTTCTAGTGGAATTCTGCACTTTCTTTGAATTTTTGCAGCTTCCTTGCAAGGGGAAGCAGAAGGACAGGCACCAATCTCTTCTCTCTGGTTGCCAGTGATGATTATCTCACAGCAGATAAACAGCAATGAGTATTTTGGACCAAACCACTACAAGAGCCAAGGCAGTGGCATGGAATTGTGTCAGGGGAGGTTTGGGCTGGGTATTAGGGAAAGGTTCTTCACCCAGAGGGTGATTGGGCACTGGAACAGGCTCCCCAGGGCAGCGGTCACAGCACCAAACCTGCCAAAGTTCAAGAAGTGCTTAGACAACACTCTCAGGCACGTGGTGTGATTGTTGTTGCAGAGCCAGGAGTTGGACTTTGATGATTCTTGTAGGTCCCTTCCAACTCAAGATATTCTATGATTCTGTTATTATAGTAAGAAAGTCTATTGTATATATATTTGCATGATATGCCTCTTAATGTAAGGTAGACATACTTACCCAGTGAATAGAGAAATGTTGCAACCTTTAAAACCTATTTTTAGAGATGACAAACAGAATCAGAAGGGGAACACACAAGTTAGAGTAGGTTCTGTGGTGAAGAGACCAGGAGTACACTTCCAATGCAGGAAAAGACACCCCTGGCTCTTGTAGTGTCTAACTACTCTTAGACTGAACACCTGATACGGAGATTTGAGAACTAAAGGTTTGATAGCTGAAGAGTGATGTATCTGCACTGTGTTCCAAAAGATCTGAAGAAGTTATCAGCTATGTCCATGCTTTGGAAGGCCCCATAAGCTTTGGTCTCGGAGAGTTAAAAAATCAGGAGCTGTCCATGATGAAAGACACTGACCGAAGAATTAACTTATGGAAGCCAATAAGTGTGTGTTTGCACTAAGGTGCAGAATTCTGTTTTCATACATATTCTAGAAGGTATCAGTTCTCTGGACCCTGTTCAGCCCAGCGACATATGTTAAATATCTCCCACTGCTGTGGCTTTAATAACCTTCCAGCAGATGCTGGAAGGCTGCCACACAGAGTGCAGCCCAGGCAGTAACAGTACGAGCTTCTTCATTAGACTCCCTTCTTCAGCAGGGCCTGGGAATGACAGCTACTTAATTCCCATCTTTTGCATGAGAGAGATCTTTCCTGTGTAATGCAATCTTGAGTTTATGTAGCATATGTTAATAGGTCACATGAATCTTGTTGAGAAAATTGATTATTTGACTGTTAGCTTTCATTTAATTCATAACTGAATGCCCTAGAAAGATTTCTTCTATGCTGAATTATCTTCACATTCTCAGCTAGAATCTATCCTTTAAGCAAAAAAAGTCCTTGACATTTAAATCACCAATTTTTTCAAAAGTTATCAATTCTAGAAATAATTTTTGAAATCACTGAAGATTATGACAGTTTTTTACCTCCTCCTTTAACTTCTGAATCAATACTGATTGCCACAGCTTAATCTTATTTACTGTCAAAATATAGTACATCATACACCTGTAGCAGAAATAACTCTAAAAGGAATGGAGGATTTGGCATCATTTTAGAACTTACGTGATCCATAAGGAAGATCAATAGTAACCTAGAAACCGGGTAATTTTTATGTGCTGTGCTCTTGTGATAGTCTAACAGAATAAGTAACAAACCTATTTAAATGTCACAAAACCAGTTTCTAATGAGAGTGAGTGATTTGTGAGAAATGTGGAGTATCTCAGCATTCTGGCTGATGTCATGTTTGTTTGCCATCTGCAGAATGAGATGAAATAAGTGTTCAGTTTTGTTCATTTGCTTCTTTAAGCAATATTGAGTTCTGCTCATGTTTCAAGAGGAAGATAGTCTTTAAAGTACTCTTTAATGGAATGATGAATTAGTATTCTTCATCTGTGCCATGTATTTTATATTTCTTAAAAATATGTTAATTTAATAATTCAGAGCCTGAAAAAGTTTCTTAATCTTACAATTTTCCAGTCACAGATGCTTTAACAGTTTCTTGTTTCCAAGGTTCAGAATGATAATGTTTGGGTCATGGGCTTCCTAAAATTTGATGACAAGTGATAACACAAATCAGACAAAGGTAGCAAAGGGGTGTGCAGACTTATTTGTTAAACACATTCAAGTGGCCTTTGGCTGGATGCTCTGCTAATCTTTGTGTTACACTTATTTTGATGTTGTAATGCCATTTTAACTTTCACAATGGGACAACTTCTTGAGCAAATTGATAAGATTTGTCATTTTAGCTGTGCATTGATGCCTGAATAGATCACAATAATTAGTCAATGTAAGATCAGTTGTGTTCTGAAAACGTTGATGCAGCTTCTGGTGGCAGGACGTTGTCAGAAATCACTTGACTGTACTTCACTTCCGTGTCTGAACGTGTCAGATGTGAAGATCCATGAAAAGTAAATTATAAACAAACTTTTGCTATTACCTGAGTGTGTTTGCATTACTTTAAGAAAGCAGTTAAGGACTGAGCAGAAACTTTGTGGGTATTGTCTTGAAGTTAGAACTTCAAACATCTAAAATCCAAGAGAGGAAACCAATTCAAGGCAAATTGCACTATGTTGTTCTAACTCGGGTACCGCAAAGTACTTGTCTCTGTGTGTAGCATGTGACAGAAGCGGTCTGGAGAAGAGTCCGCATCTCTCAGGCCAGAGCAGCGAGTTGGTTCATACTTAGACGTGGCCACCCGGCCTGAAGTTAGTATTCTTAAAACAATATGGAAATTACTATTTTCATAAGCGGGTGTTACAGCCTCGCCCCACGGCGAGGTGCCCGGGGTGTCCCTTGGGGAAGGATACCATCCCCTCTCCGCGGGGTTCGTATGACAGCCCGCACGCCTGCCGCAGCCGGGGCCGCTGGGCTCTGTGCGCCCCGCCGGCCGGCCCTTCCTGCGGCCCGCTCCCCGCCCCGCCGCCGCCGGCCGCGGGCGCCCCCAGCGGAGCCGGCAGCGCGGGCGCGGCGGGAGATGCTCCCGGCAAATGCTCTCCAGCGGCAGCGGTTGGCGGGCACGTTTTAATGGCCCAGCGCTTTGCAGCGGCTCAGGGAGGATCGCTGTCAGCGCTCCCACTTAGCACAGTTTTAACTGTTACTCCTCTTAGGTAAGGTTTAGTATTGCCGCGTTTGCTCGTACTCTGTGTGCCGGTTTATCTTTCCTGGGCTATTTCAGTCGAACTCGTGCTTTGTTGGAGGAAAACTGTTATGTGGTGTACTGCGCTTTTGCAGGCTCTTCTTAAACGCTTTTCCCGCTGTTTCCACGACTTCCTGTGAACGTGACATGGAATAATTTGCTGTTGTTTGGTTTTGGTTTTGGGGGTTTGGGGGGTTTTTTGTTTGTTTGTTTGTTTGTTTTTTGTTCACGAAGTAACTGTCTTTGTTGTGGCAAGGGGTTCTCATAAGGACAGCGTTCTGGCCATTCTGCTGCTGTAAAGGGTGCTAGCATTACCTGAAGTCTAGATAGATCAGGAAAATGCAGGATTATAAATGTCGGTGAGGAATCACAGACTGCTCTGGCAGGATCACAGCTAGAAGTGCGGGTTATATACGTAAATGGCTGAGTAACTACTGCTTATCCCATGCTCACCTTTTTATAAGTACTGGGGTGGAAGGGGGCCAAAGGTTATGCTATAAATAAAAACACTTCACTGTGATTTACGTGCTCAGTGAATTGCCTGTGCATTGGCTGCGAGAGACCACATCTCCTTTTCCGAGGCTGCTCCCCCATCTAGCGGCAGGTCTGTACCTTGTCTGCCGGGAGAGGGATGGAGATGCTCGCTCCTCACTGCCCGCCTTAGGCACATGACTTACGCATGGATTTGAACAAAAGCAAGTGCAGCCCATCAAAGCTGGGAGTGTATCTAGACCAACCAATAAAAACATACTTGCTTTTTCTTCAGATGTTCATAAAAGTTTTAACAGGGAAGAATGGGATTTTAATCAGGGAAGCTGATTTAATGGAAGATTTAAGGGACGCTGCCTTGTCTGCTGGAAGCTTTGTAGGTGTGAGATTATTTCATGTAAAATGAGAGATGAGGCTGGCCCAAACACATAGTACTAAATCTGGAGATAAGAATTCAATCACTCTTGTAAATCATTCAGTATTAAAGGTGTGTTTGTCAGTGCTATATTTACATTCTCCCTTTAAAACTGTATTTCTCTAACAGCTCACTAGTTTCCAAATTGATCTGATTACCCATATCTTTGAGCTGAAGACTTTTACATTTCTTTTCTGTTGTTTAATCTGTAAAGCTTAGTGTGTAAAGCCTGTCTTGATACATCTTTGTTTCCATACCAAGATTCTGTAACTAAAAATACAAGACTAGAAGTTCTGTTTGGCAGTGGATTTGTTATTAATAAAAATTAGCCACTGGCTCCTGTGCAGTGATACCAGCAACATGGTTGGGTTACTGGTAACCTTCTATGAAAGAAAGCTCCTACAGAAATGCTCTTTGCCATTGGAAGAGCCTAGAGACTATAATTTTAATTGTAGTGTCCAGACAGGATTAACAGATACCAGCCAAAGAAAACCCAATAATTAAATAGCATCTAGTCTTGATTGTCCCTATAGAAACTAGAATGTACCAGCAGATATAGCTACTTTCTCATTCAGGTTGAATGCAGGAGCTCAAATGCTGGAGATTTGTAGGATCCTTTGGGATTAGGTCAGTAAAATACATTACATATATATAAAAACTTCAGCCCTTGTCATGAATGTTTAGTGCGAAAAAGCATAGCAGAAAATCTCTTGTATTTGTGAAATTTGAGCCTTGTTACCATAGTTTTTGTAGCTGTAAAATTATCGGTCAGGCAAAGATAATTAACTTGTTTTAACAAATGTAGTGAAAACTATAAAATCTCATTATACCTGTATAGTTGTCTCTTTTTTTATACTGACACAAAGCCTGTCAGCGTAGGTGCCAGCACAGCTATGTATAGCCTGGCCTTGTAGTCTGGGATATTTTCATTGAGATTCCTTATCTGGTTCCAGAGAGTTTTTTAAACATGCTGCCTCCTGACATTTTCAATGTTGCAATTAATAATGCATCTTTTTATTATTACTGCCAGTTTGTTGATCTAAAAGACTGCTGACATAGATCGCAGTCAGGTGACAAACTTTGTTTTTAGGCTTTGAAGTTCAAAGCACTCCTAAGCTAGTGTCCTTGGGAGGCTGAAATCCACTCTATCTTCTTTCGCCACTTATCATCTTATATGTTTGACAGCTCTGTTGCCTCTGAACAGTCAGTCTTTTTCCTGGCCATATGATTGTTTTCATGCTTTAGGAGGACATATGTGTATTTTATGTCTAGAATAGGACTGTAAAAGTAAAAACTGTTCCAAATTTTTAAGAGTAAAGCTAGTAGCTGATAAAATTTTCCCTCCGAATATTTTTAAATCCCTTTAATGTAGTTTTAAGGCTGAGTCGAGTTGACCATCAGAAAAATTTCTGTAGCCTGGTTTCAGCTACAGAATGTAAAAAAATTCTCTGATTTGTCTCCCCAGGTAATAAAAAAAAGATTGCTTGATGCTCTGTGTATTAAAATAAGCCCATTGTAAATAGAGGATATAGTTAATGTAAGACAGATTATTATTAGAGAGCAAAGGTTTAATATGTAAGATAAATCTAATCACAGTTATTTTAGATAGAACTGGGTTGTTCTGGAAAAATATTTTGAATTTATCTGTGTATGTCTAGTTTGAAATTAAATTAGCAATTGCTTGTTCTTTAAGAAGATACATAAAGTGTGATGTCTGTAATCAAATCCACCTGATCCCAAATGCAAGGTGTGAGACAAATCTATTCAATTTTGAATGGCAGCTACTTAAAGCCCCTTGGTGTCCTGCAGTGTTGGCTCAGGTACTGTCTAGCAAGTTCTAGAGCAAAATTTGACTGAGATGGTTACAGCTACCTGTTTAAGGCAGTCCTTCCTGTGGCTGGGGCTGCTAACATAGCACGTAAGCATGTTTAAAAATAAAAATATTATCCAACCACACAGATTTGCAATGTGTCAGACTTTGCAGGTGCATTTGAAGATGAAGGAGTTGGAGCATTAGTGAAGATTTTTTTATCACGGGTGCTAACATGCTGTATTAATGCCAAGTACATGCTGTGGTCTTGATGGAACAGCTGCAGTTTGAACAGCTGTAGTGATGTTCTGGTTTATGTCACTTGAGGATGCTTTGTTTTAACTTAGGCTAAAGTTTTGTGCCACAAGGCAAGAAAATTTAGGGAAGAATTAGTGGTAAGTAATTCTTAGCTGTGACTGTTGATATATGTTGATGTTATGAATTTACTGCACTTAGAACATCCCAGCTGTGACTAGCAGAGATACTTTGGTTCACTTCTAATAAATGTGAAACTGCCTGTGGATGTGTAAATGTATCCATCTGTTTTTCTGGAATTATCACCAAACAGACATCAAATCCCAAAATGCTTGAGTCTGTGATTGGCAAAGTCTCGTGGTTGCCTGTGATTTTCATCTTCTTTCGGGATTGCCTCCTTACAATAATACTGTGCTTTGGGAGATTTTATCACACACCCAGAGGCCTCTAGCACAAAGTGTGCTGAGGTAATTCATGTGTATAATGCCAAGTCAAAGCATTACATACAAACCATTTTTCAGTTACTCAGTAGAAAAATAACATTTCCACCATCCAATGGGGGATAATAATTTTATTCTCTTTGCCAGTTGCGCATGTTATTCATTGACATTATTTTGCACAGTGGGACATGGAAACAATTAATTTGATTCTAGCCCTTTCTAGTATAATATTTCGTTAAGAGTCACGGAAAGGTTTGCTCAAAACTCTTTATAGTTATTAGCCTACCATTAAGAGGTTTGCCTTTAATTGTTAATTCAGAAATCCAGACTATTTTCTCTGATAGGACCCATTTCTTAAAGCCACTTTTTAAAAAGATGGGTAAAATTGTGTAATAATATTTCTAAATTTCCCTGTAATGTCTGTATTTTCATGTAGTCATCTCAGTCACTGAGCATGTTCATTGATTTCATAACAAAACAGGGAACCTGAGGTTAGGTGATTTCTCAAAATACCTTTCAGTTGCATTGCAAGAGCCCAAACCAACTATTTTATTTCTATTTAAATTTTTCTGAAAAATTCCAGTGGATGAGGCTCAACACCACTCAGTTCCATTTATTTCATGCTTCACTACTCTTACCAGTAGAGTAATTTCATAATATTTCAGTTCAGGTTCCCTTCCTGCAACCAAGATTATTGCTTTTTACCCCATCTCCGGAAGACACAGAGAACAGTTTATTCCCTTCTCTGCTTCGGTCTTTTCCCTTTTGAAGAAAATGTTCCCTGTGAATTTTGCTTCTCTGGATAAAATAAACTAAATATTTTCAGTCTTTTCTGCTTGTCATGTTCTGGACCACTGATTACTGTTGCCTTTTCATGAAGAAGAATGACACTCGGAACAAAACACAGCTGAGTGTTTGCCTTGTCCTGAGGTTTATAAACTGTGCTCTGAGGTATGTGTCAGTATGTTTACAGTTTTTACTCAATACTGTTGACTTAAATCCAGACTCTAGTCTGCAATGCCTTCTGGATCTGTTTTAATACTGGTTATCACTCATCTACTTCTGTGTGTTTGGTTATTCCTGTTTCTCTTCATTAGCTTGTTCATTTTCAATGACTCTGGATTGTGGCGTTCACTCTGAATTGTTTGGATGCTGGTATTCTCACAGCCCTTTCCAGCTTCAAAGATCAGTAGTGTATCCTACCAGGCAGGTGCAGCCTAAATCTGCATGAGTCAACTTGTTGGCTGTAGCTATGGAACTGGACACGGGAACTGAGCATACTGCTCATGTGGGCCTGCATGTGTTTTCATGCTTGACTTTTGGGTCTGCATCTCATTTTGCTGTTCATTAAGTACATAGTCCTTGTTCCTTCAAATTCATGCATTTCCACTTCTTATAGTTCCATTTCATTCATTTGCCAAAAGTTAAACAACACAACCCAAATTCTGTTCCGATTGTCCATTTGTATACTGTGTGAGATGTGATGGATTTGGAAGGGTTAGGCTACACCAAGTTTGAACCCAGATTTTTTCTTAAATGAACATGTAGTGTACTTCAGCTTAAGATGGAGATATCTGAAACTTGAAATTACAAGATTGATGAATGCAGAAAGATTTGATTCTCTTTTTATGGATAAGTTCTGTACTCATTAGGCCTAAAGCAAGAGCTGTGGTTAGGTATCAGAAGTGAACCAAAGGTTTAGTGATCAAATAGTCATGGTGGTTGTGTAGTTCAGGTTTCAATATCCACAAACAAAATCCTCTCGTGCATGCAATTCCACATGGAAGTGATGTAACAAACAGGTGATGATGTATTACATTTCCTCATCTCTTAGTTTATTTTAAACAGTTTTTTTTTTTAAGTACTTTGAGTCACATTTTAGTTTCACTTCCATGAAGAAAGCTTCAGCTATATAAGGTCAAGTGGTCGGTTCATTCAGGATGCATCATATCCTTCTACGAGCTGACAGGTTAAACAAGCTTCCTCTGTGCTCTGGACACATCAGATACTGCTTTGTCCTTCTTTTCTTGGTGTATTTCTTCTGTGGAAGTATTGCAGATAAGTAGGAACTTGAGTTCATGTTAGTCATGCTTCTAAGGCTTCTGAGAGTATGATCTCTTCAATTGGGCTGATGCCCACCTCTCAGCCGTTTCTAAATACTCCTTTCTGTTGCCAGCAAATACCTGAAATCAATGAACCATGTTAAGTAAGAGTAGCTTTATGATATCAAATTTTGTCTTGCATGTATGTTAGTACCCAGCTGATATCTAATATCTTCCAAAACCATCCTCTCTCTGGTCATTCTGCAGGGGTGTTTGCCAACCTCCATGCACAGTTCTCGAGGTTGTTTCTCTCCATCTTCACCAACACCTCAACCTGGATCAACACCTGCTCACTCTCTAACAGGGAAAAAGAATGGTTGCTGTGGATTCTGTTGCAGGAAGAGGAGATTTTGCAAAACTCTGCTCTCATCTTTGCCCTTCATTTTTCCAGGCTCTGATAACTAGCCAGGCAGATGATACTATAGCTGTAGGGCCAAAGTCATGCAGAGAACATTGAAAGAAGCTATATAAAATTGTATAGCAGCCAGAGCAGAGGTGTATATATATACTGTCTAAAGATTTAATTTTTGTTGGAACAGCTTATCCAATATAAACTAAAGAACAAATAAGATTGCACACCCAACAGCATCTAAATGGCCTCTGCCTTCAAGGTCCTGGCTTTATTCAGACTTTGCCCAGAGCTTCCTAGACTTCAAACTGAAGGAGACCTAAATGCTAGTTTTATTTATCACTCCTTTTTCATTCTTACTTATATTCATAATGATGGAAATAAGTTGAAAGTTAAATCATATTGACTCTCTGGATAGAAAAAGCCTAGAGAAGTCAATGACCAATGTACTGTTAATTGCAATGAAAATCACATGCAATGGCGCTGAAGATACTTATATTCTCCACCTGTCAGAGATTTGTTGATTTAAGTATTTTGATAAGTGCTAAAGTGGAAGTGAGAAATTTGCAGCATGCCAAAAGATATGCTTAAACTCTAGTATATTTTTGTCTAAAACTGTATTACCATTTCTTACTTTGGGCATGAAGTATTCTGCCAGCACTGGTCAAGCTGTCCTGGTAGTTGCTATCAAAAGAAGCAGTGAGGAGATGCTTTTCTTCTCACCGAGTCTCCAGTCTCTCACATGAGATCTCTAACTCATTCTCCAGAAACAATGCAATTGTACCCAACTCTCTGCCCAAACTTTAATCAGGAGTCCACAAACTTGCCCCAAATAACTCTACAATCTGCAGTGGTTAACTCTGCTAATAAATTTGTTTGCAGATCCCAACCACAAATTGTATTGCCTAAGAGTTTGCAATCCAGCACTGTCAGTAATCAGTTTGTGTTTAAGTTGTGCTTGGTGTCCCTGCCCACGATGGGGATGTCAGGGCATTAGTCACAGTACAGTCACATGGTTGTCAACTCTCACTCCTGACAACTCAGAGCCAGGCAGAGCTGTAGGAAAAGGGAAGTATTATCCCTCCCATTTTATAGAAAGGGTACTGAAGTATAAGGACACATGACCTACCAAATAACAGCACTACAAATAGTGGAGATGTTACCGAGTTTAGTCTTGAGTCTCAAGGACCAGACTTCATTAAGAGTCTTCCTCCTATCATTCCACCACCAGTGTGCAAGGTCCATGTACCCAGACTATACTAAGCTACAGCTGGAGTATGCTTTTCACAAACACCCATGTGCTTTTTGGAAAGAGAAAATTCAGCTTATGCATATCAAATACTTCAATAATTTGGAAGTTCAAACATTTATGTTTTACTAAGGAAGATTACAGGCAGATTGGAACTTAATAATGACAATTCTATTTTGAGTCATACCCATCTATTTTCCAGAGAGGAGAAACAAACACATAAAAAGAAGGGTTTTTTTAATGATACTTAACATCCATAATACAAACAATAAGTTAAACACAGTAAAAATAATTAAATAAAGCTTGAGGTTCCAGCCCTCATACAAATAATTAAAATCTGTAAAATAATTCAGATCTACAAAACAAAGACAAGTTTAAAAAAAACCAGAATAAGTCTTGGGGAGAAACAAAAAAATCACTTCCATATAATATCAGTTAAATGCATGGAAATAAACTTCTGACTTTTGATGCCTGCAGCATTCAACAAATGCCAAGTCCTTAAAACTTCTTGTGGGTACATATGTACATGTAGAGAGGTTGCATAATCAGACTTTCCAGGGCACCCAGACACCTTCACGTGTGACCTGGAAGTCCAGCAAATTTGCAATTTGCCTTCTTGCAGCACAGTTCTTAACTGAAATACATTAAGAATTTGTTATGCTGACTCAGCTACTACTTTTTTTTTTTCCACTTAGATGCTAAGTCTGATCACTCTCTCAGTACTGGTCTTAACAGGTTAGGTTTGTGGGACTTGAGTCTTAGTATTATTCAGTACAATGAGGGGAGATTTTAGACTCAGGTCATGTATAAAATGAATACTTGAGTTAAGTAAGTTGAAACTGTATCAGTATTTCCAGAACAAATGCTGGTTCATAAACAAAGTAGACAGATAACTTGCTATGCATAGTATCATGCATGGGAATACTCATTTAAATGTTAAATATTTTAGCTTCCCATTGAGTGGTTTCCAGGTAATTCAGAGTAGTAAGATCATATATCAACCATCTCTCTGCCTCATGTCTCAGGAACACTGATGTGAGTGACTGACCACACAAGCATTTAAAATGAAAGCCTCTTATGACATTCAGGTCTTCACTGTCCTGGTGTCAGTTATAGGCTGAATCTTGTTCACTTCAGTCCAGCTGTAGAAAAAAGGTCACTTCGGTTCAGGAAGAAAACGACTCTTGGCAAGTACCCCATTCATGTTGGAGTCAATCCAGTTAAGGTATTGAGTAACTCTGGTGTAAACACCAGGCTTGTTTTCCTTTGCACAGCCATCTCCCCAGCTGACAATCCCATAAACTATCATCCTGCCATTGTGCTCACAGACCATGGGGCCACCGGAATCTCCCTGACAACAGAAAGAGAGCATATTAGGTCATTTTCTGCAGATGGAGCCTGCAATTACTGCTTTTCTAGAGTTAAACAAGCTAGCAGGGACCTATGAGCTAAAGCTTTGATCTTCGAGAACATTGCTTAGTTGGAACAGAAGGTTTGGCATCTGCTGTGACTTGAACAGTCTCTAAAGATAAGGAGTTCTCTAGTTCCCCCTATCAGGATACTGGGAGAATACTTAGCTTGGAAAACAACCCTCCATCCCCATCCTAAGTTTATAATCACAGATATTAGACTAGTGATACAAGGTCAAAGCCAACATGCCAAATCCTTCATCACAGATACTGCACTTCTTGCACCTCCAAAAGAAGGCCTGGAGGGGGTAAAACCTAACTCTGGGTTCCAACTTTATTCCAGATGTTTGGCCACACTACAGGTCAACCCCACTTGATATACTAATTTCCAGTTACATAAGAGACTCTTGTGACTAGGAGAATTACAAGATGCCACCAACTGATCCATATAGCATACATGCATTTGAAGTTATTTACAAAATAAACCAAACCAATTTTACCTTGCAGGCATCAATCTGCCATGTGGGATCCCCAGCACAGACCATGTTGTCAGTAACTCTAATACTGTCATAGTATTCATATTTGCATTTTCTTTGTGATATTAAGTTCACAGTGGCTGACATCAGTCTTTGGGCATAAAAGATGTCATCTGCAAACAAAAGATTATTTCATTATTTTCACCATCCAAGACAAAAAAAAACCAAAAAAAAAAAAAAGGCAAGAAACCCCCGATAACACAATTTCTGCACTTAAATTAGCATAACCATTCCAGTTCTGCATTAAAGTTCTTATTTCCCTCTTTTGCAGTATTGGTTTGCTTTTACTGTTAATAAAGAAGTTTCAAAGAGAAAAACAAATGTTCCAAACACAAAATATAAAGTTTAGTCTTTAGAGAAAAAGAGTTTAATAATTTTTGATGGAAATTCTGCACAAATGCAATCCTTTGCTAATCCTCCCACACAGCTTTAATTTTTTTCTGCTCCTTATCACATCAGGAATGATAAAAATTGTGGTTTACATCTTGGCTTACTTTGTATGGTGACGAGTGAGAAAAGCATCAGATAGGAAATGCCATAGACAACTAGAGAAGCTGATAGCAAAGATCATCTTCAAGAGATGCACATGGAATACATACAATAAAAAGGAGTCTTTTTGCAATACTTCACTGATCATGGTGTAAAAATCATCACATTCCTACATGGAAGACCAACTTTGGAAAGAGAAGTCATTCACTTACAAAAATCTTGCTTTCCGTAGCCAGCTATTTCACAATGGGTATTGTCTTTTAAGTAAAGGTTTCTCTCTGGCAAGCAAACTGTTCTGACATACTTGGATTCTACTGCACACTGTCCAGAAGTCGTCCTTATCCTTATCAAAGCTATGAAACAAGTCAGAAAAGATATAGTTAGATTTGTAAAGCAAGTTTTTCCCCCTCAAGTTCTGACAATAGAAGTATTTGGTACAGTTAATGGGAATAGTTGCAATTATATTTAGCTCTGGTTACTCATGCCCCCCCCTCCACTGCTTTTGGAATGACAGTCATTACTTAATAACAACAACATTAATTTCCCAACACTAAAATTGACAAATGTTCCAACTTGAACTTGCTTCCTCAAAGGAGAGTGGCTGATAGCTCAGGGAAGAGGTCTTCTGCAAGAGTATCTTTAGATGTTTTAAAAGATCAACTTTCTGACTGGCTGTAGAGGGTGACACCCACTACCCTGAATGGCTTACAAAGCTTTTCTTGGATTTTCTTTACTTCAGCAGCAGCAGCAGGAGGAATCCAGAAGGGGTGGTAGAGTTCAAATGTCAAGTTCAAGAGTGGCAAGTCTGTTCTGTGCAAGTTGCAAAAACCCATCTCTGACACGGCTGCTTTAGGAATAGGCTTGTGAAACCCAGACTTCCATAAGAGTCTGAATTAATTCAGGATAACCCCCAGCTAATGTGGTGCCTGATATGGCATTCCCATGCTATATAATGAAACCTACTGTGCATGCATTGTTTCATCATTTACTGTACATACAGTGTGATCTCTAGACACATAATAAAATGACAAAAAGGGAAAGCTGCCACCAGTGCTTATGGAAAAGCCATGTCTTCCACAGGTCCAGAGACTGCCTGCCAGGTAATGTATCTGATATGTGCCAACACCAAAACTTATACAAGTGCAAAAACTGTCAGCACAGGCCTAGTTTTCAGGCTGTTCCTGTTCCCCTTCTTCCCATCTCTGGTTCTACATCTTTTAGAAGATGTATGCCACAATTATGTAGCCTTCACCTATCCCAGTGTTTTAAAGGCTCATATTAAGAGGATACTTACCAATATCATTCTCATTGCCACCTGTGTCATCTGTAAAGTCAGGGTGAGAGATGATCTCATCAACCATGAATACTTGTTCCTTATCATCAGTAACATTCAATATAGACTTTCCAAGAAACACTTTGTAGACAGATTTGTTTATTGGTCTTCTTGACCTGAGTGAGAGCAGAGAGATTGATTAAGACTACTGATTTCTGAGAGTAAGGTCAACAGCTGAGATCCAGTCCTAGTTCTGTTTCATATTTATTTTGATGCTGATAAGAAAAGGTAAAAATTAGTCAGTTTTGAAAGTTGATCCAATATTCTGAAGGAAGGCATCCTAATTTTCCATTTGAAGGGATTAAGATAGATATTCACACATTTTGAAACATGCCTAGCTAGTAGCTACTAATGCAAGGCATTGGCATTAAGAGTCCTCTGCAGGATACCAGAGGGTTCAGCTTTCCACAGAAAAGCCAAAAAGAACACCCATAGATGTTCACAGCTCATCACCATCAGTACAATTATTAAGTTTTGGGAATGGCTAAGGTAAAAATGAAATCTTGGCACCAATATACACTAAATTGTTTAAATTGCATCCCACCCAACTGTCCACATCTTGCTAGTTTGTTCTGCTAGATGTGGACTCTCAGAGACTTAAATGTTTCTTTGGCTGCTCTTCTTGCTTTGTTCAATCAAAGGAACATTCTTACTGTGGTGCATTCCAAAAGTTGCTCAGTGAGCATTGCACAAAGAAATTAGACGAAGAAAGTTGCAACTAAGAAGCCCGTGGAACTGGAAACTTACGGAGTATGGAAACAGTGCGCTGCTGTGAGCACCCAGCAAGGGTCGATGAGGCTGCCACCACACAGGAAGTGGTCCATGCCCCTTATGTTCTGGAAGATGCCAGCTATCCAAGGCTGAGACTCAACCTCTGCCTGCCTTCCACCAACAATCTTGAAGTTCTTGCTGATGCTCCTTTGACCACACATAGGCCCTGTGAAAAGAAAAATTTTTTTCAGATGTTCTTACAAATAAATTCCAACCTTGTGGTATTAAAAATAAAATTAAAAAACCAAACAAACCAAACCCCAATTATGTTGAAACTAGTATTACTTACCACATTTCTTTATGTTGCAAGGTGTTTCTTGAATGGCAGATCCCCTTCTGGTGTAACACCAGGGCCTGTTCCTTCCATTTGGGTTTCTAAAAAATAAAAAAAGTGTTTTCATAAAGACAGTTTTAGAAAGTCATACTATCTTAAAATTCCAAGTATTCTGAAAAAACCAAAATACTTCGTTGTAAGATATACCAGGGAAAAGAATCCTTCAGAAAGTCACATTCCAAATAACTTTTAATTATTCAGCTCTGTAGTGTTATTTTTTTAAAAAGATGTTTCTCACTGAAGCACCTCTGGGGCTGTGATAATAGAAATCATCACAGGAAGATGCTTTTCTTACCTGCAGTAGCTGTGTTTGCCCAGCCCAAGCTGCAAAGCATTCTCTGAATAAGCATGGTAGCGACCCCTAGTGATTAGTGAGGGCGAGTTCCAAGGCAGACATTTGTCTTCTGTTGCCATCCCTCTGTAGTCCTCCCCATTTTCAGTATAGCACATGCTGTCAGTGTCTGTGAAAAAATATTTTATTAGCAGCATGTTCTTGTTTATAATTGTTCTGTGACAGACATGGACAAATCCTCCCAATGAGAAAAAAGTTCTTACATTACACTCAAAAACAGATACAAAATCTACAATGACTAGATATTGTTATTAAATTTGCTCTATATGAATTTTGAGCATCAAGTATCTTACACTTTAAAGCACACATATTAATTCTTTAACAATTAAGTGAACTTCACAATCTAATAAGTTCTTCTGTTTCTGAACACTCACAAACTAGTTAATTTTTTCCACCCCAAACTAAAAGTAAGGTTGAGGTAAGCAACCTTCATGAGGAGGCAGGGACAAGAAAAATTAGAGATCCTGATTTTGCACCAACATTTACTTGTTTCCCCTCATTTAGTCTGTTAGCATAAGCTGCTAAAGGCTATCCTTTAACAGTCATGTTTCTGGGTAATACTTTCACTTGGCATTTCATATTAATTCTCTGATTATCTTTTAGACCTTTCCAATCATTTTAGTTAGCATTAAGGAAGATACACTACCTAGTTCACAGTGAATCCCAGTGTATCCATCTGGACATATGCAACGACCTATTCCACTGAAGAGGTAATAGGTAATGCATGTTCCTCCATTCAAACAAGGGCATTCTGTAAGTAAAAGACATCACTAATTATAGGCAAAACATTTGAATGCAGACATGAAATGTAATTGCAAATTAAGTTTTAGGTATTTCAGTATCATTAGGGGCTTTCTTCCTTGTATGAAGGTATAATTACAGGATAATAAGTTCTTTTTAGGTTCAAATAAAACAGGCAGATGCTTACCCTTGTGTTCTGATCTGCGTTTATATAGCTTGTAGTACTTCCAGCTATAAATCTACAGGTAAAGAAAAACAAAAAAAAAGTATTTTTAAGGAGGCAGTTCCTTTTCTGTGGCTTGATCATCTTCTATAGGCCCAAACTACTGCATATCTTCAACAGTTTAGGTTTTTGCATGTAGCTACCTGCTGAACCTGCTTTGTGGAATCTGGATATGAATAAGAAGTGGAGCTCTAATTAAGCAAAGCAAAACGGGGAAGGAAACGAATCCCATGTCATGCAAACAAAAACCACCAAAAAGCCCAAGCTCAGAAAAGCCCCACTGAGCTGTGCCACTGCATCAGGTCAACTTTGCAATTATTTATGCTGTAAGAACCCAAGCAGCTCTTAATGGTCACTGTCTCTAAAACAGGGAAAGAAACTTCACCCTCTCCAACAAGCAGTGCAGCAAAGATGCAACATTCATCAGTTGCCCCTGTCATTTTGGTGACCTTAGTGCTTCACATTTGTGACATAGAATAAAAGCCAGAAAATGTATTCAACAATGGATTCCTGTTCTGTCCTTCAGAGTATTCCCTCTGCTTTGTAGGCTGGGTATGCCTTTCTCCATGAAATAAGATTAGGCTTTTGATATGCTTTAAAACTTACAGATTCTAGTCCTGTGACAAGCGCGCCCAATGTTATGGTGAGGAAGATGAGTAACTTCATGTTGTCAGTTAACTTCTCCCTTTGCTCTTCTTCTATCTGTATTATTTTATTCTGAAAATAAAACAGGAATTTAGTGTCATGCTGTAGCTTGCAGTGTCAGCTTTCTTGCTTCTATTGTCTTCAGCTAGTTTCAGATAAATTACAACACGATTGATGAAGAACTAAGCATCTACTTGCAGTGGGATATCTGCTTATTATTTCCATATATTAAATTAGAGGTTATACTTTGAAGCTCTCTTTTTGTACAGTCTCAGCAATAAAAACAGATTTTTTTTTTTTTAAGAGTGTGAAGCAGGGAATGAGAAATTGGAAAACCCATACTCCATTTTTGCAGTGTGGGCTAAAAGCTGGAAATTGGCAGATATATTTAGCTGCTGTCCAACTGTTTGTACCTATTCAACTGACCATTACTACCTTCAATGAAAGCACTGAGCATGCAACTTCAGGGTATGAAAGAGAAGGCTCCTTTTTCCAGTACCTCTATAGTTATCAGCTGCATCTTGTTGATGCTCAGCACTTAGGGTAAACCTGGCTGCCTCACTGAAGCCTCTAACCACTGCCAACTCTTGAAAGTCTGCTGGTGATGTTGCCTCACTTATTTACAGTATTAGAGGCTTACAACATATTCTGTCTTGATTTCTTACATGCACCTGGATCTCATAGCCAAACATGTATAGCAATCTTACCAATGCTAAATAATTATCTTGTAACAAAAATGGGGGGTACAATAAAGTTCCCTACATCTTTTTCTCTTCTTTAAATTACAATGCAAGTTATGGGAGTTTTTTTTAAAGCATTCTCACCTATAGAAAACTGTGAAACCTGATTATTAAAAGATTTCATGGGAATCTCAGTTATATTTACATTAGCAAAAAAACAAAAGTAATGCAGTAGAAGGAGGATGTACAGAACCAAGCTGGTGCTGAAGACCTGCTCCACACTATAGCTGCTTCAGGTTTCTACACTAGACTAATTCCGCTTTGGTCCTGCAGACTGAATGCCTGCTGATATATGGATTGCACCCTCTAGTTGGGCTTTATTTGGAAGCAATGGAGTGCAAGTACCCTATAGCTCGTTATTGGGCACTCCTAACACACATTAAGTTCACGTGCTCAGTGGTGTGAACCAAAACATGGGGTATAGAGAAGATCACTAGATTCATTTGGAAAATAGACATTATTGGACAGTATACAAATAAAAATGCTGATGTAGATACAAACTTTGCTTGTAAGCAGGTATCATAATGCAAGAAAGCAAACCATGCCTCAGATACTTGGCTGTGCATGCTTTTCAGATTCAGATGAGATTTCAGCAGATATACTTCCCTTAAATATTATTAAGACAATTATTTTTAGCATTTTTGGCAGCAACGCAAGTAATCTATTCTTTGTTACCATAAGTAGTTTCTCAGACCCAGCGTTCGCATCACAAACAGCAGTACTGCTGATTCCTTTAAACATTCTGACATACTGTAGCAAGTAGAACTGACCTTCCCCCTGCTGCGATACCGCATCACAGTGGCTTTTTTTTTTTTTTAAATTTCAATGCAATTTAAAGAGCAATCGCTTCATCCCGACCGGCTCAGCCACAGCACGGTGCTTTTAGCGGCCGATCGGGTTCCAGAGGCACGGCACTTACCGGCGGCGGCGCGGCGCAGCGCTGCCCGGTCCCGGCGCTGCGGCGGCTGCCGGGCGCAGCCCCGCGCGGGGTCTATAAAGGCCGCGCTGGGGCGGGGCCGCCGCCGCTGCCGCCCTGGGGCCGCTCCGCCCCGCCCCCTGGGCGCTGCGCCGCGCTGCCAGCAGAGCTGCCCAGTGACTCAAGGAGGAAATTTTCTTACGCTACTTTTTAGCTTCGGGGAAGGGGGGTACGGTCAAGGCGAGCAAACAGCTTTGTACGGGGTAAGATTTCTGGAAAGGGCTCCTTGGCTTCCCCGCGGCAGTCAGCAATTCCTTAAGAACATTTATAAAAACAAAAGAGAAATGTGAGTGAGAGCTGCGAAAGGAGTGACTAGAAACATGCCTGGAGACATGACAGAATGATAACATGTATGTATATGCATTAAGCAATAAACATAGAATGACTATGAAGCGAGCCTGGAGATACAAGCAAATGTGGTGTATTTTATTCATATGTTGCTACCCTTAATGAGAGAAGCACTAGTGATTTACTAACTGAGGATTAAATTTTTTCAGGTGTGGGTTAAACACAGCCCGCTGGGAGGGAGTATTGGGCCAGAATGTGCGCTTGAAGCACTGGGTGTGTTTTGAGAGAGTTGTCTTCAATTGAAATGCGGGACATTGGGGCCAGTAGGATGCAGTTCTCATCCCAGCTGGAATCTGTTAGGACACAAGGCTTACAGCAGGTGCAAAACTCATCTCCTCCAAATTACTTACAGCTTCCTTGGCACTGAGCAATCTTCTGCTCCTGAGAAATTGCTCATGGTTTTCTTATAATTTCTGTATTCCAAGGAAATATTCAAAGTAGCTCATTTAATGAGATGAGGATGGAGATGTGAAGTGACAGATGTCTAAGAATGCAGACCCAGCCCAAGAGATAGTCTTTCCTGGCCCAGTTTAATGTGATTTTTTTCACATCATGCTGCGATGTTATAGCAGTGCAGTGAATAACAGCAAACCAGTACATAGTATTTGTGGGTGTATTCATAGGGTTTAGCTTCATGTAGTGCAAGTGACTAAGGTGAGGTAGGTCTCCACGGGCTGTGTAGCTGATGAAAAGCAGTTTCTTTAGCGGTCAGGTCAGAGAAGCAGTTGACCTGAAATTCCCTCAAGAGAAATGTTTTCACAACTTGACAATTCAGAACTTAAGGAGACTACCTTTCTGTGTTTGCCATGTAACAACTGGTATGAGTGTGGCTCAGCTTTCTTCTTCCCTCCCCATCTTCTATCTGTGTCAAATCTGGGGTATAACCATACCTTTATTTCGGTACTGCCTGCTTACATTCTCTATTCCTTTCTGTTCAGATCTTCAGGCTCACATCAGAACAGATCTCACATTTGCTGAAAGCACACTGAGTTCACTTCACTGAATGACAGGAACTGAGTCAAGAGAAACAACTCAGGCTGGAAGTCCGTAAGTGAATATAGGTAAGGAACTTCAGGAGAGAAATTAATCTCACATTGTGTGGTGACTTAATGTATCAACATCACAAGTAATTAGATCCTCTAAGAAACAGGGCAGAAAGTATCAGGGTAGAATCCCCATGGCACTCTCTTCATTTCACAGGAGTGGCTATCAAGTAAACTTACTCTAAGGAATCAATTCTGGAGAGGGGGAATAATCCAGATTTTAAGTCTGGAACATTTACTCAAATAATTTTAATACACCAACCTTACACATAATAAATGTAGAAATAGGTTATGATTTGATTCAGCAGGGAGAGCAGGGAAGAGCCTGGATGCAAGAAGAAGGCTCCTCAGGCCTGGACAGCACCTCTTCTTCCTCCTCCATGCTCCCAAGGAAGAGACTCTAGGCCTTCCTCAAACTCTTCTTCTGGAAAAAGAGTCAACCCTAGAGCAACTGTGTTTCCTCTTTCATATTTGTTGTTCCCTGAGAAGTGTCATCAGTTCTCGCTGAACCTCTCGCTGAACCTTTGACCAAGCTGTGCAGATGCCTCCTGTTCTTCATTTTCTCCCTAAAACCTGGAGGTTCATACTTGTTTTCCAGATGCAAGAACCAAAAACTTTTGTTGTCTTCACTCTGACACAAGATACAGCAAGATTCAAATCTCCCTTTTTCTACCATTTGTCATATACTCAGGTTTTACTGAAATACTGCGCTTCTTAAGTACATCTAGAAGGCCCCCAGGAGAAGTGACTTGGGCTGTGGTGTCACTCTGTTTCAGACTGGTGACCGCTACTGATCAGACTGGCGGCTACTGACATGTTTGCAGTGCTGCTTTAAAGCTGTCAAATTCCTTTGGTCTAAATATTTGTACTACCTACATAGGTAAATGAGTTATAGTTGAAACTGGACCATACTGAACTGAAAATGTGGCTTAGTAGAAAGATATCCAAGCCAGCTGCAAATAATTTTGTTTTGGTACTCCAAGTAACCTCACAGCTGCATCATCTTTATGAGCATTAAATGACTCTTAGGGAAGCAGAAATGCATGAGATAATTTCCAGTGCCTGGATTCACTGAGCTGGCTGATGGCTGGCACAAGAAGATCTGAAGTGAAGTTTCAGGTAAAAGAAATCCTTGGAACCTTGTTACGTGCCCTGCCTTAAGATAGAGACCTTGGAAAATCTGTAGCATGGCACTTCTGCCATGTCCTCCATCTGACCTCAGAGCTGGACCTGCTGGCACAGATGGGAAGTGCACAGGCTCAGGGAGTGGGAGGGATGAAACAGGACCGGTTCTGCTACCAAGGGATTTTCAGTAGCTTCAGGGTCAGCGTTTGTTCTCTATTGCATATCTCAAGAGTTTAGAAGGGCCTTGTTACAGGCCATGTCTTCTCTCCAGAAAAAGATTGTGATAGGACAGAGGAAAAGCTGGTCTTTAAAACTCAAAATCAAAGTTGTTTGGGAAGAACAGTGAATAAAGTTAAATGCCCACTGCAAGACTCTCACTGGAAGTGGAACTTACTTGCCCAGTAGGTACTGATTATGAGAACTCATGAGGCTTAAGAGAGAAACGTGTAAGGACTCATGAACAAGCTTTGTATTTTGAGAGCCACGTGGTGCTTTCCACAGTTTATTTCCTTTTCCTTATACGTGTCTGTGGTTTCATCACTTTGGTCTCTTACCAAAATTTGGGACAGGTGTAGGCAGGATGGAAGGGGGAAAGACTTCTGAATAAAAAGAGGTTGTATAGGAAGTGCTAGAGTGAGCTTGTAGAAGACACTTTACCTGCTTAGTAGGAGTACAGCATCTACATGGGAAAATACTACTCACAAAATCTCAAGTCATTCGCTCATTTTTGTCGTCAGGGCTGTTAATAGTAGGGCTTTATATATTTCTCTTGTTTGCACCTGGATTATAGCACAGAGTAAAGAAAATTTATACACCCATTGTGAGCTGCTCATGTGATCTGAGTCTGCAGTCAGATAGCACTTCTCTAAAATAGAAGTCAGATGCAGTGGATCTAACCCCGAAGAGCAAGTAGTATCAGACCCACAGCCAGGCAGTTCTTGGGTTACTGTGATTTTGTGGTTTAGTTTTCAGTTCCAAATAAAAATCTTGCTGATTCTTTCAATTTATTGTTGAAGTAACTTGAATGTTTCGGACTAATCGGCCAGCCTGACTTAGCAAATTTAGGAGAGATAACATTCCATTCCAGCTAGATGAGAACACTGACCCTCTGAGAAATACAGGGGGTTTATCTTATGGTGGTGCACTGAAAGAGATTGTGAGGTTTGCAATGTTCTGCAGAAGTTGCTGGGTGAAGGTATTATTGGTTACAGTGTTCATTTTCACATCTGATGATAAAATATTAAAACTCAAGAGAAATACTATCCACCATACCTCGACTCTGTCCATCAGTAAACCCCAAAACTCCCAGGGAGTTAAATAACTCTATAAATATTAGTAGCAAGAACTGCTACAGAAGTGCTGTTCCACAAGGAAAATTTAGGCCTGAGGCTTTATATTGCCTTAAGTCTGGTGGTCATGTGGTGCATGTTCTGGTTTATATCAAGTGTAAGTAACATCAGAATTAGTCCTTTGACTAGTAAAATGTCTGGTTTGCCAAAATGACTTACCATGAAATAGAAAAATAATTTTCAAGTCCTCTCTACTCATGGTACATTATGAATGGAGAAGTTTAAATTTGCATATGAGCAGTTATGTGTGCTTAAACCTCTGTCATCTCAAATGAAGGAGCAGGGTTAAGCCACACATTGAGTATTTGGTTAGTGATTAAGAATACAAAAGCTAAGAAAACATCTCGAAGTCATGCCAAAAGATTGACATGACTTGTCATCTCTATGATGGTAATAGCTTGCTGTTGTCAGTGTTTTTAAAGAAATTAGTTTGTCGTTGCATTAAGTAGCACCAGCTATGGGTATAGAATTTAAAGAATATAGCTATATTTACAATTGCTTTGTGTATTGGAATGTAGCTTCGAACTCGAACTGTGTTGGATTACAGTTAATTTTGGGTTATGGCAGAAAGGATTTTAAGGCAGTCAGAAAGTATGTTACAAGTTTAAGGGAAATTTTCCAGTATAAAGTTGATTTAGATTATTTTATCTTCATCTTGAGAAACATGGGTACTTTCACAGAAAAACATTTTGTATTCTCTCTCTGATGTTATCCAAGTTAAAGTTTTAGTCAGTTTAATTCAAGCTCTTGAGATAATAACTGGAATTACTGAATAAACCATTAGATTTTGAAATGTAAACAAATAGATTTCAAATGTTACATTATCACTATTCATAAAGTTAAAAATATAAAGCTCACTCTTTAATCTTATTTTCTCAAATTACAGTTTGTATGAGTCCCAGGAATTTCCAGAGTAGCTGATGTTAAATTGAACGTGATTCATAAAAATTCTTGTACTTTAATGACTCTTGATTACTTGTCAGTTGTTTGTGGTTGGAATCTGAAGCAAATGGTGATCTCATTTCCTTTAGGTACAATTCAGCTACTCAGGTTTCTTTATTTAATTTTTTTTTTTCCTTTTCCTTGCTGCCTACTGCTTTTCCTCTTATCTCTGTTATCTGTGTGTGTAGAAGCAGCAGAGCATTCTCACTTGAAGGCCACTGGACTCTCTTGGATGCTTGTGGGCACTTCTTGTGGCTTTGCAAGCAGCAGGAGTAGCCAGACTTTATTTCTGAGCTAAGCCAGTGTCACCTTGAGTGCCTGTAAAATCCCCGGGCACTGGACCTCTTTCATTCATGCGTAGAGAGCAGCTACCCACACAAGTGTTCTTGGTTTTGTATACAATGATTTGTTGTTTCAGTGAGCTGTCCGGATACGGATATTTTTCAGAACAGCAATGATCACATCTGAGGATTTCTTCACCAGCTTGATGTGCACCTGCTTTTAAACTATGCTTTCTCATTTAGCATTTAGTATCTCATAGTATCTCATTTAGCATTTATGAAAATTCATTGGTTATAAAAATCAGCAATCTCGTTGACATTTGGTCAAATTGCTCATTTGAGACAGCTAATATCTAAAATCTAAAGATTAGTTGAGCTACAGATCTTGCATCCAGATCGTAAATAGTTGAAAATTATGTTTGTGTTTAGGTCTAGGCCTGTCTTTAGTTGGAATCGTAGTGCTGATAGCACTGAGAGAAATACAAAAAAGATTTCTGGGTCTAAAAGTAGAAGGCAGAAAACAAGTACCAAGGGTTTTTAGGGATTCAGCTGTGCTTCATTTGGTGATCTTAAATCCCGAAGTAGAATATTTTTCAAGGGAATCCTTTTTCTACTCTGCCATTTACTGGTCTGGAATAGCACATTGAAATCTAACATTGGAAATTTACAGAAACAGCTGATTTGGACTATTATTTCTGCAGTGCGTCAGTCAATCAGATGCACATTCCACAGGAAACGCAACAAACTGAAAACACACCAGTTAGCATATTTCTGGAGAAAAAAGATTTGCTAAAATCTTGGAAGAAAGCAAGTTTTGGGGATTGACCTCTGCAAGCTGTGTCCCAGTGATGGCGTATCCAAGGAAGCAGCATACCCTAAACCCCCTGTGCAATACAGCCCAGGCGAGAAAATTGGCACTGTTCATCTCTGTGAAAGGCTGCCTGGGAAAATCATTTAGGTTCCACTCCTTCTAAAGCATTAATTATCTAAATAAATACAAGCTACAGGAAAAAGAACTCTTAAATCTTGACATTTATGACATTAGTAATGGACTGTTCCATGAAGTACTGAAGAAGCTCTGAAGAGAAAAAGGCACCTCTGTGAATTTATAGTTGAAGGAAAACGTTACCAAATGCAGATGTGGTAAAGAGCCCATAAAGCAGCACTGCCCAGTGTGTCAGGCAGTTTCAATAGACTTGCAAATAAACAGCTGTTGAAAATTTCAGAGGATAAAGAGTTTTAAGGAGAAAAAATAAGTTGCTTCCTGGGTGCTGTTGAATAACCGCATTCTTCCTGCATAAGCTCATGAAGAAACTGTGCTGAGAAGAAAGGAGAAACAGAATTAACTTGGGTACTCTTGGCTAATAACCGTGTGTATCTTGGGTGCTCTAATAATAGTACTTATCTTCCCCCCACCACATCCTTCAGATGTTTTGGCTGCATTCTTCCTTTTTTTTTAGTTTGTTTCTTGTAAGTTATTTCTAGTATGGACACTGTGCTACTTGCCTTAATCTTTGCTGATTGTTGTTTCAAGTTTATATGCTCTAAGTAAATACATCTCTAAAGAAAGTTTGCTATCTCCCCTTATCCTGTCTATAGCAGCTGCAGATTTTATGGACAAACGAGGCGGACAGAAAAAACCCTGAAGAAAAAGGGAGATTACAGAGCCTTCTCAGTATCATAAGCCCAACAGAAAAACAAAACTTTTAAAAATGTGTTTTGTTTGCAAAATAGGCCTTTTTCATCTTTGTGCAAAGTCTTCCAGAGAGAGATTCTGGCATAGAGTGCCCTATCATCAGTACCAGAAAACAGAAATACTTACTTTCTGTCTCCCCACTCTGCTTCCATGGCTTTTTCTTGGCCATGCTGACTACTTATGCCATTCTGTGATTTTGGTTAGAACGGCTGGAAATTACAATGTTTTCTTTCTTCTGAAACATAAGTGTGTTTTTGACCAAAATATCTCAAATTGAGATACAACAAAGTCTCCATCATGGGGAGTTTTTGGAGTGTGCCTTCCCATTGTTCCCCAAGAGGTGTCAGGAATATGCTTGCTTCTTTTTATGGACCAAGCAGTGAGAGAGGCTGTCATTTATAGGGGAGATGAAGGCAAGTTGGAGAGCGGATTCCATGCTAATAAATCTCGTAGGCTCAGCATATTGGCTGCAAGCCAGTACTGTTGTAGTCATGATCAGAAAGGTAGAGAGGGAAGTGGGCAGATGGGGGAAGAGGCAGTGTTAAATGTAACTTGCAGGGAGAAGGGTAACAAGAAAGTGGTTTTGTCAGAAATGGAAGAAGAACACGCTGCTGGAAAAAGTTGAAAGATACTTTTTCTATGGACTTAATATGAGAAAAACTACTATGTAGACAATGTAGATTGGCCACAAGAGTTATTCAGGAGGACTCAGCATCCAAAGGATGAATGTGAAAGGATAGGCCTAGAGGACATAGGTTGTGAGGTGCTCTGAGAGTGAAAACAAATTATGTATAGCTGATTCAGTGAAGAACCAGCAGAAGATACATGACTTGATCAAAGAGAATTCCACAGGAGATTTGTTTGTATTTGATAAGCTCTAAAGAGATCACTGCATGAGGGAATTGCAAGTACAACTGCAACTGGGATATTGTTAAGGTAAGACTTAGTATAGGAAAGAACTGGATTTTCCCTCATGGCACCTGGTGATGAACATTCATGTTGCCATCCAATAGGAAAGCTTTTGTAGCCCATATGAATTCCCCTGAGATAAATGGAAATTTCTAACATAGTCTGTGTAATACAATTCATTATATGGAACTACTTCTATGAATAAGCATTACTCAGTGGGAGTAAGGAACATCAGGACAAATCCTAGGCTACTGTATTATGCTGTACTGAATATTACTTAAAATCACCTTGCACTGCACTGAACATTATTTAAAATAAAAATAGCTTAGGGAGATGCTAATTTTCTGTTCATTTCAATGGAATAGGTCCAAAATACCTACTAAACCAGAGACCTGGGCTCTTTCTGAAACACGTCTATAAGCTCAATTGCTCCATAGCATCTTTATACTGCTCTAACAGGGATCAGCATTTGACTTGTTCTAACTCATCACTCTTTTCTTGTGTGCACCAAATTATAGAAAAAGCCCGCTGTAGAACATATGTTCCAGTGGAACAGCTTCTCCTGAAAACTACCTGATTATTCATTGTCTCATGGGCCTCAAATCTGTTTCTCTCACTGCAGGGTCTTATCAGAAAAAGGTGGAGATTGACTCCTGCCCTAGACCACCCTTTTCACAAAAGCTAAAAATTTATGCCTTAGACTGACAAGAGCCTGGAATCCAAATCTTTCATTTCAGGGTAACTGCAAAAAGGGGGTGCTGCTACTGCTGGCTCTTTCGTCAAGCTCCTGCTCTTAGAAGATAACTTCATATGCCTTGAGAGGAAGAAGGGTGTTTCTAGTGCAGGCACTGAACGCAATGATTCTACAAATATACAAAAGGACCTGTTTAATATTTTTAGGGGGTGCTCTCGTGGGACATAAGGACATCAAATACCTGCTTTAGGCATTCTGAACCAGGTCAAGTAATGTTTTTTTAGTGTTTCCATGTCTAAGTTTGATCCATGTGGAAGTTAAGCTTGTAAGAGTGACGATTTTCAAGCTAAATTCCAATAAAGGCAATGTAGGCTACCAGGTCACTTGCTTCAGATAGTTTTAGGTGATTAATTGCTATTCCTCTGCCTTTCATTCTTGCCCCAGTGTGATTCATAATGAAAAAGGGATTTATCTTGTCTTTCACAGTATGGTGATACAGTAGTAGGTGATTCCACAATGGTATTCAGTGCCAGGCAGAGGTGTTTCCTTTGATCCCCAAAGCATGTCACCACATTAACATGAGATAATTCCTCAAAGTGAGATTCATTAAACTCACACTGCTGCCCAGTTATGGTTTCACAGCTCTCAATTCTGGAGCAAGATAATTTGGCACACTTGGACTTCTGTGTTTCTGTGCATTGACTTCTATAGGCATGTTTGACATTTTCTGTCTCGCTGTGGAGACTGATTCCTAAAAAAAAAAAAGAAAAAAAGAAAAAAGAGGAAAGACACAATCATTTAAGGAACATAAGAAAACCACAGTCTGAGCATGTGTCATTCAAGTCTGTGCAAGCGTATATCAAGTACTAAAAATTGAAACAGTTTGTGTAAGTAACTTCAGACTAGACAATGGCAAACTTTACCTTTAGCATCTTCAAAAAAGACCTATTAAACTATTAAAATGTAAGTATAAGTTCTGGTACATATGTATGTAGTACAGACAATTCAAAAGGCAAGAGAAATAGTATAAGCTATGTTTTGGTTGTTAACGAATGGCATGGACATTTTACAGCAATTGCATAAAAGTGAGAATAAGAGCAGATACCTAAACATCTGGTGTGACTCATTTACGAGACGATTTCTTCAGATGTTAACTGGACCAATGCTATTAGAGCCAGCAGAGTCCAGGAGCTGTGACTCATCAGGAGAATCAGAAGGTGCTGAGAAACCTTTGATTTGACAGGTAGTTAGTTCTCTGAATCCTGGCATGAAAATTGCCTTCTGAAACAATCGTAACGCTTCTTTTAAAGAAGTCTCTCTAGGAAAAGAAGCAGGCAAAAAGCTGAGCAGCTGGAAGTCAACATCATAATTTCTTTTTAGCTCTTGATATAATAAGTATTTCTAAGCACTGCTTTTAAACAGGTGATTAACAATAGGAGTGTGTCCTTATCTGTTACCCTATTTCAAAGCCTTAGAATGGTAGATCTTATAAATGACTGAAGGAAACAGTGATCTCCTGACTTCTTGTAGAGTATGATTGTCATCTCATCTCTACTGAAACCTGTTTTTCACCGCAGGGCAATTATTTGCAGCACAATATTAGGTTGTGGCTATGGGAAACGCCACAGTAAATACTTAGAAGCTGCAGGTTTAGATGTATAGGAATATTGGGAATGCTATGATCTATTTGGGCTGCCTGTATAAGCTCAAATTGTTTTAAATGCGTAAGATTTGGTTCAACTCTTGGTGCCTGGCACATATGCAGCCCACCTTAGGTCATCTGAGAATTTCTGATTTGAAATTTCAAGTTTGCCAGTGGTTCTTACTTTCATCATTGGGGTATGGAATAAAGTGTCAGTGCTCTTACTCTGCTGGCAAAAATAATGTCCTAATTCCTTGTGCACCAAACTTCAGAAAGAAATTTGAATGCGTTATCAATTCATGGCCAGGCTTATACAGTTGCCTTCTCATTCCACTACTCTCCTTTTGGACAAGCTTCTTCAGAAATCTAGTAGTTAATTGAGGCTTGAGACTAGTTAAGTCTTTGGTCCCTTTTAGAAGGAAAAGTGACTTACTGCTAATTAAAGATGTGAAATATTGCCTACTTTGGCAGACATGCAAGTAGTTAGATAAATTTTAAATAAGCTCTCAAAGGAGAACTTAGAATTGGGCTAACAATGAGAAATCTAAACAGAAGTATCCATTACTTACTTAATCAGCCTTATTTCTTGCATATTCCTAGGACTTGACAAACATCTAAGCGCAGCTTGCCAAAACCTTTGCTAATGGAAATCATAGTAGAAGAGTCACAAAAATGTAGGAGAATGCTTAGGCTTTGCAGGGTTGCAGAAACAGCTCTGCTGTCCCATGTACAGCTAAGTGGTTTGGACTGGCAAGTAGGCATGACCTCATGATAAACTCACTGATCCTCACTAGCAATTAATCATTTGGCTACTTGCAGCCAGCAGTCTACCACCAAGAGGAAGAGACTGCTGTCTTCCTTTTGCATATCATAAGGGCAAGTACATTTATCAGCATTGTTGACTAGAGACTTTGCAATGAATTTATGAGCTGATTTCTGTAATTTCTGATAATAGTACCATGTAAAATTTCCCCACTAGTAATTTAGTTGTTTTAAAGATGTGTAATATTACAGTGACCTAAGAGTTGCTTGTTTTGTCTCTTTCTAAGAGTTGTTCAGCCAAGGATATGGAACTCTGACTCTCAGAAAGTTTGAGTATTCATGACTTCCTGATAAGGAAAAATTAGCCTATTCAGTAAGAGGTCCATTCTGTTATAATGAAATGCTTTGCCATGCCGTTGAAGAAGGACATAAAGCAAGAGGAACATAAAGATAAACATGTTTTCTCAGTTTTCTTTTGAAATAAACCCCTTATTTTATCTTCCTAAGAAAAAATATCATATAAAACTTACTAAATGTTACTGCATTTTAATAACCTCACTCAAAGATTATGGGATGGAATAGTGTATTTTGAACAAATGCTACACAGACTGTGTGTATTCTGCAACATTATTGTCTTCAGTTGTGAGGCTGATTTTCAGCTAACCAGCCAAGCAGTCCTTGGAAATACTACAGGCAGCAAGAGTCCCACAGGAAGTGGTATTTGTGATTCAGTCAGCGGCACCTTGCCCACTGAGTCAGTGTTGAGCCAGGGTCCAAATGTGTTTCTAGCGTGTGGAATATAAAACTGAAGTCATGATTGCTGCAGCCACTGGGAAAATCACTGAACTATTGACGAGAACAGGGATATTAACCACAACATCCCAGATTCCAGACAGGGATAATTACAACTTTCCCCCACTTACTTCACTGGGAGAATAATTCTTCTAATTTTCTCTAAGTCTTGTACTTTTTTTCCTGCACTTAACAGATCACCATCCTCTAGGTGTGTTGGAAGTATGAGTGCCACAACTCAGATGTGCAGTCTGTCTTTCTGTGGGCTATGCTGGAAATGCCAGGTGTGGCACCTGCTGTTCTGCAATTCCATGACTTAGCCCACTTGGAGAGGTCAATGGACACCATCACTGTAACCTACCTGAGCTTTTCCAGCTAGTTCAGTTTTGCAGCTGAAGGGATGTGCTGAGGCATTTGCAGTACGTTTCCTCTCCAGGCTCATGACCCAGTAGATGTGCACAGTGACTCAGAACAGCCTTTTCTAAACAAAGTCTTAATTCATGGGTAGGAATTGAACAAACCTCAGCTAAGTTTAAACTGAAGATGCTCTGCATGTGTGATCTTTCCTACTGGCTTTCACGTGTCCAGTACAGAATTGTTCTCTACTCACTAGGTTTTCTGCTGCTTTCTTTTTTTTTAATCCAGTTGTTATATATACTTTAAAATTTAACAAAAATAAGTCTTAAAAAAAGATGTTTAATGTCATTCATCCACACACTAATTTATGTGAAGGTTTGTGGCAGCAAAATTCGGCATCCGGATTTCCAAGGTAATGTCAGAAGTTGCTGTGAAAAATCACAACTACAGATCTGAAGTTGTCCAACAGGCAGTCTAAGTGCTGTGACCCTGCATGTAGTTGATGACATAGTGCTTAGAATCTTAAATATTTTTCATGTCAATTGTTCACAGAAAGATTTTTGTCCTTTTCCCGATTTTCATTTTTTGTAATTATGAAATAATATCTACCTGCATTTGACTTAAATTTAGAGAAAAATTAGTAGGACTTTTGGTAATGCTTGTTTTGGACCTGCTAACATTTTGGTTAGTCATTACTAGCTACATATAAATGGGTTGAATTTTGTAGCAGGTAGATGTGGTTTGGACCATTTAGTTAGATTCTGTCATCTGTATGTAATGGCTAACTGATTTCTAGGGTTATGGAACATATTAAATGTTAGGTAGCTCGTTTAGCAGGGGGATAAGTTTGTCAACAAGTGAGTTTTTCCATTAATGTTGGGAATGTGTTTAAATGTTACAGGTGTCATCTTGGCTGGAAGGGGTTCAGCAACAGGTGGTGCAGTAGCTTCCACTGCAGAGTAAGGGACATAAGCATGCAAAATTCACTTCCCTGGATGCAACAGCACTAACTCTGAGCACCTGCTGGATCTGAACTTGCATGTCCAAGCCTCTTTGTTCTTCATTCCATTGGAGTGAGGAATGGAGGATTATTCAACATGAGAAACAGTGACAAGATTTCACTCTGAAACATGATCAAGAAGTTCTCTTGGTGTCATATGTAAAGCACAGGATCATGCACAGCACACCAATCAATCCTGATCTCTCCCCTTCTCCTTCCTTTATCTTTCCTCCACCCTCCAATACAAAATTTTCCGCTTGGTCATGAAGGAAGTGAGGGAGCCTGAATGCCACCCCAGGAAAGAAAGCTAGAGGAAGGGCTGGGTGACTTAGTCAAGCAAAGGGGAGGAGAAGGAAATGGTCATTGAAAAATAAGGTTCTAAATACAGGGCTTTGGATGAGAAATATATGGAAACACTTCTTTAGAAGTGAGGAAGGGGAATAATATATGCAAAACTGTTTAATCATATGCAATTAGTAATTGGAGATTTCAAGGCCTGGGGCCTTGTGTGAGACCAACTGCCAGCAACATGAATTTAGAGTGTCGTTCTCACTATGTATTGTATCAGAAATGCCTATTTTTATGGAACTCCTGGTACCACTTTGCCCTGTAGTCCACCCACATAACAGTCTGGTTGACCATAACTCCATCTTGATTGGAATCTTTGCTGATGCCTTCATCTGTCATATCCTGACTGTTGCAGCACCTTTCTTTGTGGCTTCTCTCTCAGATATGATGATTTAGGCTGTCTACATTCTGACACAAAAACCACAACAACACAAAAAACTGATCGTGTCGTATCCAGTTACCGTATTGGTGTACTTTGCATGTGTTGATTAGTATCTGTTTAGTTAGGAAACCAAGTAGCTGTTGGTGTTTGTACTGTGCTAACATACACTAATGTATTTCATGTTAGCCCATCCTAAGGTTTTTTTCCCTCTTTTTCAGATCTTGCTTGGCTTAAGTGTTGTTTTTAAGGTATTTCTTCAACTAGCAGGTCTCCCGTAGTTCTGCGAGCATCTACAGGAGCCAGGCAAGCTGCCTGTGAGCATGCTGGGGTTTGGAAGTGTATTGCTCTCATTTTATAATGCTGAAAAGATTTGCATAGTGCAGAAAATGAAAAACTTTTAGAAGTTATTCAGTCAGGAATGCTGATATCCTATACCTGTATTGCCATAGCATGGAAGCTCACAGAGTGCAGGTGATGAGTTGGGTTAGTTGGCAAGAGCTGTGAGATCACAGAGAGCGGAGCCCCTTTGCAAGCACACAGGCTTCCTGACAAATTCTGCTCTTAAGGACTGGCAGAAAAGAGCTAAACGAATAGTAACATTGTTAGTTTTAGATTTCATTACTTGACGACCTCTTTCCTATCCTGAGCTTCCTTTTGGATATCCTTTCATATCCTGGGCTGCATCGAAAGCAGTACGGGCAGGAAGTCGAGGGAGGTGATTGCCCCCCTCTAGTCCGCTCTGGTGAGACCCCACCTGGAGTGCTGTGTCCAGCTCTGGTGTCCCCAGCAAAGGAAGGACATGGACCTGTTGGAGCAAGTCCAGAGAATGGACACCAAGGTCATTATAGGGATGAGGTGTCTACGAGGCAAGGCAAAGAGATTTGAGATTGTTCAGCCTCAAAAGGAGAAGGCTTTTGGATAACCTAATTGTGGCCTTCCAGTACCTGAAGGGGGTCCATAAGAAGTATGGAGAGACGTTTTCAAGAGCCTGTAGTGACAGAACAAGGGGGAATGGTTTCAGGCTGAAAGAGAGTAAGTTTAGATTAGATAGTAGGAGGAAATTCTTTACTGTGAGGGTAGTGAGGCACTGGAACAGGTTACCCAGAGAAGTTGTGGAGGCTCCACCTCTGATAGTGTTCAAGGCCAGGTTGGATGGAGCTCTGAGCAACCTGATCTAGTGATGTGTGTCTCAGCCCATGGCAGGGGGGATTGGAACAAGATGATGTTTAAGGTCCTTTCCAACCCAAACTTTTCTATGATTTGTAGCCTTTGGGGAACTGTGAAGATATCAATACATGCTGAAGTAGTTAGTTCAAGTTGTGAGGAAGAGTTAGTAGTTGAAGGCTTATTGGAAAGATCTTGCGTTGCCAAGCAGCTAAGGCACCTCAGCCGCTTTAGGGAGATACATGTAGGATGAACACCTGGCACCACTCCTTGATGGCTGTTTATATTGTGCTTATACAACTCATTTGCTTACAGTGGACCTCTTCGCTTTATCCAGCCTATCAGCAAGCAAAAATTAGGTGCTGTCTCCCCTAACTGTAAGCTTACCCACAGATTTTTTTTAGGTGTATCAGGGCAACTTCCCCATTTCCTTCAGACACATAAACAAGAACACCATGTTTAGTGGCAGCAGGAAATTTCTGTTTCTTTCACTTCCTGGGAAAGTACTTTTCTTAATTCTTTTTCTCCTGTAGTAATAAAAGCTCTACTAGCAGATTCTTCCCCAGTAGTTCAGCCTTCTGACAAATCATTGTCAGTTAATTCCCTGAAAGCAGCTAATTGAGTTGTTTCCAGGTGCAGGAAGATATTGCATTTTCACAGATCCCTTTCTAGACATGAGATTTCTTTCTGAAGTGTGTGGCAGTAGGCTTAGCCACCAGACAAAGACCTCTGTCAGATGCAGGCCTCAGTACACCTGCATATTATTTGTCAGCTGAAGATGCTCATACAGGAGCATCTTGCCTGTCTCTGCCTCACATATTCATTTGCGTTAACTTCTTACCTATAAGTGCAGGGGGAAAGTAAAGTAAATTTTTCAAGGTCATAAGCATTCAGATTGAAGAGTAGGACCAAGACCTGCTCATTATTCCAGTGCTTGAATTTTAGCCCGAAGTTTCCCAAACTGCTGCCTGAAGAGGGCTGGGTTATTATTTAGTACGAGTCCTCATTGTGCTATTTCCAGTGATCTAAAAAAAAAAAAAAAAACCTAAAACTTCTTGACACCTAGCAATGTGAAAACATACAGAGCAGTCAAAGAAAAAGATAAGCTCAACCATCTCCCCTCCAACCTTCCACAGAGAAGTCAAGTAATTTTCAGGCCCACTGAGTCAATGTACCCATCAGCAATTTTCAGGAGTATCACAGACAGCAAAGACTGATGCTGGAAACAACCGTATCTTTAGCATTACAGCCATTTATTCGTATCAATGACTGTATTTCCCTACTACTTTTTTGAGTTTCCATGGCTTGCTGGGGAGGTCGTGAATGTAAGTGAGAGATGGGCATATGTTTGCAGCTGTGAAAGAAAGTAATGTGGAGCAAGCTCCCTGTTGAGGTGTGATTCACTTGATCAGGATATTTCTAAGAGTTTTTGTCTTTTTCATGGACAAAAAGCAAATACCTTAGAATGGATGATACTAAAAGTTAAGACAAGTTCATTGTCTCTGATAGAACTTCATGGAAATTTAGTTCCTTTTCATTGTTCTTGTTTCAAAATAAAATGTTAGAAATGAAGTCCAGGTTTAACTCTTTCTCTGACTTGAGTTCTGTTTTTGAGTTGTGTTGTTAAATGCTTATGAGCAATCAGCTTCAAAACATGAGAACAAAAAGTTGATAGTTTTGACTTTGAGAATTAGAAACTGCTAGACATCCTGAAGCCTGTTCCATTTTTGAGGTAATGAGACAGGAATGAGTTGCACATTGTGAAATTATAGTCTGCTTCAATTCTCTCTACTAGTAAAATACTTTGCCTGCACAATTAATATATTTGATTTCTTTAATTAAAACACTATTAATCCTTTCATGGAAATAATTTCATGAAGGCATTCTAAGAAAAACAAATATTTTTAATGCAGCTGCTTGCCTCAAAAAGTAGTAGAGTGTTCCACAAAGTATTATTCCATGAAGATCAAAAGTATCTGCCATACCTGGAAAAGACGTAAAGAGAAATAGTTTCATGGAGGAATGCTAGAGTTCATCTTTCCACTGCACTGGTCTGGTAGGATAGGAACTAAAATTAGGATCTTTTATCTTTTCTTGGAGTTCCAGACAGATCAATAAACCAGTTCTCACCTGAAAGTAAGGTGTAGCTGGGTATTGCTACTCAAGCAGCAATAAATGAAAGAAATTTATCCCATATTAATTCTAGAATTTATCTGACATGATAGAGTGATGGGTTGAAATGGCATCGTGTCCTCACAGGGAATAAATTCTGTGTTACTCCAAAGATATGTAGAAAGCAGGGTTTCTGTAATATGTTTAAAAGTAGTCTGTGATAACAGAATAAAAGAAATTGTCAAACTCTAAAGCAAGGGCCTTAATTACCTGATGTTGTACTAAAGGGCAAGGTGTACTGCATATTATTTTCTGTCCTGTTATGGAAACTGTTTATTTTTGCCCTTCCAAATGAGCCAGAATTTGCAAATACATATGTTTCAGGGAATGCTAGCAGTATGAGTTTCTCAATAAAATGCCTTGTGTGTTCTCACTGCTAATCTGCAACATCGCAGAACTCACCAGTGCATCCTGCTGCGTGACATTGCATGGGCATTTGGTCACGTTGTATTTGAACTAATTTGAGATAAACAAGGGTGGGCTGTACAGTTTTGTTTAGTTTTTAAAGATTTTTAAAGTAAGATAAGAATAGTCCAGTGTGTTGAAATAAATTCCTTGTGGAGTTCAAATTCATTGTTGGTTTATCTTGTAATCTAGTATTAATCCTGACAAGAAGTATGTAAACACAGCTGAAATTGATTAAGATATCTTCTTGGGTAAAAAAAAAGAAAGAATACGGTTTGGGCTGGCTTTTTAAAAATATTTTTGAAATAAAATAGTAGCAAACAAAAAAGAGGTCTTAAAATTATTTAATTAGTAGCTGAATAACCAAAGTGACCATTTAAATATAGGAAGATTAAGGCAGGTAAATTCTTTATTATTGTGAAAAGTAATAAAACAAGCAGGCTTTGGAAGAAAGATTTGTAGCTGTCACACACCATGTCCAGTTCTTGCTAGATTTGACACACATTAAGGAACATAGCTGTTTTAGGACAGAACTTAAAAAGAACTAGATAACTCCCTGCAAACTGTATCTGAAATGTCCTGCAATACAGATGGGAAGCACAGTTGGTACAGGTACTCCTGAGGCAGCTTTACGTTTGCTAACTTGGCTCCATCTAGTAGAGCTTCAGGGGCATGGAGAATTCCATGTTAGACCTGGAGTCCCTTCTGGCCATGCAGAGCTCAAGCTGCCATGGTGGCAGCTGGGAAGAACATGTGCTTAAAGCTTTTGTTGTTGTATTGTTACTGGATTGCCCCATAGACAGATCAAAAGTGTGACCCTCACTCAAATCTCTGCAGCACAGCTCAGCCGAGTTACAACCATTTCCAAGCTGCTTTTCTGTGGACTATACCACTGTCTCAAATCCATAGAGCAAATCTCATTGACCCCCAGTTCTCTTGCAACTCTTATGCCAAGGCTCACCAGCAGACCCTCTGAGCAGCACTATCCTGCTGTCTGCTCAAGTGCCAACTCAGCGATGATCCAGCCTCCAGGCATAAAGGCAGTGGGATAAATTATGTGCTCACCTAAAGTATGTGTTTCCTTGTCCTATGTAATTTTTGTATCTCAGTTCTGAAATTAGTGAAGCTGTATGTGCTTCTGCCATTCTGTTTGCTGAGGTGCATGTAACATACTATACTGAGGAGGTTTGTCATAAAACTGCTTGTTGACTTTAAAGTGCAGGAAGCTCTTCATTGAATCACTAACCTGGAAAAGGAAAAGCAAGGTAGTATGAGCAAAGTAGCTGACTGATGGAGGACTACGAATTAGTCATATTTACTGTAGAATGTAGTATTTACAGTAGGATGTGTTCCTAAGATAGATGGGGGTACTCTGAGAAATTTGTGTGAAAGGTATCAATGACTTGTCCATTTTCTTTCTACCTGTATCCTGTGCACTATCTTACCACGTTCAACTATTTTCCCCAACTATCTCATGGTGGGCAATCTTTCCCTGAGCAGGCCAGATTATCCTCCTACAAAGCTACCCTTGCATCATCAGAGGCATGTCCAGTGGAAACCATTAACCCAACTCCCCTTCTATCAGCTCCCCCCCACCTCTTACAGTTTTCGCTTGCCTCCTCTCATCAGGTGGGTTTCTATTTGAGGAAATCATCTGGTTATTGAAATTGATTGTTTTTCTGGTCCGATTGCTGTGTGGAGTTGTGACTGGAAAGTTGTGCCAGTCCACAAGGATGGGGCAAAATAGAAGGGTATCCTTTACTTATTTTCTATCTGTATGTTAAATGCTGCTGATTTGACTGTGTGATGCACCAATTTATTCGCAGCAGAGAGAGACTACAAGAATGAGGGGATCACACATTGCAAGACTAGTAGACACCTTTCAGCCTGGTTTGTTAAGTCAGGTTACTTTTCTCTCTCAAATTACAAAAGAATTTGGAAGGTAAAGCTTACTTTTTGTCTCGGTTTCCATCTATGTCTGAGCATTTCTATCTGATGGTAACTCCACAGTCAATAACCAGAGTAGTTCTCTCAAATATGTATAGTAAGGACTCTTGCTGCTGTTTTTTAACTGCGGAAGTAGAAGTGGAACTCAAATGGCTCACTTTACCAGCTGGGCTGAAAACTCAGGAACACCAAAGTACCAAGTCCCCAGATAGGATTTCAGTGAAAAATCAGTATTTACGGATGGACTAAAGAAACTGTCGCATTGTCTTCGCTCTCAAATTATTTCATAGACTCAACCAAAACTTGTGAATAGAAGTACATTAAGAGCTTACCATTTTAACTTCCAGGTATTTCAAAAAGAAATCAGTCTGTTATATCTGCAAGTTCCTGCTTATTGTTTCCCGTGGGCAAAAGATAGAGCCTAGGGCTGTGCAGTCTTGACAGCTGACAGCGATTCTGGAAAGATACTGTGGCACTACCAGATACTGTGCTTGTCACACTATGTTTTAAAAGTAAACTAATTCAGTACATATAGCAAGAAAGCAGCATTGCATTTTTGTTACTAATGTATGAATACTACTTAAGTGATTAGAAAAATTTCTGAAAAATGGTAAACATCTTATGCTCTGATGAAGTAGCTCAGTTTCAGACTGGTCATTAGGCTGATCATTTACAAATAGTGAGTCAAAAGATGTCCCAAGCCACACCCTTACAATGCCACTGACGTCACAGTTTGTGACCTTCGAACAGTTGTGTTCACTGTTCTCAATGATGCAATTAGGAAATGAAATGATGGTGGTATTGTATGCTACTTTTACAGCATCATTAGTTGTAATAGTGAGAGCTCTGATTTTAAGAGTACAATCAGTAGGAGTAAGTAGCACAAATAGTCACAGCAACCAAATAGTTCTCTGTGTTGCTTTTGGTCAACAGGGGCTCCTTTTTTTTTTTTTTTTTAATTTTATTTGGTAAGGAAGAGGGCCAACTATTTTTAGTCACTTGAAATAAACTGGGAAGAAGGTAATCCAATTTTCAAGAGAGCTTTCCATCAGTCTGCTAAAAAATTCTTACTAAAAATAGAAGCAAAAGTAGAATTTTATTTGCCTTTCTCATAAAAAAAAATTTAAAGTATTTAAATGCTTCCTAGCGAGCAGGTCAGCCCTTTTTAAGATCAAAAGACAAAATTAAACCCATGTCCATAAAACTGGCATACACAGTTTAGAAATGGAAGGGAGACCAACTTGCTGGTTTTGCTGCTCTCAAGTGTAGGTGAGAGGTGGAAAGAAAGCTGTGGCAGAGAGCTATAGCTAAGGGTACATATTGCACGGATTGCCAGCCAGAGTTGTCATCTCCCACACTCTGATCCCTCCTGTAAAGTCAATCACAGGAGCACATTTGATTTCTGGCAGCTCTGGTCATTACTCATTTCCAGTTGTGTGCTGGGAATCACCTGCTCTAGGTAACTGCCAGCACTTTACCTGCGCCAAAAACAATCCCACTCAGAAATGTAAGGCAAAGTCTCCTTGCAAAGTTTTGGAATTCTCCTGAATAGTCTCAGACTTAAATTTCCATAACACGTGATCTAGAATAAAAACCCTAATAAACATGCTACCTTTCTGGAGAAGACCAGCTGCAAACTACATCTGATATTCTGCATACATGAATGGCATAAATAAATAGTTTAGCTGAAGCAGGAGGCACCAAAAGTTTAAATTACATGGTTTAGAGGTCAGCAGAAAAACAGGGTGCAAATTTAAGTCTTGAGTTCCATTCCAGGGCTCTATTTAGATATCTTCAGTGAAATCATGTGGGCACTGAAGTGCCCTGAGGGCAGTGTGTGTGACTGTGTATGATGTTTTTGGTTTCATTATTTCCATTTTCAATGGCTCTACAGTGATAAATCCCTTCAACTCTTACTTCTGTCAGAAAATATTAAGAAAAGTAGCCTCCTGTTCTAGAAAATACAAAGTAGTTATGAAAAAATCATTAATAACAACAAACCCCTTTGAAATTAAGACGTTTTCTGATGCCTGTATCTCTGACTCCTACATCAAACTTTCCTGGAAATTTTCAACCTTATCATTTAAAATAAATGATAAATATTTGTATTTTTATGTTGTTTCATACTCCACATTCTTTCTTAGCATTTAATGTGTTCCAGTTTGTAAATACAAGCGATTACAGGAATCCTTAGTACTTGGTAATTGGAACAGATTTGTTTATTCATTGAGTTTGAAATAAAGTGGCCTGTCAGGCCAAAGTTTAGAGTTCTCCCCCCGCACTTGGAACATTGCATTTGCTTGCATGCCTGCTGACTCTAATGGAGTCAAAGGAGCTCTGGGTCATTCATGGTAGATTAGTTTAGTTTGGGTGTGGAGTAATTTTTAAGATTACATAAAGGACCTTGATATGTGTGTTCTATATTTAGAATAAAAAGCCTAGTGAAAATCACATGCCATGCTAACGGGTGATTCACGTCCATAAAGTGTATGGAATTACCTTGAGTACATTGAAGTGCTGAGGGGTTTTTTTAAATGTGGTTCCTTCAGTTCACCCTTTTGAAGATTTTTTGAGTTGGCACTTAAATTTGATGTTGACTTAGCTGTCTTAAGCTGATCACCCCAAAACATTTTTTCATGTGTTTTTTGAAAGCTCTTGCAATCTATACATATTTTCTTTATTACTCCTTCAAAAGCCTACGATGGAATAGGATTTTGTTGTTTTAAGCATTTTATAAATGCGTAGAAAGTCATGCTTTAAAAAAATTCACACCTCAACTAATACACCATTATTTGGTAAGAAAGAAAATGAGAAACTACAGTATGGGCAGTTCAGCTGGCAGAGCAAGATAATGAAATTGAAATCTAGAAAGAGGAATCAATGACACCAAAATAAGGATTTCCCAAATCATTTCCATCAGCTGCAAAGTCACTTCCTGTGTATCTCTGTCCTCTCAACTCATAGACATCTGCCCACCTAATAGCTACCACAAATATTGACGAATTGTGATCTTCAGTCTTAAAGATGATATGTCTATCACAAGCAGTCTTTCCTGTGGTGTGATATGGTGGTAATTTTTGTGGAGATTACAGGTTTGTGTTTGAGTCTTCCATTTGAGACATAGTAAATCAAGAGTTGTTTACTTTCTGTTGATACATGGTATTGGCATTCTAGCTGGAGTGTTTACTGCCTGCCAAAAATGTGTTTATATGCTAGCTCTTTACAGAACACAACACTTGAGAAGTGAAACTTCAGACTTTTAAAAACAATATATGCATACTTAACAGCAGCAGTCCCATCTGCTTCTTCCCAGCTTTACCGCTATTATCAGCCATTATCTGTCAATTCCTAGAATTAATTTCTCCACCAGAAGAAAATCTGGACTATTGCTCTTTGAACTACTATCAGCCAGTACTGATATTGTTAGACTTTTCCGAGTCAGGTATTTTACAGGTCCTACATTTTTTCAAGCAAAATGTTGTTCAATTTCAGTTGAAGTGTCCAAAAAAAAGAGCCCTGTTAGGAAAAAACAGTTTCCCATGTGGAAGACAGAGTTCAGCAGCTGATAATGGTAACAGTGTCTTGATCTGATCACTGTGAAATGATGAGCAAATCTGTAACTTTAACTATTTGGAATAAAGACTGCCACAGAATACAGATGTTAGAGTAACCAAGGCCCGTGTTTTACGAAAATTACAAGTGTCATCACGTGCTGGTTTATGATGATAGATGTTGTGAGTCAGCAGCAAAATCCCCCAGACTTCTGTAGAATTCCTGCCCCTGAACTGCAAAGATGGTTAAAGAACTTCTTCCTGCATATAAATTTCTATCATTACACCCTTAAACCTGTACAAAGTTAATTCAACAAAGATCTCTGACGTGCCAAATATCCAAAGGGATGGATAGATTTCAACAATTCTTCTGCCATCAGTCCCTTATTTTCATTTTGATATGTCTTGGAAGGGAAGGAGAAAAGACTAAGGATCTGCTTGTCTTTCTCTTGCCCTCAAAGTGTAAATGACTGAAAACTGCCCTTAAGGGCATAGCTAATTTGATACTAATAGGAAATACTAAATGAACTTCAAAATGTTTTCTCTGGGAAAAAAACACACATCCCCAGGCACTTAACAAGGGTAATACAAGGATAATTAGGAGATATAAAGTGAGCAGTTTTCCTCTGCTCTACATGCACAAAAGCTTCTCAAAGTCAGTGGGGATTAAGATGGGCATGTTGGAAAAGTCAAATATCGTCCTACTGGGACAAGCAGCGGTACAATAGAGATGGTAGTGCCTGGTAGAAAGAGTAGAGAAGTATGTTTTGGGCCTGTTGGGAGGAAGTAGTTTAATTTTAATAAATGGAGGTTAAGTACTAACTTCCAGAATCTATGATTTTGGCAGAATTAAGTTAAACATAAATTCAAATTATGCTATCTGTTTTCCTCACTGGTTAAAGCTATACTTGCTCTTCTTCCACAATGACCACTCATGTACCACTCATTAAATCATAGAATCATAGAGTCATAGGTTGGAAGGAACCTGAAAGATCATCTTGTTCCAACCCACCTGCCATGGGCTGGGACACCTTTCACTAGACCAGGTTGCTCAGAGCCTCATCCAACCTGGCCTTGAACACTTCCAGGGATGGGGCACCCACAGTTTCTCTGGGCAACTTTTTCTAGTGCCTCACCACCCTCACAGTAAAGAATTTCTTTCTAATATCTAATCTAAATCTATTCTCCTTCAGTTTGAAACCATTCCCCCTTGTTCTGTCATTACATGCCCTTGTAAAATGTCTCTGCCCCACTTTCTTGTGGACTCCCTTCAGGTACTGGAAGGCCACAATTAGGTCACCCCAAGGTTTTTTCTTTTTCAGGCTGAACAATCCCAGTTCTCACAGTCTTTCCTCACAGCAGAGCTGCTCCATTCCTCTGACCATCTTGGTGGCCTCCTCTGGACTTGCTCCAAACAAGTCCATGTCCTTTCTGTGCTGGGCACTCCAGAGCTGGACACAGCACTCCAGGTGGGGTCTCACCAGAGTGGAGCAGAGTGGGGAATCACCTCCCTTGACTTCCTGCCCGCACGGCTTTGGATTCAGCCAGGATATGGTTGGTTTTCTGGGCTGCAAGCGCTCTTTGCCGGATATCCTGCTGCCTCCCGTGTAAGGCCCCTTTCCCTTTTCTCTCTGTGTTCTGCTGTCTGTTATTCTATCCGTGTACTTAATTCCACTTAGTGGAGGGGGACTGGCAACGTGTACACTGTGCACCAGCACACATCACATGCATTGTCCTGTCCTTGCCCTAGGAGGATGAAAAGTAGATACTTTTTGTATCATCTTTCACATTTCTTGACTTTTTTAGTAATTAAAAATCCATTCTGAATCAGACTTCCACTTCTCTGGAGATGTTACTTTTAGTAAGAGAAAAGAGTAAGATACTGTGCTGTTTGGCTGAGAAAGATACCCCTTCTTCCACTGCTGATAAGGATTTTCTTCCTATGATTAATATCTCTACCAGATCGAAACCTGGACTAATGTTTTCTGAACATTGGTCAATGTTGGTAATTTTAGATTTCTTCCTGTCTGTTATTTCACAGATCACACACATTCCATACAAAAGGCTGTTCAGCATGTGTGCAAATGATACAGTTAAAGACAGAGGCTCAGTAGATCAAATTGTTGCTCTTTATGTTTATTTAAGTTGAGCTCCTGAACGAGATGGATTTCAACGAGATTTATCATATCATTTTCTCATGTTGTTTAGAAAATCCCTGCCTCTGGACTAATTTGTTACAGAAATTTTTATTCCAGGTTTTTATTTGGAACATTTTGCATGACCATATAGTAATTTTGTGAGCAAAATAAAATACGTTAGTATCCTTAACCCTCTTCCCTTCTAGCATAGTAATACCAGCACAAAGATTTATAGTAGTATAGAAATATTATAAAAAAAATTCTACTTGCTTGTCATTGGTAATCATTTCTAATGCAACCTGAAAATTTCTTCTAATCTGAAATTTTGAAAAGTTAAAATCTGTAAGTCTTGCAGATGTATTCCTAGGTTACACATAGTACTGATTGATTCTCTTGCAACTCTCAGGGAGGAGTAACGATCAGGTGCTCTTAACTTGTGTATTTCATAGCTTTTCTTCACCAAGAATACAGAATTTATGTATGTTAAAACTTCTTGGTTTCTGAGAACAATCAATGCTAATTAAATTTAAACCACTTATTTGATGCCCCAGAAAAGTTCTTACTGACAGACTTAAGCATAATGAATTCCTGTATTGCTTGGAGCTTTGTGTTCTGCCCATGCAACAGACCTGTCTCTTCTCTTTAACAATATTGAAAGCCTGTGTGCTTTACTGTCCTTGTCAGGAACTAATCTATAGGATTATTTTATTGCTGCTGACACGCACAAATAGAATCTGACACTTGCAGCCACACAGCTGTGTGAGGTTTACCCACCCAAAATCTTTCAAGGGATAGATTTTTGTTCTTAAATACATACATTAAAATCTACATTTGAGTTTATTATGTATAAAATATGCAGAATTAAGTTCTGAGATTCAGTCATATGAATTGGGAAAGGAAAAAAAGTATTTATATGAACTTCTTGTGTGAATTTCTTTTGGTGTTTCGTAGATACCTGTATGTATAGTGAGGGTCTGCTGTGCATTGTCTTTTAGTACCTGTGTTTCTGTTGATGTCAAGAGACATGTAAATCACATTTAAAGTGCCTATTTTAGCAACAGACTTCATGATATGCTTGATCTAGATAAGAAAATTGGATATAATACCATGCAAGTACAGCTCAGTAAGCAACCTTCCCCATGTTTGTGGGCCAAGTGATGATAAAAATCAAGGTGTGTAGAGATGTACCTGCTTTGATAGTACTGGTGCCAGAGCACGGACTGAGTTTTCCATCCAGTTACCAAAGAATTCAAAGTCTAAGTCTTACATGAATGAAATATTGATGTAGTTGTACCAATGTCTGAAAAATAAGGTTCCCCGTCGAAGTACTTCTTGGCATTTCAAATACATAGGAAACAGCACGGCTCTCCTGAAGCATGTTAGTTTATCTCTTTAGAGGAAAAACCATATGGCTTCTTATCAGGTGTCACCTTATCTGAACTTGAGTCCATACAGGGACCACATGCTGGCAGCCCATATGACTCATTCCTCAGATCTAACATGAAACTAAGCTTTCTTTGTGTGTTCAGTGTTTCTGATGGCAAAGAACAATTTTTAGACATATCTGCCCCTTTGTTACTTTGATCCCCACAGGAGTGAAAGGATTGCAATAGCATGAGCAAGAGGACTGCCTAACATCAGTCAGGTTTTCAACATATTTTTCAGCTGCTTCCTTTATTGACGCTATTGTAAATAAGTTTATGCAATCATGACTTGACGCTAAGTCCGTCTTGCTTTACATAACTGTGGGCTGCCTTTCCAAACAAAGTAGGATGTGACTTAATTAGCCCTTTACACTGAATAGACTATCAGCCTCCTAGGGTCATCTTTATTCATTTCCTCTGCACAGATCTGCATTCTGTACATTGAGGCCTCTCTTAGTCTGTTACGTGCAGTTTGTTAATGACTATTAACCACTAGCCAAATTGCATTTTTTCTTTCCTTTCAATTTACATCTCAGGTCTTGACTGATCTATCCATGATCCTACATGAAATTTGTGATTTTGTTTCAGGTTTTTTCCCTCTGGCCTGCCTTTTTTGGTGCCTCTCTTCTGTGGCATTGAAGCCTGATTATTTGACACTTGTGCCGTTTCAAAGAGTCATTGCATTGGTATGATGGATCACGTTTGATCCTGTATCCATGTGTGCTCGATTTCAGTTAACTTAAGGAGCAAAACAAAACAGACGTTTGAAAAAACAATTGCTCCATTCAGTTCCAAACAATTATTTTGGCTACATGGTGAAGTTTGAAAACCCACTAAAGCTACACAGAAGCCTTTGGTGGATAAAATCAGTAAACTGAAATGTAAATTTTGACAGGGATTAAGAGAAAAATATTACAAATAATTCAGAAAAGGGTTAATCCTGTAAAATCAAACAAAATAATCACATGCCAGCTTAAGTTTATTGGGAAAGAGAAGCCAGTGACTGATTTGGTTAGCCTAGTGGATGTTAGGAAACGTGAGGAAATGTAGACAATTGCTGTGACTGCAAACCAACTTTCTGTATCTTTCTTCTCTATTTTTGGATAACCTGTCTTAGACATGCTTTCTCCTTGTAATGTACATTTAAAAAAGAGATATCAAAAAGAGGGGTGCCTGATCAAACCAGTAGTTCAGAAAGAAGTAGTGCTGTTAGGAGATGAGCAACATCCCAAACTTCTGAATGAACTTCAATATGAAGTATAGGAATGTTAAAAACTGCTGCTGTTCAATTAAAATTGCTGCTGATGGGGATCAGAATTAGTAAGTAGTGCTCTTGTGTTGAAAAATATTCCAAGGTTAACTCAGTATTGTATACCACAAAACCTTACCTTTATTCCCAACAATTTTTTGAAACTGTAGCTGAAATAGGGAGCTTTGGAAGATGATGTTCTCAAAGTATGAAAGAAAACAGGTTTTGCAAGGGTAAATCTGTCAGTAGAATGTGGGATGAATATGAATGAGGTGATACCGTTTTATGTTTTAGAATTTTTATTTTAATATGCTAAAGAAATTGAATAATCTTGTGGTAAGAACAACAAAAAAAAAACTTGGAATGGAATAAAATAAGTAACTTTTTGGACCTTCTGTTGTTTTTCTCCCATATTGGCATGGCTACTCTGATGGCATTGATGTGGAACTAAACCATGATTATACTGTTTTTTTCTGTAATGGAAATAGTCTTTCAGATCTGGCTTCAGCTGTTGGTTTTTCTGTTAATTGCTTATGGAATTCATGGCAAAGCTGCATAATTCAGGGACATGTTCAGAGACTTAGCCCAACCTAGGAAATAAAATAATCCTCCCATAAATTATGAGTATATGGAGAAGGCTGTCACATTGTTTTCTTGACTAGTTTTAAAAGCTCAAAAATACTGATCAGACAGGACTTTCTCTTTTTTATGTTAAATACAGTGTGATAGTTGGAAGTACCTTGAGTGCAATTCTGGCACTATGCAATGTAAATGTATTATTATAACAATATACTGGAGAAAAAATGTGTTGAAGAGAACAAATGGAGTTTGGTGAATCAACATTGCAAATACTGTTACACAGAGAAGCTCCACAGTTTGTAAGATTTCATTAAAATAATTTTCAGGTACTTCTGAAAATGTTATGATGCGTTCACATGATCCAATGACTGGATATGAAGAAATCAGAAATGACTCATGAAATATTTGCAAACCAACAAGCCTTCAGTGGGAATGTTAAAACCAAACCTATTTACAGTGCAGTTACTGCTTTACTGGGCCATTACAGACTTCTTGCTGAATGCAAAAGCATGGGATTTTTGTGGTAGCCATTGTTACAGTTAATATGATAAACCACCCTGTAGCGTCCTTTGTTCTCAGATACCAGTGATATACTGGAAAAATAGAAGTTTCAGGCCTTTTCCATTGAAAGGGGCATTTGGGAATACTCTGTCAAAAGTTAAGGTATGCTCTTAAAAGTCTGAGACAAATCTGAATTTTGCTAGCTGAACTTCTGTACAGATGAAGCAACTTTTCCTCACCTTTGTCAAATGAACTTGTGTTTAGTGAATCTCAAAAAGCACTAATGGCCTACTGGGATGAAGCTGACATGCTCATAAATTACCTGTCTTCATCTTAGTTCAACCATGTTAACCAGTGGAGTTCTGTATTTCCTAAGCTCTTATTTGTTGTTGTTACTTGTTGTCTGAAGTTGCCCAAGAATCATTTGAAGGGGTTTTGTTAAAAAAGACTATAAAATCTCCAAGTCTGTCTTTTCTCCAGGATGTAATGCAGATGTGCAGTAGTTTACTCAGGATTTTAAAGAGCTCTCCATGAGTCAATGTCCCCAGTATTTTTCTTGGCACTTTTTTTAGATCTGAGGTTGCTGGGTCCATCCTCTGTAACCTCTGGTTTTCTGTGTTTTATTACTTTGGAGGCCTCTTTTAGAAAACCATTCCTGTTGGGCAAATTGTCTATTAATACCCTTGCCTTTAAGAACATAGCATATCTTTGAAATTTCTTGTATGTTAACAAATTCTGTCAGACCTGAAGAGGCAGATAGGAATGTTCATTCAGAGTGGTTATTTCAGATGCAGAGCAAAAGTCATTGTGTTACCACACCAGTATTTTGTGTCTTACAAGTGTCTTCATCAAGTTGAATGAAGGATAACTGTCTTTTCAGACAGATTTTTACAGGCAGTAAAAGCTCTGTGCTGGTTGTCTCTCTTATCCAGCCAAGAACCCAAGATTTCCCTGGCTGCAGGAGACAGGTCTACGTTCCCTGTCAGAATCCAAGTTCTCCTACTGTTTGTAGTCCTTGCACTGTGTAAATCTAGTTCCTTAGCAGATGGTGGGAATGTCTGTTTCCTTCTCTTCTGCAGCCTGCTCTTTACAGGATTGTAATCAGTAAATGAGGTTCAATCCCTTGATCCCAGTATCCTGAACCCTGAGTATGGATGAGATTTATATATATTTCATTTCTCTCTTATTTTGAATCCTCAGTCAGCATAGAAATGCTGTCATAAGGATTTTCATTATAGTAATACTTCCACCTGTGCAAATGGGTCTTTAATTTGAGATGTTCCCATGAAGAAAATGTGTTTATTGAATCTAAATATCTCTTACCTTATGCAAGCCATTGAAGATCTTTTAGCAATTACAGAAGCCATTTTTAAAAATGAAAGAAAGTGAGGTTTGTGTTTTTCCTGATTTTCAGATCTTTTTGAGATTATATGACTGCTGGAGGCATCTTTCAAATAATACCAATTAATTAATTGTTAATTTAAAAGCTGCGAGTAATAGGATTATTATACTTTCTAGACACTGTACTACTTAACCTAGTCCCTATTTTCTTACATATTGACAAGGAAAGTAATGTTTTGAGTATATTGTGATGTATCTGTTTAGTGACTTTTCTTTGACATTATGGTTTTAACCTTCAATATTCCCAGGAAATAAGGACCGAGGCTTAGGGAAATCAAATAAACCTGCAGTCATAGCAAATTAAATAGCTGAGCTAATTCCTAGGTATCTGAAGGCAATGTGTCTCACTGAGGGTTTGGGCTGTGTAATGGATTATAATGTTAGGCAAGGAATTAATTTCTGGAAGGAGTAATGTTTGTTAGAAAGATTTGAGGTCAGTGTGTCAAAGACTTAACCATTTCCATAATAGGCATAAACTAGAGAATACTTTTTTTACTGTTGGACAGAGAAGGAACTTGTGTTGAAGATTAAAGAGGAAGAGAATGATTTCTTTGAGGTTCGTTTTTTCCCATATTAGTATTTTTGTTTCTACATATCATAACAGGAATTGGTAACATTCACATCCACATGGTCTTGTGAGAAGGATGTCATCTGAGAGGCAGAGTTGTGCATAAATTTTTAGATTCGTTTTCTTTTCTTGTCTTAAGTTCAGGAATGATCCATCTGTGATACAGTGTCCTGCATTACTCTTTCTTCCATGAAATGTTAAAAATCATATTCAAAGGAACCTTAGGTTCATCCCTCTGTCCAAAAGCAGGGTCACTCCATCTGTGACATTGTTTCACCTCTTTAAAAAACCTATGATAATAGAGACAGTATATGTTCCTCATCAATTTATTCTGATGAGAGCAGGCACTGCAACTGAAATCCCTTAGTTGCTGTCCTGTCTACCATGGGCATGTAAACATTTTATTTCTAGACTCCTGATGTACTCTAAGACTTGCACGGCATCCCACCTCCTGCCTGTGCCTGGGACTGATGCGATGTGTCTGATCTCTGCCACAGGGAGCGTTTCCTGAACCCCTGAATGCATTAGTTGGGTTCCTTCTGTCTCCTACAGAGAAGGTCTGTGCCCTTCTTGGCACTTAGAACTACACTCGGTGTTTCAGCTGAGGCTTTACAAGTGCCCAAGGGGACAGTGAAGTAGGATTAGCTCCTGTGTTGTTCAGGCCATACTCCCATGTAGACACTTCAGTACAATCCCTGCTGTTTTCACAATACCATGATGTTGTTGACTCATCTGTGAAAGATTATAACCCTGGGATCTATTCCCACAGACCTGCTGCTGGGACAGTAGTATCCCAGCCAGTGCCATCGTATCATTGAAGCTCATTTTCTTGTATTTGCCAAAAGAGATTAGCATTTTTTTTAATTGTTTTTCTAATTTGCCAAAATCTCCAAAATCATAATGTGATCTTCACCAGTATTTGAGCCCTGCATGTTGAATAATGATAATCTCTATTCTACCCTTCTTGCTGTTTTGAAAATATTGAACAGTCCTGGGTCAAAGGCAAACTAGTTTTTAAAACCCCACCCAGTGAAACCCCAACCAATATCAACTCTATGGCAATTAAAACAAAAAACCAGGTTTCTCTGGTTTGTTCTGAAGAACATTAAGTGTGCCAGGATAAGAAATCTGCTACTTGTTGATCATGCAGGCCAGCCTGCAGAGGCTGTGCTATCTGTGACCAGGAAAAGGAATGTGAAGAGCAGCCTCCATGCCCAAAAGGAAATTTAGGTATGGTTCTGGATTGCCACTGTGATGGCCCGTCTCTTCACAGCAGGCAGACTGAGTTACAAAGGTTGACAGAGGAGTCATGTATTCTTTCACAAGTCTACAAGTACCACAAAGGAATAAAACAAAGGCGGTCTCACATTCTCTATCCATAATCCCCATTAAAAAAGTGAGACTATTTAACATGATTACTATAGTTCATCTGATGTTCAGTACCATTAAATTACCAGTCTTTACACTTAATATATAATGGACAAAAAGGAGGAGGAAGCTGGGAGTTTCCCTGACAGTTTTGGGAATGCATATCAATTTGCTCAGTGCTGTGTGCATAGCAGGGATTTCTCTTATAGCAGAGAAATTGAAATCCAGTGTTCTGTGTTCTCTCTTGGCTCTTTCTAGACGCTCTCAGTTTAGGGAAGTTAACACTTCTGTGCTTGTATTTTCCTATATGACTAAAATGATCCAGAAATGTGAAAATGAAAGGGAGGTTTGAGAGGTCATGTAACCTCCCCACTGATGTATTATTAGTTATAAATTCCTGAGACATATTTGTGTTCAAACCTCTGGTGAATGGGACTTAAAACCTCCACAGCTAACTTCTTCAAGAGCTTTTTCCTTAGTAATGCAGTGTTTGTACTAACCCTCAGCTTCCACGTATTGTGCTTACTTCTTGTTTTCCCTACCATTAAAGAAGGAGAAAAGTGCATCACTATTCTTTCCATAACACCTTTCCTTAAATTAGAAACCCTAGACCTTGCTGTTTCCTCATGGTCCTTCATGGTTGTATCTTGTGCTGTCACCCCAATTTCCTCAACCTTTTCTTTTAGGCCATGCTTTTTTGTTGAGTCAGCGTTCATGTTGCCCTTCTTTGGTCTTTGTCCAGTTTGCCTATACCTTTATTTTGCTTATCTTCAAAGCAATACATACTCTTCTTCACCAGCATTCAGAAGCACTGTATTTTCACCTCCACTGTCTAATCCACAATGAAACTGTAAATTTAGAACAAGTTGAGATTTACCTTTTTTGTAGCCATCATATTATTGATGTAACTACTTTATAATCAGGTCAGTATGGTAGGAAAGCACTGTGTAATTAAAATGCAAATTGTCTTGATTCAGGAAATCACATCTTTTCAGACCTGTCTGTAAGTCACGTGTGTTGGAAATGAAAAATCTGCTTAAACACAATTCTTAACCAGAGTTTATGGATTTGAAGTATTTTAATTGGAAGAAAAAGCATCTGTGGTGTTTATATCTCATCATGATACTGTGTAACCCTGGCAGTTTTCGGAATTTCTCCTCAAATTCACATATTGACTGTGGTAGTGTGGAAACAATTTGTTTATTCTTAGCAGCTTGCCTACACAACCATGCAAATCTAGAGGATAAAGTTGTCAAAACTTCTAAACATAAATACCACGGAGTTGATGCTGCAACAGATGGGAAAGTGCCACCACTGCCACTGACATTAGGACAGCCTGACACTCAGGGTGAAAGTAATTTCTTGTAGACTGGTTACGATGTAGTGAACAACACATGTAGTGCAAAGGATTTGCATTTTGGGAAATTTGTGTTGCCTTCTTCTGTATTTCCCTCTCACAGTCATGACAGCTAAGCAAAAACATGAGGTGAGACAAATAAAACAGCTTAATGAAGGATGGATGGGATTTTTCTGTCTTATGTTCATGCTCAGGTTTTTTTATTCATAGATCACATTAAAAAAAAAACAAACAACTACTTTTCTCTTTCCAGCCACCCTTTCTTTTGAGAATAGACATTGTATCATCAATGACTTATTTCCAAATATTGCCCCACCATCTTTTCACAGTGGATATTCTCTATTTCTTGATCTCCTTAGTCACAGGCTGTCACTTCTTTTCACAGAAATGGGGAGGAAGACATCAAATCACTACACATTTGAACCCCCTCCCCATCCCCCGAGGACATATTTTTACAGAAAGAGCTGGCAGCATTTCAGAGTTTTTAGAATTTTTCCTTTCCCTATGGGTTGAATCAGACCTTGGCCAAGAAAACCCAGTCAGTAAAAACAAGCCACTGTAATAGCAACGCAGCTGTCAGATGTAACATTAGGCCATGAGTGGTATTGTAGGTGGTGCTTCTAAGTAATTGTTTTGTTATTTCATTGTTAGTGAAGAGCTTAGGGACAAGGCTGAGAGAACATGACCCTTTAAGAGACCGCGTGTCCTCCCATGTACGAGTCTGTTACATTTACCCAGACAATGTGCCAAATTTGCTCAACCTCGGTTTTGTCACCCAAACCATGATGCAAGCACTGTTGGTCATTGGTAGTTCTGACATCACTGTGTTGCTGAGAGGAATCCACGTCCTGCAGACATCGCACCAGACCCAGTGCGGAGGTGTGTTAATGCTGCTCTAGCCCCTGGGGAGCAGTGTACTGGCGGACAAACTAATGAACAACCTGTTACCAACTAACGCAGGCAAGCTCAGAGTAGCTCCAAAGGAGCCTTGATACATATGTTGCATTTTAATGGTTTGTGGGGCTTTGGTTTTTTTCTTTCTAGAAGTGAGTGTTACAGTGATGGACCTGTATTAGCGCAGGTAATTTGCCTGGGAAGCAGATACAGTGGTCAAAACAGAGAAGAGCCAGCATGGCAGAGCAGGATATTGGAGAGCTCTGATGTCAAGAGGAAGTGTTCCATCCCACAGTCTGCCCAAGCTGGCACTCCGAGCAAAGCACGTGTCTCTCTCAGACACCATTTCCTGGTGTTAATAAGTTAATAAGTGGAAGTGGTCTGTAGGGGAAGTGATGTATCTGTCACAAGTTTGATAGTCCAAGGATTTGACTAGCAGAGTTTGAGGACAGCTGTCAGGACTGCAGCTGTCAGCTCAGAACTGTTCTGTAAACTTCAATTTCTAATTCACTGCATTGCTGAGAATGCCTTTTTTTGTTGTTGTTGGGGGTTTTTTTGCTTGTTTGCTTTGTTTTGTTCTGTTTTTGCTCTTTACCTTCTGAACGTGTCATAATTCTTACTTGCATGAGAAAGTCAGAGGTGCTGAACTCAAACCCACTTACAAGGCGCTAGGTAAAGGAGTAAACAAATTAAATCAGCCACAATCAAGCCATGCAAGCCACTCCTTTCTCCTGAGGCTGAATATAAGGAATTTGAAGAATTCCTAAAGTTAGCTGCCCAGGAATGTTGCACCCCCAGTTCCACGCCAGCAGCACAGATTCAGGGAACACTACAAGGAGGAAAAACAGATTTTCATTTCAGAAATTATGAAAGTGTCAATAAAAAAGCAAAAAAACCCAAGAATCTTGCGTTCATTCTGGTCATGTTTAATAAAGTCATGGAAACATTTGAGTTTTTACATAGAGACTATGTCACAAAGTGGACCCAAAGGAGTCTGTGTAATAACTTGGTTTCCTTGCCTGGCTGGGTGCTCCTATGAGCTAATTATAAGGGAGCTGCAAGCCACCCTTGTTTTTCAGTATTGCCAAATTTCACAATTTCATGGCAAGACTTTCTACAGTTGCTTCAGTACTTCAAGGTTGCTTGGTGTATCAAAGCAGTGGAGAATGTCAGTTACGTTTTTTTTACCTTCCTGATTATTGGAAAAAAGAATTGAAGTATGGAAGCATGGATTTCATATAGGAAATCATAGGTCCCACAAAATATTGTATTTTGAAAATGTCATTAATTTAAGCAAAATCTTTCTTTAAAGCATTTTAGGTGAGAATTTTTCTTCTTGCAGTCATTATCAGGCTTCTGATTGATGCAGTATGCGATACACTACATTACAGCAGAATAATGCCATGTTGTGATAAAGTAAGCTCTTGCCAACTGAAGATTGCAAGCTTGAAGTACTGACTTGTCTTCTTCTCTTGGCCACTGATCAGTAGAGCCAAAGAATGAGTTGACAGGGATGAATTCGCTTTTCTATGGATTTTGGTTAATTTTTGTATATTCCATTTCAAGTTCAAAACCACCAACTTCATGTAACTATGTTTTGTGGAGTCCTGGCCTCTGCAGCAAAGTTTTTAAAGAACAGGCATCCACTGAAATGTTTATAATCAGCAGGCACCACAGTGAGTCACCAGTATGAGTCACTGACCTAGTTGTAGCGCACGGGATTGTGAAAATGGGGTCAGATTTCCCTCTGCCACATGGAGAGGGTACACTCAGCCTGGTATCTGCACTATGCCAAAATGAGAATGTGGCCCTGGATGGTGGGTCCTAGTAGGATCGCAGAGCCTATCCTCAGAAGTTTCTCCACAGGTTGAAGTTAAATGAGATGCCACATGAACTTTAAATTAGAGATTGCCACCAGCAGCAACAGAATCTTTACAGTCCTGAGCACACTGACCAGTGCTCTGTCACCACCAACAATGTTATCCTTATGTTTTCCAAGTTAAGGACAGTTATGAGCACAGCCAGAAGGGGCTGTCAGGCAGGTTGTACTGTTGTGGTTCAACCAGCTGTCCATCTACTCAGCTTTTCTTAGTGTTACCATATAGTAAGGGAGAGAGCACCCTAGGTCAGCTATCAAAATGCTGGGCTTACCCTTATTTATAGGCCTTTTTCCCTTACCTATCACTTCCTCTTGTAAATATTTCTAAAATAATGGACAAACATTTCGTCAGTTGCAGATGTATGTCTGGTGTTGATAGAAGTTTGATGTAAACTAGAAAGTTATTATGAAGGGTTGACTACATTCTTTTTACTCCTATCCAAGCTGATTTTCCACTAGGAACTGGGTGAAATGTTTTCACAAATCCTGTGGAAAGATCACAGCATTTCAAGCATCATTCCATGAAAATGTTCAACGAAAAAGAGCGATGTGGGTGCTTACAGTGAGAACGTATGCACTGCACAGGCGATGTACCAGAAGCTGCACGGCACTTTGGTGTGAGAGAGACCATGAAAAGAGATGAGGCTGGCCAGTAGCAAGAGGCTTACAGAAAAGAAGAGACAGTGGAAAAGAAAGGGCTTAGTTGCAAAACCAGTCAAAGGCTGAATGTTATGGTATGGTGCCCATTCACAGAGCAGCTGCCCTCAGCTTGACCACCAAATTGCTAGACAGTGAACTCAGTGAATCTCACAGATTGGACCAACCAGATGTCATAATAATTAATTCCAACTGTCCAGTAATTGAAAACAGCAGAGAGGCAGCAATTTCTTGTTGACAACATTAATACAACATCGTCTTTAACTGGAAAAGCCTCAGGTTTCATAGTTTTGAATAATGCAAAAGGAAATAATAACATTCTGGATTCTAAGGTAGGCTTTGCTATGAGGTAAGACTGGAGTGTTCATGTATCTCAGACGGGACTCACTCAGCAGCCATAATTCTAAAACATCCCTTTGAAAGCTGGTGTCTGTGTATAAGGCAGGGCTTCTTCACAGGCATGTATCTGTCCATTAACAAGCGATAATTTCAAATCGCATTTCACAAAATATTTTGAAATGTTTTTAAGGATTTTCAGAAACTACCTTAGGAGCGCTTTGCTTCTTTTGTGTCAGTTTTAACTTTACTGCATAATGTAATTATCCTCGAGGTAAATCATTCTCAGGCTACTTTTTTCTTATTTAAACGTGATATTTTAATGTGTATTTTTGGCTGAGGATTTAAATGCCCAAATTGCATTCAAATGCTTTAGGGCCAGAGCACACAGCTCCTGTAACAACTGTTGCCTCTATTAGTAACTCCTATGTTCAAGAGATCTAAAGTGAAACTTTTTGTCTGTATATTCCTGTTCTGTTTCTCATTTTATTTGAAGGATGCTAAAAATGAGGATGGCAAAGATTGGGCTTGTTGATACACATAACAGTGCATGAAGAGTGCTGGATCTTCCATTTTGTTAGGATGAAAGCCTTTCTGCAAAGTAATATGGTAGTCATTTGCATCTGATCTATAATGTTCAGATCTCTTAATTGACTAGGAAAGTGTAGTCCTCAGCATACCACAGGAATTTAATTAAGCAGACCTACTTTGTTTACATGGTGCTAATGGGAGAAAATTTACCTGCAGTTGTGACACAATTGAGATTTATGTTTTTCATCGGAAAAATATTACTATCATTTCTAAGATTTTTATGTAGTTAATTGTAGATAGTTTAAGAAATTGTTCCTTAAAGACTTCACATATAATTGTTGTAATTACACTCTTTTATCCTGCCTAGCACTTCAAATGGAAATATCAGAACTTGGTTTTACAGTTCTTATGTTTGCCATGAGGAAGTAGGGAAATGAAACAGATAAATAATTAAGGCATTGGCTTTAATGGGAGCTTAGGACTTTGGTTAATTGTTTGGGTGTTTTCAGTACAATTGATACTTGGTATTATAAAAAAAACCCCAAGAACAACCGGCCAAAACCCGCCAAAAAACCCCAAACAACCCTCTAGTACTTAGTGTCTCTAATGCAATAACAAATATTTCTGCAGTTCAGCACTTGTGAGCAGCACTAGAATAGCAAACCTGTGCAAACAACTCAGATCTTCTGAGACACTCTGAAGTAAAAAGTTACTTTGTGCAAAACTCAGCACTTTGTGACCATTCGGATAATGGCAAACCAATGTTCTCATCTCAGCACTTGCCTGCTTTTCTGCAATAATATCCCAGTGTGAATGTATGACAGGAAAAAAAACAACAACAACAACAACAAAAAAGCCCCAAAAACCAAAAAAAACAAACACTTAAAGATTTCTTTTCCAAGTTCATACAAAGTGAGTAAAAATAGATTTGGTCATTTATAAATACATTTTATTATATACAGAATCAAGTGCAAAAGGTTATACCTGGGATTTTGATATGCTGGAATACTTGTAGTTAGTAAAGGGAAATGTGATTTTTTTTTTTCCCTCCTTACCAGAATCCTGACGTGACATTAAGTAAGGGTGAGCTAGGTTGGGATAACTGACAAGCTGAGATGAAGAATTTGTTCCTTTTCACAGCAACTTCAGGGTGTAATTCTACTGTTCACCCTGATGCTTCCAGGATGCCTTTCTGGCTTTTAGCTATGTGCTGCAGGAAACTATTTCAGTGTGTGCTGCGTTTGTAGCAGTGTGACAGGAACAGCTGGACAAACTGCTCCAGTCTACAGAGCTGGGTTCCATCCCCATTCTCTTCCTGGTCTGAAACACGACTGCCCTTTTCCCATATTCTCTCTCCCTATTTCTGACTCATTCACTGTTTCTTTTTATATACAGAAAGGAACTATTCCTGTGCAGGAGGGGTCAGAGCTGTTTCTGCAACTTTACGCTGCTTGTACAAAGGTGGTATCTGGATACCTCTCATTCACACAGTGCTCTGAAAACTTGGGGGACCAAAGTATCTGGCCCACAGCAGACTTTTTTCCAACAATATTCAGCTCCTCTTTGTCTCATCTCCTCCTGGTGGCACTGGGGGAGGGGAGGGAGAACAAAGCAGCTGGATTGGCATTTGTCACGTGGCAACAAAAATGGCAAATCACCATTATAATTTTAGCCTGAGTTATATGATATTAAAGGATTTTTTCATCATGCTTATGAAAGAGACCTTTAACGAATGTTTTGTGGTCAAATAAACATGAAACTTATGGAAAAGGAAAGTCTCATTGCGTACAGAATGTTCTCAGCTCTTACATAGAACTGGGAATCTAACAGATTACTGATGAACCATCATAGAACATGTTTCACAAACTGAAGTTAATCCATGGAGTATTTATCAGGGATTTAATCAGAAAAGGTCTGGAAATTCATCTGGAGCACAAGCAGCCTTTGTTCAGCAAACTGCTGACATGTTCCTTCAGGCAAATTTTTCCTTTGGCTGGATTAGTTAAGCAAATAACTATGCAGAGTGCTTACTCCTGGGTTTGCAAATCTGAAGCAAATTTACCTGCTTTACAGGTGCACTGCATATATGAGTATGTCGGAGCAAGATCAAAGTCACAGTCTTTGGGACTGTGTTTTGATTCAGTAAAGCTCAGGTCCTTTGAAACAAAGGAGAGCTCTGGTTCTGAGTTATCAGCAGGACTGCTGGTGGTCATCACCAGGTGGTTGAGAAACACTTCCGATACCACTGAAGTCCTATTCGTATGGTTTTTTCCCTTTTAAACAAGGAAACAAAATTGAAATCAGGTATTCCAGTTCTAGACTCCTGAGGAAAGATGCTAGCAAGCTAGAGGGCACTTGGTTCTACCAAGTAACTCATAAATACACATCAGTTGTCCCATAACTGTTAGACAATGGCCAATTAAAAATATGGCTTTGGAGAGCCCTGTAATAGTAAAAGATATAATTTATGATTTAGAAATCCTTTCAGAGACTTCAATCAATTCAGAGAAAGAGAACTGTGTGTGTGCAAGTGCCTGGTAGTGAGCTAGCTCCTGTACAGCCAGAAGAAAAACCAAATACTTTTCTTGGGGAAAATAATGTAATTCTCTCTGTATGCCTGTTAGGAGTTTGCAAGGGAATGTCCGCATCAGTAGAGCTGATGTAGATATTTTCCTGAAATATCTTACTATGTTACCTGAGACATCAGTTTTGTCCAAACGTGTCCAGTCCACAAGTACTTGGCAAATGGTTAAAAATATGTTTTTCTTTCTTGGCTAAAATCCATATTTTCCTTTAACCCAAGATGCTGTATTAGTTTTTTAATGACTGCCACTCTACTATAGAGACTTTTTCAATGATGTAGCAACTGTATACTCTTTTTCTGAAAGTGTCCTGCGTACTTGATTTTTTTCTCACAATGTTTCACAGACTCATTAAGTCAATCCCACCTCCTTTGCTGTTGAGAAATTTGAATTGCCATTCTGTGACCACTACAGACATGCCTGCAGGTGCTTTTGGACTGTGGCAACACCCAGTTGTTGTTCATAGGCCTGAGTGATGCTCTGACTTGACTGAGCCTGTGTCTTGTTTTGAAACATGTAAGTTGTGCTTGTATTGTGCAGCTCATTGCCCCACTTTACTTCCCCTGAATTGCCTTCCCCATTACCTTTGGTGGCTCAGAGTGGCAGAGCTGAAGTCAGTGAGACTAAGGAAGGAACTGGTCACGTCAGCCTTTCCTGTTGAGCTTTTTCCCTTTTACAGTTTTAGTAGGCCTATTAACACATTAAGGAAAGCTGGGGAGTCGTTTGCTCTAACAGAGTACTTGCGTACACTGTAGTCGAGATGTCTCCTAACACCCCCGCCTTGCGGGCAGAATGGAAATCTGAAAGCGTGCCTGGGTCTTAGGAGGGGGTTTTGCCTGTCTGACCATCACAAGTCAAGTCTCCATTAAGGTAGACAGGGAATGGAGATGCCAGATCTTTCAGAAACCATTTTGAAAATTATGAGCAGAGCAGGAAAGCAAACAATAAGATAATGAGTACATACTAATGCAGACATGCCCTGGACCCAGGTGAGAGGAGTTAACAAAAAAGCCAGGGTGAGCTTCCAGGAAGGACTACTCAAAGGCTTTATGTGGAGGATGAAGAGGTTTGGGAATCTGGAGACATCCTGAGAGCATGAACAGAGGAAAATGTAAATCGTGTCTTCAATTAAGGCTGGAGGGACTGAGAGCTCTTTGGAAAGAAAATGGGCTGTGATGGAAGCAGAGTTTGGTGTTGCATACGTGAAATAGGACAGAGGCTTGCAGAAAGCTGCTCATGCAGTTTTGGATATAAACACACCAGCCAGATCCCTAAGGAGTATGTGGAGAGACAGGGGTCTGCCTCTCCAACAGCTAGTGGGATTACCCATCAAAAAGGGAAATCCTTATCCTCTGTCTTGCTCTACAGACACTTCAGTACATTTCTCCAGTTTATTGTACCTCATGTACTCCACCTTTCAGGAGCTCCCACTTTCTTCTTGGTTGTATGGAAGGATCATGCAAACAGACAAGGTATGGCTGAAGGGAAAACAACAAATGAGCTGGGGTTCATAGCCAGGAGAGAGGAAGTTCACCTTCCTCTATGTCTATGTTGTATCTTACTGGTTTACACCTGCTCCTCATGGTTTCATTTCCTACTGAATGTTAGCTCTTCCCTGGCTGCAGCTGTCTTTTAGCAGATCTCTCTCAGATGGCTGCATTGCTCAGTCTGTTTGGCCAAGCTGATATTTGATCTTGGCAACATCCAAGCCAGCACTTTCAATATAAGTTACTCACTATCTTTAGCTGTATCTCTGTGATGAGAACTGAGATTACAGAGTTGGGGGAGAGAAGACAATGGCAACATAATGGAAACTAGACAGAAATCCTACCTTATTTCCTGAAACATCTTGACAACCTGTTGTGATTGTAGCTCTTCTTCCAGCTCTGGCTGTCTGTGGAAGGTACCCCAGCAAAGAGAAGGTAGTTCTGACTTTTTGCCTATCTGCCTTGTGTCCTGAAATCTTGCTAAAGGAAAAGCCTTATCATCTACCTTCTCTTTGCAGTGTATAGTACTGCAGCTTTTTGGAGAACATTTGTTTCTTTCCCTTAGTTATTGGAGGTTTATTGGCTGTTTGGTTGAGAAAAGCTCAAACAAGCAGATGTGTCAAGGTTGGTGTGATTGTCTCATTAAATGCACAGGCTTTTCTAATCAAAAACAAAAACTGTTGAGGACCGGCCTTCTTGTTAAATGCGTGAGACAGTAGAAGCTGTCTGGCTTGACTCATGGATTCGACAGAGGAGTTAGTAAGTTTACCTGAGGACATTCTGAAACATCATGAGACTGGTAGTAGCTAAAAATAAGGCAAGGCTTTTGGTGCCACCCTGGGAAACAGAACTCATGGGTGTGTGGCACAGAGAAAGCAGAGCCTGCTGTGTAGAGGCAGACAGGCTGTCCCACTGAATTCTTGCAAGGTGTCAAGGCAGTCAGACTCACTCACAGTTGTAGAGCTGTGGCTGAAGCTAATACCCAGTACCTGTAGGACATTAAGGAGGCAAGAAGAAATTATAAAAAGAGACAAGAATTAATAGGACAAGGAGTACAGATGGTTGAAAACTGAGAATTTCAAGGGATTCCAGAGTACCTAGGATTTTGCATCTTTGAACCTGGAAAGATTCTTACCTGAACTCAACATACATCAGAACAGCCAGAAAATAGACATCTGCTGCTCTCCTTTAGACCGCATACTGATTTGACTAGCTACCCTACAGCAACTATGCTGTGATACACATAGGCCCAGATGTTTTCTGATAATAAAACTGTAGCTTGCTAAAGCTTAAGGAGGAAGGATGCTGGGTCTTTTTCAGGAAGAGAATGGTGTGCTTAATGCAGCTGGACAGAGTTAACAAGCCAGAGTATTTGCTGTACAGAATAAACCTGTCTCAGCACCAAATAGTATTCTCCAACCCCCGTTACTGTATCAAGCTTTTGTTTGTCACAGGTACAAGAGATGTGTTCTGATTTTAACCTGCCTCAGATCTGGATTCCAGTTATGGATGTAGAGGGATTGTCTTTTGGAACTTGACTCGACCCACAGGTAGCTCTCTCTCACTGAATAGTTCAAGAATTTAACTAGACTAGCTACTTCTGAAGGTCTTGCCATGCGTATGTACCTCTTGAAACTTAATGTCTTCTCAAATTGAGTCTCATCTATCAAATCAGGCTACCAGTGCTTACTTTCACCCATTACTTTCTTTACTTTTTCTTTCTTACTTAGAACCTGAAATCTTTATGGTTTATATAGGGCAGAGCATGTCAGCTTCTCATTAGCACTTCCAAGTTTAAGGGAAGAAACAGAAACAGGACCATGGGTGTGGATACAAGACCATCATCAGTGAAGGGTTGCATAGCAAGGCTTGCTCTTTCAATGACTCCAGAAAAGGCATGACCATCACAGCTTGCAGGTGGGACTGCCACCAAAACAGAATAAGAATTAAATTGCGCCTCATATTTCTAGCACCTGATCACTGAGCTGTATGAAGAAGTCACACAGAAAGCAGCTACCATAGTGGAAGATAAAGCATACTAACTTCTGAAATCTGAAAAACATGGGTTTTATTATCTTTTGGCCCAGACTTGAACTAGGGGAGATATCTTGAAATAGAACTTAAAAATCAACTAGGTGCCTCAAGGATCACGTGACATGTATTTTCAGCGAACAACCAGAGGATGGGGAAACTCCCAAGTTAGCAATCCCATTAAAATTACAATATTCAATGGCAGCACCCACAGAATGTCCATCTCCCTGTAGAAACTGGTTTTTCTGCTACAAGCACATTCATGTTTAGATCATTATCTACTCAACAGTTCTTGATTCCTTGTACTTCAGAGGAAATGCTGTATCTGTTTTGAAGGTGGATGGCAGAGAATGTGAAGACTGACTTTATATACAGGTTATTTAAAACAATATTGCACATTTATTTTAAACTTAGAACACCAGTAGATTCCATATGCACCATCTTGCCCCAGAATCACTCTCCCTGGCCCTTTGGGATTTAGAAGAACTAATATTACAGACATAGAAGATAAAATGAAATTCTTCTGTAATTTTTCTATATTTTTATGACAGAAATAAATATTTTAGAACAACTTATTCAGGGCTAGTCATATCTATGGACTTTTCTTTCTCTCCAGATCTTGTTATTTGAATAACAGTCCCCAAGTCTTTTTGTTCTGGGTACAAACATGTTTCAAAGTTGCTTTTAGCCTATAGTTCCAGGCATCATTGTTCTTCCATTTTCATTCTGCCTGACCACTTCCAAACAACTTGTTTAGAAGGGAGCTGTGATATTTTGTTGGTACAAAGACCCAGGAAAATTTACTTATTACTTCTAGAGGACAGGAATCAGAGAGGAAAGAGATAACAATAAAAGGCCAGCATGTAAATTATTCTAATAAGTGCTTAGCACCATCCTTTGCATTGAAGCAGACACACAAGTGTCGCTACTCACAGGGAAGCAAAATTTCAGCTCTTGCCTCTCCTATTCTGGACAGATCCTCAAAAATTCTATTCACAATTGCATATCCTGTAGCACTGTTCCACTGAAAATATATGAGGCCTTTGACACCGGTTTTGCTACCAGTTTTGTGGAATTTCGTACTTTTTTCCAGGTAGGTATATGAAACTACCACCATTAGATGTAACTCTTAACCCTCTGCGAGCAATGCAGTAGCCATCAAATAGACAAGGCAGTCAGATAATGATCACTGATAGCATCCAGGTGCTTCACAGGGAAGTTGCAGCCAAGTTTATTATCTCTTGTGTTACCTTTAAGGTTTTGCCTGGAGGCCAGTGCTGAAATCAGACTTCCAGCCTGCCAGAAAATTTACAAGTACTTGCTAAGTCACCCTTCCTGCCCTGAAGACTTTCTAATCTAAAAAGTCCCTTTTCTATAGATAGAAAGGTGATGCATAAATCAAATCCAGACTTACATTTTGCAGCAGGTTGACACTGATTTGCTTGATGTCTTATAGAGAATCTGTGAGAGAATCAGGAGTGTTTCCTGGGAATGCCCTGAGTTTCAGCCCTGTGTCTTTCCTAGCCAACCTCTTTTACAGGCCAGAAAGACACAGAATAGTGTGTGACTGAAGTCTTTTAAGTCACCCTATTCAGTGGGGGCACTTATGGTTATGAAAAACATCCAAAATTGCAGATAAAATGGATCTGCAAAATCCCACTCAGTTCCTATAAAAATGAATATTCTACCAGATGTCATGTTTTTAACAGAGAACAGATTGGGGCTAGTTATGTGTTTTCATTGTTTTCTTTTCTTTTTTTTTCCTTTTTAAGTCTTCTCATGGGAATGCATACAGTTTATTTCGTCTGTGTGAGAAAGGGCAGGATGTTTTGCTGGTTATTTCATCATGTGTGAAGAATAAAATGTTGCCAAAACCTACATTGAACATACTTTCTTAAGAAAAGCAGGTTAAATTACATTAAGCCTCAAGGGGGTTTAGTCACTGTAGAAAAGTCAGTCTGTAGTTTCTTGTATACCAGCAGGTTGGAATGCCCATACTTGCCCAGAATATCACTTTTCTATTATACTGCCTGCTGAATTTTATTTAACATACTAATCTCTAATTACAACTTCTTCTGTATGTGAGATTTTGGAAACTCATATAAAATCCTTTGAGACAATATTTTATCTTTCTCTCTGCATACATCAAAACTTGAGACAGAATTCCTTAAATTTGAAATATCTGTACATGAAAGGAACAGATAGTGTTGAACTGGAAAAATGCAGAAGGCTGATAGCATCTCAATTAGTTCTCATGTCTTTATGTTGCTGGGACATGAAACATGAAATGGCATTTATCACAGAAAGTTAGGCAATTGAAGGTGATCTGTGCTTGACATTCAAGTTGTTTAAAGTTTTATCAGCTCTCTGAATGCCTGTTTGAGATGTAACCACCCATCTTGCAGTCAATGATATGTTGTTCTCAGCAAACGTACTTAGCATAGAAGAATGGTACTTGCCTCTGCACACATTCATGTGAGTCATCCACATGATTTTAAAGGAGATTTTCATTAAGCACCTGCATGAAAAAAAGGTTGTTGGAATCAGTCTTTAATTCCTCAATGTATTTTATAAATTTTAGGATTTTGCAGGGTGGAAAAGGCTCTAAAAAGACAAATATAAGTAAGTCATCAGCAGTGAAATGTGGCAGTTGCAAGTTTTATTATTTGAATGCTGACAGGTCATTTCCCCTTTGCCTCTTGCATAGACTGTAATATTATCACCAGTCAGCACCAACCATCTGACTTGTCAGCAGAAGGGCAGGGAAATCACACACTAGGCAGGGAAAGCTTCTTCTTTTCTTTCCCAGGGAAGTCCATGACAGGAAACAAAGGAAGAAATTATAAACTATGATCAAATAAGATAGAATCATCCACTCAGGAATTTTGTTCTCCTTCCATTGGGTGATAAGAACAAAAGGCTCAATGTTTAGCTGCTCTGACCTTGAGAAAGCCAAGTTAGTTCTCTGAGCACTGGGGCTTTAATGGTGACTAAAAGCAAATGCAGAGAATGGTTATATTCCAAGGGGAGGACAAGTAGAGTGGGTTGGGGATGGACTACAATTCCACCAGTTGTGAAAGACTATTAAAGAATCTACCTTTGCAGAAAAAAATATTGGCTAGAAATTTGGCTTTTTTCTGGTTGCATGTGAGTCTGACCTATGAAACAAGGTGCAGCACTTCAAGTACACAAATATGTCACCAGACCTCAACAAAGCCCTTAATTATACAGTGGTTAGGGAATTACTGCATTGCTAGGAGCATGAAGTGCTCGGTAATATCCCACAGCTGTCTGAAGAAACCTTTGTGCTGCTGCCAAATAGTTTGTGGGGACATTAAAACAAATAGCAAGTCCTGAGCAAAAAAATTAGACTGAACTCCTTTACTTACAGAGAACAGCAGTGTTTCTGGGCTCAAAATCTGGGCAGTCCTGCCTTGGTACCTATGCCAGTAAGAAAAAAGGGCTCTTAAACCTGTTCTCTGTTCCAGCTTTTGAAGGGATGTAGATACCTCTTTTATCCCAGCTTTATATTGGTGTATCTTGGCTGTTTATGGTGTGTTTTGTCAATTTGTCTCTTCTCCCTTTCAAATACTGTTAGCATGCTTGAGTCCTTTTAGACAGACATCAACAGTTACAATGCCAACCCTAGGAAAGTGATAAGTTACCAGATGCAAGGGATGCATCCTCATTGGATGTGATTTTACAATTTTGTTAAAACCTTGAAACTAGTGGAGACATGCAAACTTGTGACATGCAAACAATTTTTTGAAACATAACAGTTTTTTAATACCAGGAAGCCTATTATTTCCAGCCTGGTCAGTGTAGAATGGGAAGATCCTGTAGGTATGGAATGAAGCGAGTTATTTTTGGAAACAGAGTTGAAGAATTCTGCTAGTTAATGTAAGAGAGTAACATCAAACAAAGTAGAAAAATGTTACCATCTAGATCTGAATTGTTTGCTATCATCTTCTTTTGTTGCTTTAGATGAATCAGAATTTTTCTGTTTCTTACTGACCTATCCACTTAGTGGACTATAAACCTTAGTTACTGCCTAGACATGCTGTGCAGTTTGACTAATGACTATGTGTGGAGCATGCTGTTGCCCAAGATAGAAGATCTTACAGATATGCAAAGCCAAAACTGTTTTTAACAGATGAGAGTCTGAACATCCACAGTACTATGGCTTGAATTTGTTCCCTTTGTAAATCCTTTTGACAAATGTGCAGATCTTCAGTCAGCCATTCTCTGAAATAATTCAGAACTAAACGTAGCAATTAAGGGGCCAAATTTTGTAATGAAATATCCAGATAGTTGTGTAAACAGCACTACCAATCACTAAGCATCAGTCCTGGTCAGGTCAGGTGGTATTTCCTCAGGGTTCCTCTTGCACAGGATTAAAAAAAAAAAAAAAAAAGAAAAAAAAAAAGGCTTTGGTTATATGCCTCTATCCCATTTTGGCTCCTTACAGTCTTTTTCAGGCCTGCCACTCCTTGCTGACACATTACCAGGTCACCTCCGCTTCCGTCCTTTTGCTCTCTTTTTCCCAGCCAGGCCACCCGCCTGGTCTTTTTGGACAAGTGCCATCCAGCAAGCCTAAGGAGGTCTCCTCTGCAGACCAGAATTATTCGTCAGACCAGATAGAAATCTGTTAAAGCTGCTGGATTTTCTAAACTGCTTTTATGGGCCATCAATACTACACTTATTCATATCCTTTTGTGGAACAATACATATGGCTTCATGTGAGTCAGAATGAATTTTCTTGGCAACCAGCAACGTTCAGGAGGTGAATTTGCCAAACCCTAAATTATTCAGTGTCCTTCTGTCTCTGGGGCATTTTAATCTCTGCAGCCATGAGGTTCTTGTGTTTGTGTCAGGCAGCACTCTTATTACACAGGAAGATGGCTTTTCCGGCTGCCAGTTCTCGGTGCATTTCCTGCTCAATTCTCTGTCCCTGCTTACAGAAATAATTGGTAAGGTGGCCTTACCTTGCTTGCACAGGTTTCTGTTGTCTGTGGCATGAGTACTACGAAAAGAAGTACCAAAATGCAGATGTATCTTTGGAAACTCTCTCCCAACTTTTCAAATACCTTTGCTTTCAGTTTGTTTTCTATCAAGTTTTTGCATGACTTCCCGAGGAAACAGCAGGAGTTGATCTCAATTTATAATGTAACTGATAATGACACTCTCAGCAGCTGGGAGTGAACAGCATGGTGAATGTGTGGTTTTAGGAGGAAATGGTTCCTTGCTTCCTTTCACACTGCTTTCCAACAGGATGATCTTACTTTCCTTCATTGTATTTATTACTAATTACAGACATCCTTTATAGGATGGCTTATCTCCTTCCTCCCTTGAATAATGTTTAAACTTCAAGGAGCTATTTTCTTGCAAATTGGGAAGTACACTCTTTTTCAGGACATCATGAACACAGAGTAGTAGTAATATGCTGAATACCTTGGAGTTCTCAATCTCTTCTATGGATGGAAACCAACCAGAAGACCAGTTCTACTCCCACCTGCTGGAAAGAATGTTGGTGGGGCATATAATTTATTCTATTCCTGCAAATTGTTAATGGAGTTGTAACAATGAGAAATTCAGATACATCAGAACTCTTTGTGCTTTAGCATCTCTGAAATTGAAACTTGAGCCTGAATGTTCTAAGGGAAAGATATCTCCAACAAAAAACAATGAATGATTCCTTTTCTTCTGCAGAGACTAAGAAGCTCTGGCTACAGGCTAGCACCTTTGTACACCACTGTCAGTGTAAAGGTGAATGTGTTTGAAGGTGCTGATTCACATGCTATGTGATACTGCATTACAGTTTTGTTACTGACAATGGCTTGGGTAAGTGATTCTAGAGAAACCACAATCCTCTGTGCTCAATGGATCAGCTTCTTAAAACTTTATTTACTTAATTAATTTATCCTTACACTCATTTTCAGGCCTTGTGTTTGTGGTGAGGGTTAGCGCATTCTTGTAGAACTAATGAAAGGTTATGGGCTGCTGTAAAAAAGTTGCATTTAGAATCCGCTTTAGTGTGATCAAGTAATTTTTCATACCATATCAGCCTTTGAGAAGGAATCCCTACTTATTTGACCAACCACACGTGGATCATATTCTTAGAACAAGTGAATAATTGAAATTCTTTAATGTGTAATGAATTGTGAGGGATTTTTCAGTTATTTTTTCTTTTTGTAAGGCGGAAAGTGCCTTACAGCATGGCTATGTGAGGAACATGTTCACTGCATCCAATCACTTTAAAGTTATGGCGCTTCACTTCATTGCAGGGTATCTGTATTGGAGAAGGTCAGTAACCAGAAAGGTACAGTTGGCTTATCTGAATGATGAGCCCATTGAACAAAGCTGCTGCAGCTGCAAGTGTAAATGGATTCAGTCACTTTAAATCTGATTTATACAAAGTCAGCTTTTACCTACAAGTAGCACTTTAGCTTTAGTTAGACAAAACACAGGGACATGGATCCTATTGGTAACCTCAGAGTGGACATTAAAAATTACCCTTCAAACTTCCTGCTTGAATCTGTTCCTTTCTTACTTGGTACGTGATAATTGGAAAAGCAAGGCAAGTACACACTTCCTAAGTGGTGTTGGGGGAAGGCCCTTGTATACAAAAAGCAAGAGGACAGGTATTTTCATTCCTTTCCCAATTCATTAAGCAATGCTGTGCTTTATGTTGTGCTTTCCTGCTCTCTCATGTATCAGTGTGGGGTTTTCCTTCTCTTCAAGCTACGACAAGACTGTGGGAATGCTGAGGAGCTTATAAAAATATTGCTTTTGATCAACTGGGAAATTCACTGATACATAATTATAAATGATCACCTACTCGAGTTGCCTGGATAACAAGAGGTCTAGTCCACTACAGAATCTGTTAAGACACTTACATATTTCACATGCTTTTAGCAATGTCAGCATAGATAGATATTTGATCTATTCAATCTGGCATCCTGCCTTTTGACCTGGCTGCTAACTGAGGGTTAGGTGATCAGCACGTTTCCAGTCTCTTCTCTCACCCTGAAAATACACATATGCTGCTTTACTGTAGTAGCCAGTTTTCTGCCTTGGAGGGACCCTGGATTCATGAGTTGCAAAGCTAAGCTTTAGTACCAGCTCTGCCACTGACTCACACCTTGGCTGTAAGAACCTTCACTGCTGTTGAATTATTTAAAGTGTCCAGCCCACTCATTTAAAGCTTGTCTTTTCTCAGGATTTTTGGGATGTTTTGTAGAGTTATTATTTATTTTCAGTTCCAGTCAAATCTATTCAAATACATTCAAATTAATTCCCTGAACCAGCATCTTAAAACATGTTCTTTAAATGCAAGCATCTGAAAATTCTGTTGATAGTCAGAAAAGTTAACTGTCTGTCAGGCTCGGCAAGTGTCAGTCTGTTGAGTTGAAGATCTCTTCCCTGGCTGAACTCTGTTCATGTGCCATGTCATCTGCAGCTTCACCTCTAGGAGATGAGGATGAAGGCCTAGCGTACAGCTGACGGCTGGAAGGAGGCTTCCTTCCTTCCCTTGCACATGGCTGATGAATCTGCTAACATTGTATGTTACACAGACAAAAAGCTAAAAAATACAGACACAAGACCAGAGGATCCAAGGAAACAAAAAGCAGTAAGCAAGGGTACATGTAGGTGAGCCTGTAGGAAGCTGGGCACGCAAGGAGTGGAGGGGAGAATTATTTAGGGCACAAAGATGACTGATGAAAACTATGTATGTCTCCATTGGCATTTACATGACAGAAGCTATGTATGAAACAAGTGTCACTTAGGGGAATCCCTGGAACAGACCGTTCAGATTGTGTCCACTGGTTGTAAGTATGTTTGGGCTGGAAATCAAAGTTCTCTGACCATCACAGCTATTGGTCTGGGGCACCTTCCCCAATGATGAAATGAGGCAAAAAGCATGTCACTGTTTCACAGAGAGAATCAGTCATTTTAAGAAACAGGATGTTTTGAAGTGGCTTCCTTCAAAATCCAAGGCTCAGCATGTCCCCTAATCTGATATTCTTGATATTTGTTCTCTAGCAAATTAAAGCATTACTTTTCTAAGGATCTGTCTACTGAGGTTCTTATGTGTTTGCTTTTGAGCATCTGTGTTTGGATAATTTAATCTTTGTTTTCATCTCTGTCACTGGACTTCTTCAAGGAAACCAAAATATTTTGTAGAAAGAAAAACAGTGCTCTTAGGCACAGGCTGAAGACATAATGGAAATACACCATGCAGTGTAATCTGCTTTTAATTGGTCATATAATTCAACTATTGCTAGTTAAAGAAGACACTGGAAACAAAATGTTTGCCCTCAGAAAAACTAAAATTTGTTATAAAAAAACTATAGAAAATTAATAAATCAGAGTGAAACTAATCATATGGAAAATCTCAGCAAACAATCATCATGCAATGGCTGGGATAATTTCAAGTGTATTAGAGGTACAAATGGGCTTGAAATAACACGGGGCTTTTTGCTTTGAGTTACAGCATTAATATGATAAAGTTTTGATTCTTTACTGTTGTATTTATCCAAAAGAAAGACTAGCTTTTTTTAAAGTTAAGCTGCTTGGAAAAAGTAATTCTAGATTCCATCATTCTCCATTTAGGTTAATACGGTAATTAAAGTCTGCTTTTTAGAACAGAGCAACTATTCAAAAGCTTTCCTTTTTCATTCAGATTATGTAGTGTGTAGCCACAGCACAAAACTATCCTACCATTTTGCCTCTACTTTTCTTTCAAAGTTGTTTTCTTTGTCCTGTGTTAGGCTATCTGCCAGTTGTACTGGGAAATTTTCTGATATCTCTTAAATGCGTCAGCTATTAAATAGCTGTAGGAATATCGGTTATAGATCAAAGCCCCCTTATGCTAAGGGACTGCACAAACACAAGACAAGGAGAGGACCCAGTGCTTTCCCTTAAAAAGTACAGGCTAAGTGGAGTAACATTCTAAGTGCCTGTGTGTAATTGGTCAGCTGCTAGCACATTTGTTTTGAATCTTACCTCTATGCAGGATGGTGACAAAGAGTATCTCCTTAGTGAGCCAGTGAAGATGCTTTTCTGCCTGTCTTTTCTTCTTTAGGTAGTATATAATGCATTGGCTACAACACTGAGCTCCACTTTTGCTTTCTCCTCCAAGCGTGGTTACTGGGGTTGTGTGACACAAGGTGAAATGTGGTTGGTGTTCGCTACCATTGCTCCATGCGCCTCAGCAAAGGCAGGCCAGTGTGCCCCAGATGCCAGAGTGGTGCGTTCATCACCGTGAGCTCTGCCAGTGTCACAGGCAAGGCAGGTTTGTTTCAGACTGAGTTGGACTCTGGGTGAGTCAGGGTTGTGCACACTGCACCTCCATAGACCTCTGCAGAATGGCAGCTGCCTGTGTGTGTGGTGAGGAGCTGGTTGTACAGCCAGTATGTATGTGTGTGCTGAAAGCACCCAGCAGTTTCCATTTTAGAGTATAGGAAGTTTTGGGGTGCATTTTCCATATATAGTTGGTTCATTTGTGAGTCTCAGCTAGGCACTTGTCCTGTAAAAGCAGAGTTTCCAGGAAAACTTGCCTTCCAAACAAATTTTTTGATCAACTCACAACGAAGATTAAGCTAGGTCACCATAGGCACAGAAGTATGAAGGGGCTTCTGCTTCCCCAAAGCAATCAAATAAATTATAACTTTTTGTCCAGCATAAAGAAATATAATAAGGAAATGTTTTTCATGCATCTTTGATGCCTTTGTGAGAAAGGAAGAGGGGTGCCAGGGAGCAGCAGGGATGGGTGCTCGCCAGGGAAGGTGAGCTGTGCCCGCACCAGCTGGAGTGCAGTCAGCAAGTGGGGCAGGTGCAGTGCCAGTAACCAGCCCCAGTGGAGCACAGCTGCCAGCTGAGCACGTAGTGGCACAGCCAAGGTCAGGCCAGGAGGGCAGCAGGGTATGGAGGTAGAGACCAGGCATGTCCACACCCTAGACACAGCTTGGGCAAGGATCAAGACTGAGGGTCTTGGCTTCAGCACCGCTCCTCAACTGTTGCCTGGAATAAAAGGGCAGGTCCCAGTTTCCTGATCTGAATCCAGATTACAGTCAAACACTATCAGCACAGACCTGGAGCACAGACACAGAGACCCTGAGGCAGGGGAAGGGCAGGCAGGGCTCTGGCAGGTAGAACTTGCACAGTCCCGTGTTGCCCTGGCACTGGTGACTGGGTGGTGAAGGTACGGGCTTGCCTCGGTTTGCTCAGACCTGTTTCTAGTTGTTTATGCAAGAAAATCTGAAGTGCCTGTTTATTTGCAGACATTGTTCATATCAGTAAGGTATGGCTTTGGCTTTAATTTTAACAGGGTATGTAAGTGCAAGTGTTTGGGGTTTTCACTTACTTGTCAAATTAACAGTTCAAAAGCCAAAATCTTTAGAAAAGGTTAAATTACCAGTTGGCCTATTCCTGATGTGTGAGGTGGACAGCAATTAATAATATCTACTATTTGCATAGCATTATTCAGACACACTATAGGGAGAGATACCATTATTATGTATATAATCCAGAGGAGGAAAAGAGGTCTCAGTGAGGTCAAACAAGAGGAGAGCCAGCATGTGTGAGGTCAGTCTTCCAAGAAATAATATTTGGCATATGAAAACAACCCAGGGTTTCTTAATTTTATTTTTTCCCCAGAGATACTGAACATCCACATCTTGCTTTGAAATTGGAACTCAAGAATTTCTGAAAATCAGTTCAAATTTGTCACCCAGTTTTCCTTCTAAATAGACACGTAACTTCTGGTGCTGCATTTGAGCCAAGTGACTTGCATACAGAGAATTCACACCTAGCTCTTCTGGAGGATTAGAAACTGGGATCTATGATTGAAAATAATGTTTACAGCCAAGTTTATTGTAAAGATTCTGGTTATCTGGGTGTGATAGGATGAGAGCAGTAGCTTTGCTCCATTGCTGTGTTTGAATCTGACAATTTATACTAGTTGCCTTGCTGATGTTTTTTTCTCATTTTCTGATTTTTCCAGCTCACAGCTGCAAAAGAAAAGCTGTCTGTGGGGTCTCTACAATACAGCTTTGCTGAGGCAAAGCTTCTTAACCCTCTGACATGACATTCTCATTTGGCTCATCTCTTGCTAGTGAGAAAAGCACTCCACATTTGGGGCTGACTTACACAAGCCCCAGGAAAAAGCCCACACTCTTGGATTCCAAGGGGCTCTGTGAAGCAAATCGCACCATTTCCCATCACACAAGAGCACCCAGCTGTAACCAGCACCCACACTGCACCTCCAACCCACTTCTAGGTGAGTCAATGTCGCAGAATACCAATTGCCTAGCAGAATGAAGCAAAGAATTTCCTTCGTACATCACCAGCTGAGACCAGGGGCTGAAAGCTTTTGGGAACAGCCTCCAGATGGACATTAGCCTAGAACTGGAGTGTTCCCAAATATTTGAGGAACCCCTCTGAGTCCTCAAGCAAGGTGCCTTGCTGGCTACCCATTTCTAGCCCAAGTAATACATCACTAATTTCCAAGACAGTTCTCCTTGAATCAAATAACTTGTGTGAAATCTGATGTTCAGTGTTACTTTTACAATACGATTTAATTAGTATCCCCATAGCTCTGTGGCTATAGCTGGCTGCTTTCTGTAGGGTCTTCTAAGGAAGGGCATAGGTGTCTGTAGATACAGATCCAAGATAACCAGTGAATTCGGCTCACTTCTTGGACTGCGTAGGGCATGTCTAAGATTCTTCCATTCCTTCCCCACTCCCCAGGATACTGACAAAATTTTGCAGAGAAGCCTGCAGAGCACAGTGTGAACTAGATCGGCTGCACAACACAGCTTATTAGTGCAGCTTGCCAGTCTCTTCCAAATATCACAGTTGTCTTCACATTTTGAAAAGCAATTAAAATCAACAGCATGTAACATATTTACAACAGCTGTAGTAAACCTCTCCCTTGGCCATGGCAAACAGCCCTGGGAACTCTAAAGTGTGAACAACAGCCTCTCCTACTGTTTGCAATGGGGATGCACATTTAGGTTCAACTGCAAAAACTGTTTTTCTCCCAATTTTTTTTTGTCCTTTTTAAGCCACCTGGGGAGCCATAATCTCCAGATTATTGCAAAATTAAGTTCCCTGAGAAAACTGGGGCTCATTATTCTGGAGTTTATGAAAAGCGTAGACTCTAGTAGAAACAAGTATTAATCATGGATTGCTGAGAGGGATGCACACCCTACATAGTATTCATTTCTCACTGGCTACAGGTTTATCTGGTTAATCCCACACACTGATATTCATTAGTGTCTAAATGAATACACCCACAGCCAAACAGCATGAATTTGCGGGGTTGTTAGTTGGCATAACTTCAGTGACTGTTAACAAGCCTTCATTCTTTATATACCAGTTGTCAGTCATAGCCCTGTTTGTGATTTAGAGGAGAGATAACTGCTATCATAATCTTGCAAATAAAGAGATAAAATGAAGAAGCATAGGGCTTGTCTGAGGCTACTCTGGAGCCAGCAACTTAAAATATGACAGCTCCCGGTCTATATTTGCAAATGTAAGTTGTCTGATGGCATTGACTTTTCTTACTGGTCACAACTCCTGAGGTGCCTTAGGCCACAAACAGAGCCTGTGTTAATTTTAAACTAGATGTTGCCACAGAAATGTGTCATGTCTCATGATGTATTATCCTTTTGCTCTTTGATCAATTCCTTCTTCTTGTTGGGTTTACAATTAAGTGTCTTGTAGGAGATTCCCGATTTTGACTGGATTTGCTGTTTACTTGTCGGGGCATTGCAGGAATTACACTGCAGGAGGGTGATTTGTTCGAGGAAGGTGAGCACCACACCCAGCCATTCCCCCCCACACCTCAGAGCCAAAGCAACCCTTACAGTGGGGATAAGTGCTGAATTTCATTCCCTGCGCTACAGTCTGTGCTTGGGGCTGAGCTGGGGCAGAGCTTGGACTGTAAATTTACAGGAATGTTGAGTTGCTGTTAGGATAGCCGAAAATCCAAACAAAGGCAATATCCACAGCCTGCATAAACCCATTGATTTATTTGAAATTTTTCTGTCAGTGTAAATTTTTGAAGAAATTTGAACAGGTTGTGTCTTTATAATGTTTTAAGTAAAATTTCTGAGACTACTAAGGACATCAAGTACGGGTCAAAAAGATCTCATCCCTGTCACATTTTGAACACCTTATGGATAAAACTAACTGCTGCCGAGCAGCAGGCAGTGGGCAGCCCGCAGGCCAGCGCAGCCACCCGGCCGCACGGCCCCTGTGGCGGCTGCCCGGCCGTGCCCCTCCGGGACCGGGATGCTCTGGGATGCCCCGGGATACCCGGGGATACTCTGGGACGCCCCGGATACCCCGGGATACCCGGGGATACTCTGGGATGCCCCGGATACCCCGGGATACCCGGGGATACTCTGGGATGCCCCGCGCCCTGAGGGGCTGCAGCGCTGTCCGGGGGCGCCCCCTGGCGCCCGCCCGGCCGCTGGGCCCGCCGCGTTGTGCTCTCCGGGCTCAACGGGGTTCCGCATTCTCAAGCGAGGGTTTCCATCGCTCTTCCCAGGTACACGGAATGTTCTTGCTGTCACAAATTGCAGTGTCTTCAGATCGCTCTAGTCTTTATCTCGCCCGGCTCTCCTATGCCAGGCATCCCTCTGGATCACTCCCCTCTGCGGTTCCAGGAGTGCCGCTTGTGCTGTCACTGGACAGTGGATTTATGAAAGCATAAATTTCACTTTGTTTACAGCAAAGTGTCTCGTGGGACCAGAATTTAGTATTTTAACCCTGTTAGGAAATGATAAAGGGGATTACATTACTGTAGGGGTGTGGATGTGTGTGTATGTTGCTCTGCAAAGGGGAAGTTTGGAAAAGGCTTTAAAGGTCTTCCAGGCATTGGAGGAAAAGAGTATCTGAATAAATAAAACCAAGTAAGAAGACTGTGCAAAAAATTGCTCTGAAGGTGGCAGTCAGTTAGATATCCTTGGCTCTCTCAAGGGCTGCATACCTCTGCTCAGGGTTGTGATTGATTTGTGCAGGCCCAGATGACAGCTGGAGGGAGCACTCAGAACCTTGCTTGGGACTGAGAGATTTTACCCAATTCCTTCAGGAAGTACCAGCTCGGTTCTGTTCAGTCTGCAACATGGCTCAGGCTGTGGGGTAGGAGGGTGTTTCTGACTGGCCCTGATGTATTTTTGGGGAGCCCATGGTGGCAGCAGCAATGCAAGGAACTCTGGAGGACCATGTCACCCTGTTGTTCTAAAGCCTACTAGCCTGATACTCAACTAGCTAGCCTAAAGCTACCTGGCTTGGTGAATTCCAGGGAACAATACCACGACTAGCTACTAATGGAAAGGATATGTTTATGGGATTTATCAGTTTCTTTCTCTTCTTCCTTTCTTTCCTTTCTTTCCTTTCTTTCTTTCCTTCCCTTCTTTTTCTTTCATTCTTTCTTTCATTCTGTCTGTCTTTCTTTTTCTTTCTGTCTTTCTTTCTTGTTATTTTATATGCAAGTTTCACATCACATTAATTTGTTACCTTTCTAATTTAAAGAGTCCTAGTTTACTTAATCTTCTCTGTAAGAGTGGTGTTCCATGTATTTAAGTATCCTTGGTGCCCTTCTTCCTTGTGAATAGCAATGATCACCTCACAGACCATAATTTCATACATGAAACTGGAATTTTTTCTCCTCGAGCATCACTTGACATTTAACTGCACTGAATGGTAGTGCAGGCAAGTGAGAGGGAGCAGAAAAAGCAACAAGAGTGGAAAAGTGTGGGATGCTGCCTTCTGGGGGCAGTGTGCGCTTGTGTAATTACAGTAACTGTGATAATTTCTCAAGTGCAAACATGCGGTGGTTGTTTCAAGAATTCCTCTTATGCTGGAACTACCTCCCTACAGCATCTAGTCTGGCTCTTTACACCTCCTGTACTCATTCACGGTGGGGCTGTTATTTGAGTAATTAAGTAAATCCTTCCCCTTCCTGCAACCTCCACTTCCCTGAGTTTTGTCTCTTTTTACTTTAACTATCTTTAGAGTAACTTTTTTCTCAATACGTAGGCATGTTGATTTTTCACTTTTTACCTCCTCCTAGTAGAGAGCTATTTGAAGGGATCCTACAGAGGTACCCTTTGTGGAGGCCAGGCTTTCAGTAAAGATTGTCTCAGCAAGCTGCTAAAACCAGTGGTCAGAGGTTCTCCTGCCTGTCGTGACAGAATCAAGTGGCATCTTCAGCCTGGAAAACCCTAATTCACATTAAACTTCTGGGTGCTGAAAGGTAGACTTCGGGGTCTTTGATGTCTCCTCTTACAGTATACATGCAATATATAGCATCATTAATTTCTGAAAACAAGAAATTAATAATTGACATTGGTTTGATTGTTGTAGTACAATGCTTAGAAATGTTTTGCAGTAGGTGCTGAGATGAATACAAAAGGAAGGAGTACCTCATAGCTAGCCCAGCTTGATGTTAAATTTGCAGTAATTTTCAGGGAAAATAACTTAACTGAATTATGAGGGCATCATGGGGTATGCTTCCGCATTTGTTCTTGTGCTTTTCCCACTCCTTTTTATATGTAATATTAAAAGGCTATTTTAAATAGATTCTTAGAAATTAAATTTGAATATATGTACTTGGCTATCTTGTATCAGGTTTTCTCCTCAAATATATTAGTGGGTATTTGTCATTTCTCCTCTAAATAATTAAAAAATACCAAGTGATAAAGATAATTTCCTAAGTGCCAAAATCTTTTTAACCTGGTAAACTGAATCTAAATAATGGCTTCTGATTTCACCATTGAGGTAAATGACACAGAAAAGGGAGTGAGACGTTTCTTCTGAGTCCCTTCTCTAAATACTTTTTTGCCTTGATTACGAGTTCTGCCTCTGTAATGATGTCCAGTCACGACTTATTAATGCAACTCTTATTATCTCATTGTACTGTTGTACATCACTATGTAAATACTTGCTGACCTGTGCAAATAAGAAGCCCGTCTCCAAAGAGTTCTGTTTGCTCCCAAGGAGGCACAAAAACTGTTCAGTAGAGGAAATTGTTCATGATAAGAAGGCGGGATCATCTGCTTCAAGGTCTTATGGTAAGGTTAGATTTTAACAAGGGAATGCCGCAAATAAGCACAAAGAGATTGACAGGAGCAGAAGCAGAAGTTGTGGTGTCGAAAGCTGGACAGACAGACACACAATTGAAGCTGATTGAAAGGAATGTAGTTTTGCCATGTGGGTAATTTCTAACTCCTTAAACTGGAAGTGTTTTCTTAGCTAATTAAGCCGCAGGATTAAAATGACCGTTGTGGATGTGGTTTTAATCCTCGGGCAGTCTAGAGATCTTGACAGCTGGGGTCTCTACACCTGGGCGAGGTCTGTGTGTTGGGTGACCCAGCCCGCCCAGGGGTGCAGTCCGCTCCGTTCGCCGTCGCTGTTGCCGCACTCTGCAGGGCGAGCGCGGCCGCTGCCGCCAGGTGTCTCCGACGGTGCTTTCCCGAGGGCGCCTGAGCATCTCGAGCTCCCGCCTGGTGATCGGAACTCTTCAGCGCAGCACGCAGCCCAGCCGGCGCTCTCCTCCTTTACTACTAACTTTTTTTGACTGTTAAGGAAGAAATTTGAAGCTATTTGGTTTGGACTGTCTTTCATGGCGTTATGTACTTTGATCTCCTGATGACTTTCACTGTCTGTAGGTCTTGAGATCTTGCCATACTTATGCATGTTCTATAAATGCTAAATTTCATTGGCAGTGGATTGCATTTTTTCCCACAGTGGCTTCTTTTTGCTTATGAGTCAGTAGTAGCAGGACTGTTCCAGTAGCCACTGATACTTTTTCTCTTCCTCACCCTTCACTCAGATGTCCTACATCTGTTTCAGCTGTGTGCAGCTTGCATCCTTTTCCCTGCTGCTGCTTAAATATTTACTGTTAGAAAATGTCCCTGTACAATACATACAGAGTAAGTACTCAGCAGTGCTTCTCTTCCCTCTTGGTTGTGCTGGTGGACTTATATGAGGATGGGTCCTCACAAGTATCATTCCCAAAGGGCATGCCTGCTTCCAAGGTGGTGCTGAAAGCTGCAGATGAGTCCTGAATGTCACTCGTCCTGTGTTCCTGTTCCTAAAACAGTTTCAGAAGAAAAAATAGTCCCAGAAGCAACACACATGGGCAGGGTTGCACACAAGCCCAGCATGTGCAGCATGTTATTGACTGAGCCTGTGCTGGCATTTGGAGAAGTTATGCTGGAAACTTGAATTGTGAATGTTGCTGTTGCTGGGCCTTGTCTTTGTACCAGCCTAAGGCCAGAGCAACCACATGTTGTATGTTTGAGCAAAGCTTTATGCTAATGTGTTGTGAAGATAGACTTGGGGCAACCAAAAACCACTCATAATATATATCCTTTTCACTTAATACAGCATTTGCTATTCTTCTGGCTATACACTTTATAACTAACAAAGTTCTAGCTCTAGAAAGTCATTGCAAACACAGGAGGCTAGATTCTAATCTCTGGCATTGAGATAATTTCTGTGAGGTTTGGCCTGTTAGCAGGTGGACAGAGACAAATAAATAATAAATTTATTGCTCTAAGTGTGCATGGTGTCCATAAGAAGGCCTCATCTCTAAATCAGCTGGGTGGTAATCGTAGCTCAAAACTGCATCCATCACAATGTTTCACATACAGAAAAGAACTGCTGACCTAGACAGTCACCTTTGTGATACCAGTCTTTGTAAATATTCTTCAGAAAACGATAGAGAAAGTTTCAGTAACCAAGAAATGCATACCATCCCAAGAGAACAAGAGGATTAGCCCTCTAAGACAAAAGTATGATGGTAGAGATTTAAATAAATTGGCAATATTTAGGTTTAGAAAGCAGCTAAGTTGTTGACAGAAAAAATATGAACATTATATGAAGCTCTTCTCAAAGCAAGAGAAATGGAATCATATGGGAATTTCAAACATTTTGTGTGTGCCTGTAAAACTCTTGAGTTTCACTCTGAAATGGTATTTCTAGAGACATGCAATAGAACTAAGTTTTTAACTCCTCTCTTCTCTCTTGCCAAAGGGAAGTGTGGGCTAGGAATAGGATTTTCAAATCCTCAATTGGTATGATTCATTTGTCAAATGAATTACCCCACCTCCTGGGCCAATACCATCCCAGCCCTGGGCTTGAGGACCACCCAGTGGAGCCAGGGACAGTCCAGATTGTGTTTTCACCTACCCCTGTGCATGTCTAGGAATAGAGACAGATGCCAAAACTGAGACAGATGTTAGTTCTGCGAATTTTAGTTATAGCAAGCAGGTGTGATTTCCAAGGGGAGCTTGCTCTTCCTGTAAGAATGACAGCTGAATATTACAGCTGCGTGGGATCATAGAGTGCACATCCTCTTCCAAACTCACTCAGAAGCAAAAGCTAAATGGAGTTTGGCTCTTAATTGTATTGACAACATTTATTTTGTCATGTAAACATAAAATGCTTTGTCACTCGCTCTCTGACACACCCACTAGCCTATCCTTGTTTGCTGCAGGGAGCTCACTTTAAGTCAGTTCCTCCCTATTGTTTCTGGATCTTTGGCCTTTACACATATTGTGTGTCTTGGAATAGATATGTAAAAACAGCTTTCATCTTTTCTTGCACAGTTTGTGGTATCTCTCTGTTCCCATTTGTGGAACTGCAGTACCTACATGCACCTGGCCTATGCACCATCCAGTCGCATGTACACGTGCGCACCTCAGCATGAGTCACCTTATCCACATCTTCATGGCCAGAAACACGGTTCTGCTTCACTCACTCTCACGTACTTCTGTGATTTGCAAGTATTCAAGAAACAAACAGCCACGAGCTAGCATCTTATTCTGCTGCTGGGATGTATTTTTTTCACTGGTACTTCTCAAATGTAGCATAAGGTCATTAAACATGGAAATAATACCTTCCTCTGCAGTATAGAAATTAGATACTTGAGGGCTTCTGCATGTGCAAACATTTGTGTTTCCGCAGAGTCAGGTGTGTTTGCCTACTGCCCTTCAAAGGCAGGAGGTCTGTGTCACTGCAGACTCACAGTGGTGGATTCTTAATGGGGATCCCAACCCAAACTGACAGATGTGTAATTTTTTTAACCTGTCAAGAATCATCTTTTTTTCTTTTGCATTTTATTTTTATTAACAAGATACAAGCAACAAAGTACACTCAGAAGGAGGCATAGAAAGCAGTAGCAGTCACAGCCACTCCACAGAAAAGAGATGTAGGAACATAGAAAATGTTTAGTGAGTTTTTAATTGTGAATGGCACTCCATGCTGAGGCATAATTTTGGGGAGAAATCTGATGAGAGCTGCACATTTAATTCAGAGTGGCACCACTGCATTACCTTCACCCAAAATCAAGATTAACAGGAAAGAATCTGTATCTGTTCATGTTGGAGAAGCAACCTGAATTCTGCCTTTCCATGACAGCTGCACTCCCATGAGGTCATGAGAGAGTCACTGTCCCACTCTCTGCCTCATTTCTCTCATTGTAAAACATGATTTACTTCACTTATTTCCACAGGTTTTGTGGCTGTAATGGGGAGTGCAGATCATTATTTTACTATTGCTCTGGCTGGGAAATCAGGCCTATCTTTCTCACTGTGTGTTCTCTGTTCATTACACACAGGCAGAACTGAAATCTGGAGAAACCAGAGTCCAGTTGCTGGGTGGAGGTTTTGCTGTGGTTCCCAAATACCCTCTTGCTGCTCTTGTTGGCTCAGGCTGTATTTGTAAACATTCACAGGCCCTCTCCTTTGGATTGTTCATTGGAGCCAGATTTTCTTTTGATGTGAAACAGGATGTGTGTGTTAATTAATTTATTTTACTCGAGGTAGGAAATTACTGCCAATGTTCTTTGAAGAGTCCTGTGAGCCGTCTCTCCCCTCTTGTAAACATTCAGGCAATTTTGGTTAAAATGTTTATTTTTTTAAAATTATGCATAAATGTTAATCTGGCTGGTTTATAGTGGAGAGGTTTTACAGGCTCTTTTTAAAATGTCAAGGTCATCTTTAAACAGTTACTGTTTAAACTGAGGAGGTGAAACACTGGACCAAGAGGATTCAAAGATGAAAAGAATGAAAACCAGTATTTTTTGCTAACAGGTGTTATTTGAGAGTTTTGTGCTGGTGAAAGTGATGGTGAAATACTCTGGAGACATTGCTTCTGCATCTACTCCTTTGTACTTGTACTGTGGACATTGTTAGTGAAAATATACCCTTCCTGCCTTAGTCCTAAATTTGAAAGGACTTCTGCCTGGTGATGACAGGAAAGCACAGACTCTGTAAACGTTGACTTCCTGAGACTGCCAGGAGGGGCCAGTTCATGCCAATTTTGGCAGTGACGTTTGTGCTGTGGAAGTACACTACTTCATGGCTTATAATGGACCAGGAGCTTTGATGATTAAATGTTGCTTGTAATGTCTCCCAGATTCAGAGTAATCTCTCAGGATAAAAAGGTTTGAGAATCCCAGTGCTGGATGATTCTGTCATATTACATATAATTCAGCACTCCCATGTGGGCAAGGAGCACAGGGTGTTCCTTGTCAAAACCAAAAACTTTCAAATTGCAAGTTTAACGAAATTAATAATAAACCCCTGTATTTTTAAAACAACTTTCTATTTTTTTGTGTTAACATTAAATAATTCTGGTCATGGTTTGATGTTTAATTGGTAGGGTGCTATGATTTGAGAGTTAAAATTGATCAGTCTGTGACATGCTACCAGACATGCACAATATTTTACCAAACAAGACCAGACAGATGCCTCGTTCTGAACTGACTGCAGTTTGAGATTGATCCATCATTATACTATATGACAGCAAATTCCCCAAGGGAATGATTTGGTCTCTCTATAATCTCAAGAGTCTGCACACACTTCAGGGTATCTTTGGTGTCCAGCACTCTTATTCTGGGACAATAATCCACAGCCATTTAAATCAAGATCTAACAGAAAACTGAACGGAAAAAGCTTAGTATCTCCCCAAGGACTGTGCCATAAATTCAACTGAGATGACAAGAGGATGGAATTGCAAGATGGATAGTGTGAGATACATTAGTTTCTCTTAATTTGAATTGAATTCAGATAGAGCTAGTAATAGCCAAATGTTGTGATGACTTTGATTGTGAGAGTTAAACTGGAGGTTTTCCCAGTGATCTGTGCTCCATTTTAAAAAGCAAAGAAACAAAGTTTGTTGCAGCTGGCACTAAATGGAGGACTTTTCTTTCAGCAGTAGCAATAGATCACATTGACTGATCACCAGAAACCAAAATGCTCATTTCTCATTCCTTTTGGTTATGGGTGAACCCCAGCAATGAGGGAGTTACTTGTTCATATTCTTCTCAACACTCTGAAAGGCAGCATTCAGCTCATGTGGCCTGTCCATCCATCATCCTTTTTTGCAGTATTAGCCTTTCCTTTGACAGGGACCTTATTTTAAAAAGAGGGCGACTCCATTCCAGAATGTGGCATTAATTTTCAGTATTCATTCAGTAATCAATATAATTCAGCATGGTATATGTATAATTCCATACAATATTTTAAGTTGGTGGAGATACCTGGGATATAGGGAGAAATCTGTGTTCATCCTTTATGTAACAGTCATTGAGTCATGCCATCTTGTTTAAACAAACAGTGTGAATCTTAAAATAGCCCCTGAACATTCCACTGCGATGGCCATATTCAAATGAATGTTCAAGATGTTTCCCCACTATCGTATACCCACAGAGTAACCCTTCAGTGACAGCAGAGCTGCCTGGAGTCACTGTTAAGCTAAACTAGGCACTGGTCATATGGATCTGTTCACTTCCTCTGGTGAAGCAGGAAAATCTGTTTCTCTGTCATTCATCCACCAAGAGAGGCAACAGAAATGAAATGTTTTGAGGCTAACATCATCTGAGGGTGATTTTAGCATACCAGTTACTGTTACTGGATAGTTATTAAAGGAACTTGTGGAACATGACCTTGTTGCCATATAAGTGGTGGGAAACCCTGCTCTTCACCTGATAAATAATTGACATTGGCCAGTTTCAAGAAGATAGAAGTGAAAACTTGGGGGTTCTTAACCCATTATTATTATTATTCTTATAGATACAGAACTAGAGGAGATTCTTATTGCCCACATTATTTGTCCGACTTTCATAATTCTTTCTGTTTTCTATAGGGTCTTATGGATAAATTTCAAAGGATAATTTAGATGTGATGAAAGCACAAATATGTTGTAAAACAGATCAGTTAAGAGAGCAGCCAGTAGACATCGCAGCTCAGCATTCAAAAATTGTCTAGCAAAGATAGTTTCCAAGAGGAATCTGGAAAGGTGAGTCTTTTGGAGCTCACTCAGTTTCTAACCTAGAGCTCAGGTTAGTGTTGGAGGGACTTGGATTTTCATGAGATGAGAAACATAAAATCAGGCTGCTGTAGCCCCTTCTATGTGGCTCTGTGGGTGAAGTACTCAGCTCTTCAAGACTATCCATGTGTTATCTTCCACTAGGCTTTGCCTATATCACATGTAGTTGTCCAGGAGTCCAGAACAGCTTGTGAAATCAGTCAATAAACCTGATATTAATACCTCATTAAGGTAGGATAAGGGTCTAGAGAAAAGATTGTGTGGAGTGAGCTTATGCCAGTTAAAAATGCTGAATGTGTACCAAATGCTTCCCTTTCCTAGTTGGGGACCTAGCCCATGCTTCTGAAATCCAAAGTTGCAAGCATTTCAAGCTGAGAAGAAAATATCTTGTGTCTAGGTGACTTGGAAAAATCTCAGTGAAAGGCATGTGTCCCCATGGCTGACTAGGGGGGCTGGGGAAGCAGGCAGCTGCCAGCAGGTACACAGAGCCTGCCCAGAGGCACCCGGGCACTGAGACCCTGCCAGACCACAGCTGCCCCCTCCTTTGCCTGAGCTCCTGGGGCCGTGACCCACAGCACTAAAGAGCAGAGATGTACAGAACAGGGCTGGCCACTTGGACACGCTACCTACTGCCCCTGTCTCGTAACAGTAGAAAGCTCAGAGACATTAAAATAGAACAAATTTGCAATGAGATCAGGTTATATGTTTTATGAGCCATATAATTAACATGCGACACTCAGAGCCATGGGATATTATTGACTTAAATAGCTTAGTAACTATCAAAAAGGATTAGGCGTTGACATGAAACAGAATAGCATGTGCACTGACACAAGCTACGATCAAAATTACAGGGGCGACCAATCCTGGTGCTTCAGGGCATATTTTGATCATCAGCTTGGGGTCAGGAGGAAAGCCACTCTCTAATCAAGAAGTGAGCAATATGCATGTGGGTCATAGTTACATGGATTTCTTTATTGGCCTGCTTTGATTCCTTTCCCTTTTTCTTCTGTCTTCCTTTCATACCCTTCTCTTCCCCCTCCCGTACATTTATCATCTGGAATAGGTCACTACTGAAGACAAGACACTAAACTAGATGGATGTCTGAATAGTCCCTACTAATAGGGTAATTTAATATTTGCTTCTCTCCAGAACTCTATTGTTTATTTCAAATAAAAATTTTATATTCATTCACTAAAAAGTTCCTCTCTTTCCAATCTTCTTTCTATGCATGCTACTTTTTATTTTTATCAGCCTCACTTACAAATCCTCAGAGGCAGCAGATGAATGTCAGTTTGGGAGAAGGAAGAGAACAACCAGGCACATTAAAGAAAATTGATTTTCTTGGTAGATACTCAACAATGGCATAAGTAAAAAACAAAATTTGAGATTTTGTATAGCCAACATGAATAATCACCTATGACATCTTCTGTGAACATGAATGTGAGTCCGTGAACAGTCATGATAAGATGATGCTTGATTTAGGTAACTCTGCATGTTTCTTTGTAGATTCAGAAGCAAATAGTTAAGAATTTCAAAACTTTTCCTCACCCACCAAAAAATCCCTCACTTTAAGACGATGGAACATTTCACACAATTTTAGACGTCTGGATGTTTTATTTTGCATTTTCATTTGTTACTATACTGAAGTAGTGTCAGGAAGCCCCCCACAATAGCAGGGCAGGTTGATTTTATGCCCTGTAATATCCTTGTGAGAAATAAGACCTACCTGGAGTTACTCACTTTAAAGAGGCAGGCTGGAGAGCAGAGGCATAGAGAGGAAAATTGGTTGATTCTTTGTAAATAGCAGAAACCCAAAAAATGTCTATTTAAAAAACATGCCTACTCATTTTGTTTACTGCATGTTCCTTTTCTGCTTCTTGCTTTCAACTTCCCACACTGATTTCCAACTCCACCCATTCTTAGCCTTCCCAAGTAATTTTCTTTTGCTAACACCCTCTCTTCGTATCTGGTACTAGCTAGCACTGCTCCACTCAGCACAGTGATACATGCTGCCCTTGGGCTTGTTCAACCTTGCTGGAAAGATGCTATCATGCATCTTCTCCAGCATCCTTCCCATTTTCCACAGTGGTTTGAATTCCAGTTAGTTTCTGTGAACTAATTTTTTGGTCCTTCACTCTGCTTCCCTAAAGACCAACGTTTTTGTGTTATTGCCTTCCCACAGACATTCTTCAACATACCAAAGCTGACCTTAGGCTCCATGGACAGATGGGGCCTGATCCGAAGTCCATTAACATCAGAGGAAATGTCCATTTATGCCCATGGGCTTTGCATTAAATTCTTTGCATTTTACTTACTTTCTTTAGTGCCTCTTACTCAGCTCCAGTTATTAAAATCAGATTAATACCTCACAGATCCCTGACATTCAGAGTACTGTATAAGCCAAACTGTGCTACTTCAAAGATAGAGACCAAAACTGCTACTCTGCTAATATGAAATCTGCAGCTGGCTAATACTAAAAGCAAAGCATTACTTCCAGATTTCAATCCTGCGTAACTTAGGTCAGGAGCTCACTTACTGTTCATTAGCTGAATCTCCCATTAGTACTACACAGGCTCTCAAAACCATTTCTTACTGTTCAGATATTTTCTGGTCCCTGCAACATTATTCTGACCAGGCACCATTGAGATTCACCTCTGTTTGCAGTTTTGCTCTCAGTAGAAGTAGACTGGAATGTCAGCCAGAACATCAATATTTCTTTCTGTTGACACAATACTCTCTTATCCATATTGCCACCCCTCCTCCTGCTTCATTTTGTCTACATTCCTTTTAAAAACTCTACTCTCATAATTTAGTCTCCCACTCAGTACTTGGTTTAATCAAGTCTGTCACTCAATTTATATCCCACTTCTCACTTAACACAAGTTTCTCAGTTAGCAATCTGTTTCTGTAGCACTTGCTATGCAGAACACATGGTTAGCTTTTCTTTACAGGCTTGCTCCTCTGTTCCCTTTCTGATTTCCAGACCTCACTTTTCCTTGTAAAACTTGAAGATGAGAAACGTCTTCTTCTGTCTCCCTCTTTTTACGTTCCTTGTGTATTTTTATGAGACCACTGCAATCAGAGCTTCTTAAATATCATGAGGTGCTTTCTGTAGAGCACAGAACACTCCTTGATTCCAGTTAAAACAGTTTTCAACTGCAGAATAGCTCTCAGTTCAATACATGGCTTTAGGTAAACCTCTCCTGTTGCTGTACTTTTTTGTCACGGCTTGACCGCTTTCCTCTGCATAAAAGTAAGATTCACTCCCTCTGGCTGTTTATTCATTACAGCATGCTAAAATTTGGTCCTAATCCTCCACTCTCAGTTTTGTGTTGTGGAACACAGCCCTGTTTCAGTTGCTCTTTACATTTTAACATTGGGAAGGGGTTGCATATTTCGTGATGACATTGCCTAGCCCAACCACAGCACAAACTTAACAGCTCACTTTTCCTGCACAAAGGACATCTAATGTCATTTTGGATGGTGGAAATGCAGTGCAGGTTGTGTATCAGCAACACTGCCCACCTCTGTATATAAAATCTCCCACTTGAATTTCATGTTATCAGCCAATTCCCCTGGTAAGGACCATGGGTTGTCAAACTGCTTTCCTCCTTGGCTGCAACTGTTCTGTTAAAGAAACTGGTGGCCCACCAAATGAGGCTGTTGGAGCAGTTTTATCTTGGCAGGAGACTGATCAACTGATACCTGTTGGACAGATAATTTGTTGGTTCTCTGAATCATACAGCTGTGTCAGCAGGTTTCCAGGTTTAAATGCTGGCATGGTGTAAGATGCAGAATGCTGTTGTTTCATAATCACCTTCTAGAGGTATTGCTTTGTTGTAATGCTACTGTTATGTTGTCCTACTTTTGCTATCTACTTTCTGCATAGGCTGAGGGAATTTTTGCCCACTGCATCACTTCGGTGTAGTCTTTGCAGCACTGGGCTGGCTGCATTTAACCTGGAGACAGGGAGCAGGGGGGATATGCAGGTGGCTGCTGTCACTGCTTTTCATATGATTGAATAACATGATGAATTCTCAGTCCACATACAGTGCAGAAATATATGGTACTTATACAGTACTCTTAATTTTCAGATCAGTTTAATGCTACTCTTGGCTTATGGTACACTCATCTGTCGCTCTGAATGTTCTTAACACAGCTTGCACTCCCAGTCACGCAGGAGAGGCCAGCGCAGCCCTTCCCTCTCTGGCTGGATCAGTGACTGCCCTATATAAATCTGCATATTAAGCAGATTTGGCAATTGTTCAGACAGAGACAGACTCACTTAAGTAAAAGGAGAAAAACTTGCTTATGAAGGCACTGCAGCAGCACTCTCAGATGCTGTGCTAGTAGAGACAGCACAGAGGCTGGTTTGTTTGCTTTTGTAGTTGGGAGACTGATGATTTCTGTTTGTCTTCTGCGTCCAAGTCCCATCACCATAAACCACGCGTGTGTGCGAATGCTGGTTCTCACTCTCTAACAGTTTCAAGACATTTCGCGTGTTACCGCTTTACCTCTGCTCCAGATGGTTCATTTCCTCGGGGACTTCCACACGCGTCCCCAAGGTCGGGCACCCGACAGCGCTCGGGAGCACAGGGCCCAACTTTGAGGTGGATCCGCAGAAGGGCTTGAGGCCCCGCTTCCCCCGCTCGCGGGCGGCAGCACAGCGGGCCGGGTTCCCTACGCTGGGCGCCGGGCTCTGACTGCGGTCGGGACGGGCGGCGGCGGCCGGGAGCTGCCGCCTCTCCCTCACCGCGCACGGAGCGGCCGGAGCGAGCCGGGCGGCTGCTGCCGGCGGGCCGCGGCACGCAGGGGCCGGGTGGCCCGGTGTTAGCCCCGCTGACGTGCGCCCGGGGAAAGGCAGCGGCGGCGGCTCCCTCTTCCCTCCCCTCCCGCCGCACGCAGGAAGCTTATCCGGCCGCGGCTGGCCCGGCGCCCCTCGCGCGGGGAATTAAGAGGAATACCCGCGGTGCCCCCGGCCGGGGTCTGCTGCCGGCCGCCTGCGGAGCGCGTGGGGAGGGGGCGCGCCCGCCGCA
>NW_024580672.1:3537203-3658917 GCF_017639235.1 Corvus kubaryi
CGCGGGGTGTCTCCGAGCCAGTTCTCGCGGTGCTGGCCAGGCTCAGCCTCCTTCCCCTCCCCGGCGAGCGGTGACTGTGCACGGCGGAGCGGGGAGCGCCGAGCCGGGCGCCGGGGGAGCCCGCGCCGCCCCGCCGAGCCAGGAGGAAGGCCGCCGAGCAGCGCGCCCGCCCGGCCCGTCCCCGCAGTCCTGCCCCATGCCCCAGCGACGTTGAGCTTCCCGCAGCCCGAACATGGCCACCACGGCAACGTGCACCCGCTTCACCGACGAGTACCAGCTCTACGAGGAGCTTGGCAAGTACGGAGCCTGCTGTGCGCCCCGCGCCGCGCCCCGCCGCCCGCCCCGGCCCCGGGACCCACCGGCGCTGCCGGGAGCACTGTGCCGGCGACCCGGCTCTCCCGGGAGCTGGACGAGGATTAGCTGTCGCGCTGTAATCCTTTTCTCCAGACCCCCGTCCACCCTAGCGGCACAGCCCCCGGAGGGAAAGGTGTTCCTGCCCTCCTGGGTCGCCCCGCAGCCTGTCTTGGGCTGCGCGCTCCTGTTGCACCCCGAGATTCCCTCTCTTCCCTCCTTTCCTTCCTCGGGACCTGGCTGCCCTGTTCTCCTCCCCGCACCGTCTCCCAGCTACACGTTGCCGTTCTCTGCAACTGTTTCTGCGCTGGGACGCGACACTGTTACAGTCACTCCGCGATGCTTCAGTCCCCACTTCCTTGTCCCTGTGAAAGGACCAGGTGCTGCTGCACCGCGCTTCTCCTCCCTCCCTGCTTCCCTCGCTTCTTCCCTCCCTCTCTCCGCACTTGTCTCCGCATTGGCAGACTTGCTGCTGCACCCTAGGACAGGGCTTTGCAGGGGAGCCCAGTTGGGCAGGAAAGCAGAGTAGAAAGGGCCAGGGTAGGATTATGGGGACGGTGCTTTCGTGGGTGCTGCTGCTCGCTCCCTCCCTTCCTGCACCAACTGCTGGGCTCTGCTGCATCTCTTCTCTCCAGCCCGGTGTCCCCGTCCCTCCCCACACTGCTGCAGCTGTGTGTCACCAAGCCCGGGCCCCGGTGTTGGTGCTCACCTTGATGCTCATTGGTTTGTATGTAGAGGTTGAGGAAGGGGATAAAAAGGCAGGACTCCGCAGTATTGGAGGGATTCAAGCTATTTTAGGCTCCCTGTAGGACTAACTGTATGTGGGGCCCTTGTGCAGCTTCTGTTCCCCTTTCTCATAGTTGAAATACGTACATTTGCCCTTAGACACGGGTTTGTATTCCTGATCTGAAGGACTGCTAGTTTTCTCATATTTGTCCTTTTCCCTTTTCAGATCTTTCCTGTAAAGCTAGTTGTTATTCTTTACCCACCATGTTTGGTTTTTTGTTTTTAAAAAATAAGGGGCTGTTTTCAAGTGCTCATTGTGTAGTCCTGTAGATTTTCAGTCTCTATCTTTTCACCTTGGTCTCTGTTGTATTCACTCTTTTTCCTCACAGAAATCCTTCTTCTCTCTCTCTCAGACCTCTTCTCCAAGAGGAATTCTCTTTGGAATAGTTATAATAATAGTTTCAGCTTGAGAAAATGTACAAAGCCTCATAGTTTTCTACTTACTTCATTAATAGGTACATGCTTATCCCCCTTTGCAGGTGGGTTGAAGGATATAAGAGAACTAGTAACTTTTTCAAAGTGTTGCAGTGATTTGTGACTGAGCTTGCACTTGAACATGGGAGAAATGAGTCCTGGTTTTGTGCTCTGGCTGCCAGGGATGCTGTCTTTGGGAGATGGACTTACTGGCTAGTGTTCACAGCGCCTTTCTGGGCTGTTTGACTCCCGTTTATCAATCCCTTTATGTCCTGTTTCTGTGGCTGTATGGTCTCTTTCTCCCCACACAGTGTGCTCTCCCTACTGCGCTGTCTGTGAGGGGGCTTGAGGAGTCTTCAGGAGGCTTGAGTACCATATAGACTTAAGTTTTTTGCTGATGAGACAGCATGCATTGTTCATCAGATTCTCAGGTGTTGTGTCCCTCCTCTGTATGTCTTCTGCCCTGTCCTTAATCTGGTCCATTCTTGGGACAGGAATTATTGCTATTATATTCTCATTTTCAGTTTCATAGCACCTACCCTCTTTATTTTTCTTCCAGGGGAGCCTTCTCTGTGGTCCGCAGATGTGTAAAGAAAAATTCTTCACAGGAATATGCTGCAAAAATCATCAACACCAAAAAACTATCAGCCAGAGGTTAGTGTCTCTATATACCTTTCTTCTGTATATTAGTAGAAAAATACTTCACCGGAGTTGAGGCTGTAATATATTTAAGGGATCTGTAGTTTCTTGTTTCAGTCATTATTTAAGCATTTCAAAATAATTGAGTTGTGTGGCACAGAGGAGACTGAAAGAAGGTAGTGTGGGATGATAGAAAAATTCCTGTGTCTGGAAATGGATACTCTGTAAAGTGATGTTGTCTTTTTTCTTCTTGAGATCTTCCTTCTTCAAGCTGAGCTAGAGGTAGATTCATCTATGTGTGTGTGTACCAATCACTCATAATAAAGAGAAGTGTTGCAGACTTATTTTGCTGAATGTCTTTTTTACCTAGGAGATCTGTCTTACCAGAACAGATGTGATTATTTTTTTGAAAGATAGATGCTATATGCCTTGCTCCTTTCATGCTGTAGTTAAAGGTGGTGTGTTTGGAAACTAAAAAGTCTGCCTTCAACAGCAGAAATAGGTTGGATGGAGAAATCTTTCCAATTTAACTTCTCGACATATTAGAACAAGGGGTTTGTGCTTTCTAAGTCCTGGAGACTTACAAAACCTGAAACTAGACTGTAGTGTTATGAAAAGAGAAAAGATCTTAACTGTTCTCCCAAGCTGTTAGTCTTCTGTTTTCCAGGGACATACATATGCACAAAGGGTAGTAGACCATAGAGTATGAAGGAATTATGTATCTTCTGATGTGTAGGGAATCACTGCAGGGATTAAAATTGCCTTGTGGGTGGGGTGGATGAGGACAATGAGAGAAACTGAACTGCAATGAAAGATGCTGCAACAGGGAGTGCAACAAGTTGAGATGCCAGAGGCAACTGTTTCTAGAAAAGGTGAACAAGAAAAGTTGTAAATCTTTAGAGGCCTTTCAGGTTTGACAAAATTAATGTATGAAGCCCTTGACTATCTTGCTAGTGGAGTAGAGGGCTTAGTACTGGGGTTGACTGAGAAATGAAAGAGAAAAGCGGGAGGAGAAAGCAAATGATCTTAATAAATGATTTAGAAGTGAATAATGTTTTGCCTAATCCTTACAAAAAAGAAAAATAGAATATGTATTCTCCTTTTTGCCAGAATGTGAAACGTGATGATAAGAGCAGAAGACGGTTTGAAGAACAGTGAAAAATTTCCATTTACTGTAGTTTGTATGAAGAAGTAGTGTCAGTGGTAGTATGCTGTCAAGCAGTGATTTTTCTTTTCTTTTTTCTTCTTCTTTTTTTTTTTTTTCTTTTTTGTTTTTCTACTTCTGGAAGCAAGCATATGTGCTAAGGTGTTTAGTATTTAGCCTGAATGAGGTCGTATTGGGGGCCAACCAGTGGAGCCCTGGATTGTTAATGATTGTTGATCTGGGCTGCAGATCTTTTGAGAATCAGTGTCCCCTCAATGGTCATGTGACAGTGCCTGCTGATGTAGGTGGGATATCCAATCTCTTGAGTTCAAAATTAGTTCAACTTAATATGGGAGAGGTTTGAAGAGTGGCTTTGCTTTGCTGACGGCCATTAATGCTGTGTTTGCTCTGCAGACTTCCCTGTCCGTCCTGTAGTGAGGACTAAAGCTCAGGAGAGCCATTTCTCAGATGTTAATGGACACCAGGCCGCTTTGAGAAGGGAGCGGGCAATTTGATAAACTGTTCGCAAAGGATAAACTGTTATCTTACAAAGGACAGGGTATTGAAGTTAATGGGAAAAACTGCAGGCTGAATATAGTTGAAGCAAAATTCAAAAACATATTAGCTGAAGTCCAAAATGCTCAGAAAAACTGATTGAGTCAATTTTTAAGTGTTTGGTCACTCAATGAGTTATAGAGGGAGAAATATATAGATTCTAATTGTTTTTCGTAATAAGGGGATGACAGTTTAATGACCCAACAAGTAGGAAAAGTAAGTATGGGTGAATACCGGGCATGTTTTGATCTATACTTACTATTTAGATTTCTTACCTTCCTATAAATAAAATACATGAAGGCTGCTAACCTGGTTTTCAGCTACTTAACTTGAGGCAGCTGGCAATGTTATACTTAAAAACGTATTGGTTAGGTAGGGTAAGTGTGAGGAGAACCAAGAAAGAAAATGTATGTTTCTGCTAGTACAGAAGAATATCAGAAACAAGGGACTGATCAGGTTGTGTTGAAGTTTTAACTGAGGACTGATAAATCTGTGAAAAGTGAATAGTGACTTCAACCGAATATGTAGGTTCCTCAGTTATTCCAGCTGTGTTTGCTGAGAGATCAAGGGGTAAGTACAAAAAGTACTTACAGTAAAAGACTGAGTATTTTGATAGGAAGTTAGTGAATTCACCTTGGAATAGGTCTTTAAAGCATTGAAGGAAAAATGTGTGCTATTTAGACATTGCAGCTGTAAATCAGTGATTAGGGAGATTCAATTCAGCAACGTGAAAATGAAAGTCTCGGGAAAAGGCGTTTTAGAAAGCTGTCTCCCTGAGGAGCAGAATTATGGTGTTAATTCTGCAGCATCCTGGATATATGTTGCCTGATGTGTCCTTTCCCCAAGCTGGCACTTCTCCTTGGGGTGTCCATGTCTCTGCCCATCAGTATCTCTGCCCGGGGCTCTCCTGTGCACCCAGCTGCATGCTGTCCATTGCACAGGGTAACTCACCCTCTTGACCTGCCTCCCATGCTGCTGGTTTTCTTCTAGGCATGGTCACAGAGCCAGAATATTCCCTTATTTGGGGACAGCCAGCCCCTCTCCAACTTAAGCATAGCTACATGTGACATTTTTTACTATCCCTAGCAGAATTTGAACCTGTATGGACACCTGATGCAGTAACTGCTACTTCAAGAGTCAGCATCTTGCTGCTGCTGCAAAGTATGTACAGCCCATTGCTGCTTCACAGAAGTTTTGCCTGCTGTAGTGCTTTCCTTGATTCTGTTCAAGGCAATGGTAACAGAGCCTTGCTCTCCTCCTGCAGTACTTCTTGTTACCTTTGTTTTTCAAGACTCATGATGAAGAAATACTAGATAGCTTACTGGGAAGTGCTGAAAATGAGGAAGAGGAATGCTTCAGGGTGAATTATATGCAATTAAAGGGTAAAGACTTGAAGAGGCATGGTGTTTTACAGGGCTTCTCTGTGAAAGCAAGGAGAATGGATGGGGTGCTGGTCCTAACAGCTTCAGTCTAGTAAATTTCACCTTTCGTAAGATACCAAGTCAGCTGTTGAGAGGAGAGTCTCTTTTTTATACTGTCTATGATTTTTGGATGCCTGTTCTCTCTTAAATAAGTTTTGTCAGTAAGAGCTGGTCTAAATTGAAATTCATATTTTGACTTTAATGAAGTATTGGCTATTATTCGTGTTGTGTTGATGCTTAACACTGCCCAGTGAAGACCATGCCAAGAAGTTTAATGTTAAATAGGGTCCAAATGCTTGTGGAAAGGGAGAGGAAACAGACTTCACCTTAGTCAGCATTGAGCTGACATATAAGAGCAGTGGTTATTACACATGGGGGAAATACAATGCTTCAGTCATCCGAAATTCCTATGGGATTGAATGCACAGACTTTTACCAGCACTACGGGTAGAGGGAAGTAATAACTGTAATTTTTTGAAAGTTGTCTTGTGGCTTCCACCAGAATACTTTTTGAACATGAAAATTCATAGCAAGTAGTACTACAGTGAAGTTCAAATAAAGTAAAATTACTTGCAGTGATCAAAAGATCAAGAGAGAAGTAGTAGCTTTAGTAGCAGTAGGGAAATATCCCCAATTTGACTTGCCAGCATATACTTCAAGAGAGTCTGGCTGTGGAAAGAGGTAGGCAGAGCTTTAGGATTTGATAATTTTTAGTATGTTTTTTATACCAAATAGTATTTAGTGATCCTGCCACCATCTGTAGTATTTCTGCCCTTTTTTTTAAGTGCAGGGGGAAAAAATCTCTGTGTATTACATCTACTGTTAAATTTAATTTGCTGTTGAAAAAATCTGTATCTTTTAACTCCTGCAAGTGACGTCTCTTGATGAAAAAATTAAAAACAGCTGTCTTGTAAGTTAGTCCACTTCACTGTGTTCTCCTTACTGTGGCTTTGCTCTTGACTGTGAAATAGAGGTGGCTTCTCTCCCTGTTCTTCATCTTTCCAAATTTGTAAACTGGATAAAAATTTGCAGTCTACCCAGTTATTTTGTTGTTGTTCCTGTAGGAGATTATGTGGATTGTGGGAGGAGCAGGGAATTACTTCTGTGTATCAAACCCCAACAGGAAAAAAGCACTCTCTATACTTCCAACTCTGCTTTTTTTCCCACACCACTATTGTCCTGGCTTTTGGTTCTGTAGTGGTTGCCGATTTGGGCTTTACAATGTGTTTTGTCGAAGGTGTCAGAAGTAGTTTCCCTGGACGCTAAAACGTAGAGCTTGAATGCTGCAGAGGATGTTTAGCAGCATCAGTTCCTAACATCTTTCTTGATCTGTTCTGTACGTGTTCGTAGCTGCTGCTTGCATTAGGACTCCCTGGGACTGCTCTTGCGGCTGCCAGGCTTTGAGTCCCGTGTGGGGCACCACACACCACTGGAATTGGCTGCGTGCAGGGCGCTGCACTGCAGCGGGGCCACCGGCTCTGCCAGGGTGGGCAAGCCCAACACCGGTCACAGACGGCTCAAGCGCAAAGCCAGACTCGTGTAGAAATGTCCTGTGATAGGTGCCCTCTGTGTGTTCCTGTGTTTGCAGGTTGAGGACAAATGTCCTTTCTTGCAGGGAATGGCAAATCAAACCGTGTCTGCTCAGCTGAGCAGCCAAATCAGGTCCAGTCATTTGGTGTGGGAGAGAAGCTGCCCTTCCTGCAGCATGGGCTGAGTGAAGAGCCTCCCTGCACCCCAGCTCCACCCCGTGCCTCCTCTTTGCTGCCTGCAGAAGTCTGAGAGATGCTGTGGTTAGGGAGCATATATTGCGGACCAGCTGCAGTGGGTTGGAAATGTTTTGGAAGTCTTTGCACACATGGAGGGAAGTAGGGAGCAGAGCAGAGCCTGCTGCACACCCCCCAGAGGGTATGAGGCTGGGAACTGCCTGGTGGAGCTACTGTAAGACGCTGGGTGCTAAGGCATGGGGGCTGTAGGGGAGGAATCAGTGGGGTGGGCTCATGGGTAGCAAGTGGCTGAACTCTTCACTCTGCACCACAGCACACAAGTGCGGCAGGGGCTGGTGGTGAGGCGCCTCAGCTGATATCAGAAACAGCAGCCCTCTACCTCCCATCAGCAGCCTGCCTCCCCCTCTTCTTCCTACCTGCCTCTGCTTGCAGTCCCCTGCATAGGGGAAGAGGGGTTCAAATAGTGTATATATATACCACTAGGGGAAATTTCATTGGAAGAGGTGTTTGGAGAAGAGGAGGGCTTGTGCAAAAGAAGAGACCCTGACCTCAGAGGAGAGGTTGGAGCTGGGAACTTAGTGGGGAGCTGCTGACGGTTGGCCTGGCTTTTTGCGTGCCCCAACATATCAGTACAGGCAGGAAAATGCCCTGGAGTGAGAGCCAGCAGAGATTGTTGGGGTGGCGAGTGGTGGATGCCTTGCTTTACTGTGGCTCACTATGGCCAGAAGCTGGCTTCCTCCCACTGTGGATGTTAGTGATGGTTGGGGTTACCCCAGGCTGCCTCTCAGTTTACGCTGTATATTTTATAAAGGAGCTGGAACAGAGCAGACAGGATTTCAGCTTGTGTCTGTCTTCTCAGTGGTCACATTGAGTATTAAATTTCCGGCATTAACAATGGGGGGGGGGCAGGGGGGGGAAGTGGGCACACAGATTGGGCAGGAGTTCCTACTGGCTCTGCACGAGGTTAGAGAAAGGAGCTTGGTGAGAGAGTCGGGTTTCTTGTTTTCCCAATATAAACTGGATTTGTGTATGGCAGAAATGTGATTAGACTAACTCCTGCACATGTCCAGAAGCCCTTAGCTCTAGAGCATTTACTCTGATCAGCCAGCCATGGCTGAAATATTTGTAGGTGCCCTTACAGTGAAGAGTAGGATGTTGAGCACCCTGTAGATATTTGGGGCAAGGAGAGCTACTTCGATTTCTTGTAGGAAGGATCCGGTGAAAAAACTACTTGCTTTTTTTTGTTGATTTTGGGGTGTAGCATGGAGATTTCACTATCTCCAAATTTAATCCTTCTCTAGACAGTAGCAAAATCATCAGTAGCAGAGGAGGATTCATCTGTAGATCATAAAGAAATTTTTAAAGAGTGCCCTCCTCCCCAACAATGGTTTAGCACCACTGTTTCACTGTTTTAAGAGAGGACTATGACAATATTTTTGTTCCTTTCAATTCCCTGGAAGTATTCTAGTTGTTCTGGCCCTCCAAATTGGGTGAAAACAGTTTTTAAAAGTGAAGCATGCTAATGCAAATATTTCTCTCCACTGTGCTGTCTGTGAGCACAACCCTGACAATGAAGGCATTACCCACACTTTTAATTAACTCTGACCTGTCACCTGTTTTGGTATTTCCAAAATACCAGTTTCCTGTGGTCTTGAAATCTCCTGATTTTTACCAACATAACAGACTTAAAAAAAAAAAAACAAACCACATTCATTTGCCAGTGTTTGACTATAGAGTGAGCTATTGCTGTTGTCTTGGTTGGGTGAAGAGGGCAATATTGCCTGGCATTAGGGTCACCAGCACAGGAAAGAAGCCTTGAATGCTGTAAAAAAAGAAATGTGGAGTATCTCACATCATTGTATGTTTGCCTGCGACAGAAGTGATGTTGGTGCTCAGAGCAGTCATCTTTGGCAAAACAGAGGTGCACTGGTTTCTGATGGGCAAATGAATCCTTAAAATTTTGAGGTGCTCACTAGATGTTTTGGGGTTTTTTTTTAGTGTATGGAGGGAATGTGACCCTATAACTTAAACTACTGTAGTTGCTGCTGATCCTTATGACAATAAGCTTAATGCTTCAAAAATTGGGGCCCTATGAATTAGGCTGACATCATGTTCCTTTTTATACTTCATTAAATTTACTGTCTATTTAAATATCACTTTATACTTTGGTAACATCTCCCCAAACATTCTGGTATTGCTGCCTGATTTTTGGAGAACAGTTGCAGAATACCTCTGAAGAAATGGGCTGGCAGTATCATAGAAGTAAGCTTTCTGAACAGTGCGGGGTAGCCAAAAATAAGTGGGGCATGAATTTAACTTTCTGGTGAAACTGAGTCTATAGGTTTTTTTTTGATTCCTTGTAGCTCTTTTCACCTTTTACTCTTCATCTGCCTTTCTTTCTGTTTTAGAGTTTGTTTTGAATATTCATTTGTTTCTCATGGATCAGTTACTTTAACCCGTAATTACATTAAACTATAATGCTTTGATTGAAAATAGTCCTTTAGTAATGCTGCTTTACGCTCCTCCTTTCCTCCCAGAGAATATTACACAGTTCCTATTGTTCCCACAACTTAGATGAGCAGACTGGGAAGTGTGGTTGTTGGTGCAAGCGGCTGATTACTGATGACTGAGACTAACTGAGAGATGTGAGAGAGCTGGTTAATGCTGTATCTTGCTTTTTTATGATAGAGTCAGGAGAGGAGGAGATAGCCATGGCTTTACTCCTGGTGTCAGGATCTGTCTCGCTCTGCTCCTGGCAGAGTCAGAGGGAGAATTCCCCGTCTCTGAGATGTGAGTTGAGTAAATGCGATGACCTTTCAGAGAATGTGTGTGTGCATATAACTTTCGTGTTATGTTCCTGGGAGCATGAGTTACGTATCTCTCTGGTGACCCCGTGTCCTGCTGCTCCCGTCCAAAGTTCCCATCCTGAGTTAGCTGTTGTCCAAGCATCCACAGCCATGAGATCTTGTCTTACCTGTGGCTGGAGTGTGCTTATTTGTGACACTGGGACAAGTCCAGCTTAGTGTGATGCTGCACAGAAGGTTGCTAGCTCATCTTTTCTCTTTTCTAGAAGCCACGGGTGATTCCACTGTTAAACACAAGACCCTTTTCTTTCTGAGGCAGCGAAGGTAGCATCTCTCTTTGCAGTGCTGTTGTTCATGCAATTCTGTCAGAGTCCCAAAAATTGAGCTGAGAATTGTCTCAGAGTAAAGAGTAGGCATTGTGGGAATGAGTACATAGTTAATTTTAAAGAAAAACAAACCCCATGTAAACTTATCTCTCAGCTTGTGAAGATGAGCCTGGGAGTGGGCATAGCTCTTTCTAGGCCTACGAGCCAAAGGCTAAATGGCAGATCAGGCAGGGAGTGGCAGGCTGCCTGCTGTGGCAGAGCTGGTGGGTTATCTCTGGGGGCTGTTGCCATGATGACAGTGGCAAACAGGGACTGAAAAATTTACCAGACGCATGTGAGCCAAAGGATTAAACTTCCTCATAGGAGAGAAGGAAGGGAGGAGGGTGGGTGATGATGTATTAACGAAGGACAGTATCCTAGTGAGAAATACCAGGCTCACTCTCCTATAGCCACTGGGATGGCAGGGGGGAATGCAGACTGGCGTTCCTCCTCCAGTCTAAACTCTGGGCAACACTGCTCTGACCAATTTCCTCTTTGAAGAGGAGGTGAATGCACCCTGCTTTCACTGCATAAATCATCAGGATTTGCATTGCTTTGGCAGGTGAAATGTAAGAAGTGGGAAAAGACGGTCTCTCCTTTTTGGTCTTTTTTTTTTTCTATTCCCTCTATTCTACAAGTAACTCTAGCTCTTTACATTGTGCTTAGAGATTTTCTGCACTAGAGTTAACACAAATCAAGTTTCAGTGTTGCCTGCAGGTTGCAGACTATCAAACATGATTCTAACCAGCCTGCACTACTGTCATCGATAGCACAAGACTGTAGTCATTGAAAATGCCTGATGCAAAACCATGTCAGCACTACTAGAGCTAGTAGTGGTCTTGACCCTGCATAGTGCTTTTGTTCCCTTCCCAGAGCTGAGAGAGTGTCCCTGCATATCAGAGTTGATAGCGTGGTGGGCAGGCAGTACACGAGAGAGGCTAAGCTTGGCAGTTTTCCCTCCACTGGAGTCTGAGGAAGTCCTTACTACCCTGTGCTGCAGCCTCCTTTGTGGAGGCTGACCATGATAAGGACTGGTCCTAGGAGAATTAATGATTTGCAGCTGGCTGGGGAGCAAGGAGCTGGTGAGGGGGTTTCTGCACTCAGTGCCAAAGATCTCAGTGCTCCATAGCAAAAGTGGTATTGCTTGGTTGTTTGCAGTACTGCAAATTAGCACAAATTTTCACAAAAAACCTTCTTGCTAGCAGCTTCAGGAAAGACACACCTGGTTGTGCCTGGGAAACCTCTGAACAGCAATATACGAGCATAAAATGTTTGTCTGAAGGCTTAGTAGGATAGAATTGTGGTAATAAAAACTAGTTTCATTCTAGAAGGGCTTCTTCAACTTAAAACATTTATTTATAAAATGAGACATTAATATCTATGGAAATTAATGATATAGGTCTTTCCCACTAGCCCAAATCCCAGTGGACTTTTAAAGCTCTTGTGAATACAGGCCATAAGTGAGAACAAGGATTTTAAGCCTCCAAAGCCAGTTTCCTTTCCTTCACTTCCACTCCTGTTCTAGGCACCTGAGTTAGCTGGTGTAGGCTGCAGCTTGTCTTGTGGAGTAACTCAGTGTTTGGATGTGCTTTATCTTATGCAGTTACTGTGTCATCTCTGATAAATCAGTTGGTGTAGACTGTGGTAAGTGATAGCTGTGAAGACAGAGATGTCGTTTCTTGATGTTGAAGACAACTCTTTTTTGAAAAGAGGTTTTCTCAATCCTGGGGGAGCAGTGAGAAAAGGAGAAGCAGTATGACATAGCCTGACATGTGAGGTGAAAAAAGGAGACAGAAGAGCTAAATCCTTAAACTTCAGAGTACTTCCTCTGTTCCTGGTTCTTTTACAGGGACCTTTCTTTCATAACGGGTATCCTTGTCTATGTAGCAGAATATAGTCAGTGTGTAAAGTTTCCTGCGGCTCTGGAGATGGGTGAGATGTGTGTGTTTATCCAGCTCTGTTTGCTGCTAGATACCTGATGTCATACACCTGACTTGAAATGTGACTTCATAGGGGACAGTCCAGTGCTTTCTCTGGGATGCACTTTCTAGATGCACATTTCAAATTACATGGGTACTCTGGAAGCTTTTTCAGGGAAAACAGCTTGTTAAAACCTATCCTATATTGGTCTCCAGTGCCTGCCAAATAAACTTAGTGTTTCTGCTGTATTAGAGTAGCTGCCCTTCTGAAAATGTCCATGTGTATCTTGGGGTTTTGTTTGTTGGTTTTGGGGTTGTTTTTTTGTTGTTGTTGTTTTTGTGGGTATTTTTTGTTTGGGTTTTTTTTTTGCTTGTTTTTTTGGGGGGTTGTTTTTGTTTTGTTGTTGTTGTTTTGTTTTTTTAAATTTTTATTTATTTCCTCATATTCCTTTATATCAAAACATATAACGTTTCACAGGTAATGGGCCAAGAAATAGCCCATTGGCTGGAGGAAAACATAGATGTAGAAGGAGGAACTTGTCTTTACTGGCCTCTGTAACCCACAGGGACTTGCTGGAACATTTTTCTTGGAGGCTGCTAGAGAGTATAGCCTGGTGATGCCAAGCAGGACTTTTCTGTTGTTTGCCAAAAGAATTGGTGTGCTGTTAAGTTTAATTTTGCCTGCCTCAGGGCCAGTCCATGTAAGCTTTGGGTATCAAATGTCCTCTGTTGAGATTGTGTCAGAGAGATGAGGAGCGTTGAAGTTGCACGGCTTTATTATATAACTGGTGCCTGTGCAGAGACAAAGCTTGATTGTGATGATGTGTTTCTTCAGTGCAAGTTAAAGTAGTGATTCATAGCTCCTGTGTTACTTTAAATATTCCTGATTTTTGGACTGCTCATTGAAAAGTGGCTTTCAGCTCTGCCCATTTTTGTTTAACTCGTGTGTCATCTGGCCTAGAATCTGCCAGCTCTGCAGATTAGGATGTTGTGTTGTGTCTGCTGCTTGTTATGAAGTTGCTGGATTAAAATTTTCAGTGCAGAGCAATGATCCACAGCCTTCTCTGTCTGTCTGAATTGCTCTTGCACTTAATAAGGATGATGTAGAGGAGTGAAGTGTTGGTCAGCTTGTCCTTTGTGTGGAAGTACTTCTACAGCAGTAGACTGGGAGTCGAGCTCTCATAACACATTTGTCTTCTCCAGACAGCCAAGTTCAGCATCAGATATATAAAAAAAGAGGCACAAGGCAGTTGGTTTTTTTGATAATCATTATCAAATATTGCTGACAAGTTCAGGTGACTCTAGTTGCTGCTAGCAGTTTATGTTGCTGCAGACCTGGTTACAGTTTTAAGGAAGCACATTATGTCTTGTTAACTCTTCATGGCTCTGTACATTTAGTTTCTTCAGTAGTCCTGAAGGTGAGCTTAAAAATCTTCCCCTTCCACCACCTCACGAATAGTCAAGAAGTTTCTTATCTTCCTGATGAATTATGAAATCTTAATTGCTGAAGTTTTTTTCTCATTTGAAAACACAGCCAAAATTTCTTCCCCATCTCGGCAACAAAACTTGGGTCTCATGGTTGCAGTTACCTTATCTAAAGGGGTGGTGGGGGTTGGCTCGGGAACAAGACAACATGCAGCTCGACTGAGCCAGAGGAACTTAAATTCTTCCTTCTGCATCTTTGAATTCCTGGATCCTGCATTGCAGTGACTTGACACTGCTGAGATCTGCCTCCCTGTCACACTGTTACCTTGTCTGCTAACCAGCTGTAGTCTGATACTTACTTAGCTGGTTCATCCAAAACCACAGACACCTGATGTGATCAGCTGATGGGGAGAAGAAGGGAACTCATGTCCAGAAATAAGCTCACTTGGTGTGGTTTCTCTTTGTTAGGCTATGTTCTTCAGGACCCTCTGTGGCTAGTGGGGTTAAGACAGAGCTGCTGGAGTTCTTGCACAGGAACAGTCACTATGTATGCAGCAGAGAAGGTGCTGATATGCCTGTGTTGCCTTTGGAGCAGCTCTGTGTCCTACTGTCTCACTTACTGCATGTCCACTTTAAGAGAGTTCATCTGCAATGCAGCTGTTAGCAGGGAAGTTCTGTAAATCAAGAGGGAGTGAGTGCAAGTGAGCCCAGTGTCTGCAGTTGTGGCTGGGTCCTCCCCAGGGCACAGGGAAACTTACTCAGAAAGACTTTTTGCAGGAGGAGAAAGGGATGGCAACGCACTGCTGATGGTAGGAGCCCCTCCCTTCTGTGCCTGTGTATGCATCAGCTGCTCAGGAGCTGGAAAACATGGAAAAGCACAGTGGGCAGCAGTCCTGGAACTGGAAAATCTTTTCATGCTTTTCCCCTCCTCACTCTGCCACAGAGTCTAACCAGGTGTTTGCTTAGGGCCAATCCTGTCAGGATGTCTTTATAGCACACTCCCTTCTTACACAGGATGTCCTGTTGGAATTTGGAGCTTGTTGTGAGCTTCTGCACGTCACTCAGAAGTGCAGAGAGGCCCCATGGGTTGCAAGTTTACTACTGTGTTGTGCTTTGTTGCATGGGCTGTCAGAGGGACCACGTGCTGGCACAAGAGGATGATGCCAGTGACCCGTGGAGATGCTGTGGTGCCAGGGAGAGAGCCCACAGGTGGAGTCAGTTGGACTGCCCTGGCTGTTCAGGTGTTGCACCCAGCAGACTGGGGACTGCTGCTGAGTGAATTGCTATGAGGAGGAGGAGAAGAGCCACATGTGCAGTAGGCCTGCGTACAAGTGGGGTAGATGAGCCATCTGAGGGAATTCTGTGAGGATTGCAGCCCCTCCAATGCATGTCAGGGAAGCTGGCTGGGGAGCTTGTGGCTTTAAGCATGTGGCTGAGGAGTGGATGGCCTGTTGTTCTGCTCTTCCCCTGCCTCTCCTCTGCTTCTCCAGCAAGCAGAAGCTCCTTGAAAGCCTGCCTGGCTATCAGCCATGACCAGGAGCACTTGTGCGATTGCTTCCTGGTTCCCCATCCACAAGTTTCTGAGGATATTCTGGTGAAGAAATTCCTCTGTAGCTCACAGGGACCCATGGGGATACCTGGGGCCCCTTGGGCCATTGCTGGAGAGAGCCCCACAGGACCGCATAATGCTTTTCATTCTGGCGCTTAACAGGCAAGGCTCTCTCTTTCACTGTATTTAAAAGTATTCTGGGCAGACTCAGTTCCAAATTTCTACTTCAATGTCTTTATTTCCACTTGGGAAAGCATTTGCAATTGACAGTCATTGGTGAAAAAATTGAGGTATGATTCACCACCCACTTTTCCTCCTCTGTTTCCTCTCTGCCTCTCCTGTTTTCTGGGCATTCGTTTTCCCTCTTGTAATAACCAAATTGTGCTAACTGTGTGTAAGCAATGTTCCCTCCCCTTTCGCTGGGAGACTGTCTGACTTGTTGTAATAAGTTATTTTTAGGGTTTGCTTCCTGGGATATTCTACCCGTGGCCAGTTATGGTGATGAAAATGTCACTGAGATGCAGGAAGGACTCCCAATTCATTGATAGCATGCCTGATCTTACTCTTGTAAGGGTGCCTGTGGGGGACATGAGTTCTTACAAGTACACTGCTGGTGCTCAGGGACACAGCCCCAGTGACTGTGCAGCGTAACTCCCTGTGAAAAGCATACTGGGCTTCTGAATTAGCCCAGGGGGAAAAAAGAAAATAAGAAGAAAGAAGTAAAGCCTTTCTTTGGTTGCAGTGGAGTTTGCTTCTGCCCTCTTTCTTTTTTTGTATATAGGGATGTCAGTGCTGCAGAGCTGTGTGTCAGTGTACAGGGCAGTTCCTCACAGGCAATTTGCTCCTTGTACTGGATGTATTATGTTGCACTGGGTTGCTGCCAAATGGCCCGCCTAGGCTAGAGGAGAAGGTATGTGTGCCTATTCTTTTGAAACACCTCTCCCACCCCACGTCTGTGGCCTGCAACATCCAAAAAAGTTGATCCTTATGGCAGCTATAACTAACAAAACATGAATGTAATACAGGCAAATTACAGAGCCCAGCTGAACAAGGCCATGAGCTGACAAAATACAGTCTCTGGTGTCAGTGTTGGCTTAAGGAGCACGTGGGTCTTTCTCTGAAGATGTCTGTTCCCTCTGTGTTGCAGCACATCTCTTTTCCATTTCGGTCTCATACCTTGGATCAGGAAAACAAGTTCAGAAGAACCATTCAGTAAGAAATTATTGAAGTAGTGGGGATGGCAGCTACTTGTTTTCCAGGTAGACTGGACATCTATTTAGATCTTCATATTTATTGGAGCAGCTGTAGAAGGGGTTGCTTTAGTGGAGCTCTGGAAACCAGGATCTTGTGCAGCTGGGTCTGAGAAAAGTGCGTGTGGAGTCTTAGGTTAGTGATAAGATGTGGAAATAGGTTTTGTGTGCCTGTATGGTACTCCTGGAAGAGGGCTTAGGAAGCAGAGCCCCTTGAGTGGCTTTGGATCAAGGTAACGGAGAAGTTTAACTTGGTTTTCAGGCCTGATGCTGTTGGGATCAGGAAGCTGGTGTGGCTGAAGTGCAGAGATGGTAGCAGCAGTCTCAACTGGGTGGGTGCTATGCCTGTGCAACACAGAGCCTTGAGAGCTGCCTGCAGGAGAACCCAGTTACAGAAACACTGGGGGAGACTCCTCCCTGATTAGATAGCATCTTCAAAGTTATCAGTGCTTAGAAACTCCTCTTATGCTTTTGCATACAAACAGTTTCTTTCTATGTGTGTAACATACATGCATAAGCCTGTGCATGTTTTTAAGTAATCCTCACACTTAAAGTTGTTTTGGTGAGTGGTAACTTTTATTACATCTTCTTGCTGTCTTGCTTCCATACAATACCTAGAAGTGCCTGAGCACTTTATATGCACTGGATGAAGTTCTCAGGCTCTTCAGGAGCCGGAGGCAACCACGCCATCTCTGTCCCTGCTGCCTTGTGTTCCTAACTGCCACATGGATTTACTGATACATGGTGTGCTTTGCTCTTTGGTACGGAAGTATTTTGGTGGCTCTGCTACAGGTGGTATCTGGTGTGGCACGTGTGCATTTTAAGTCTTCTCATTGAAATGTCTGGGTAGCTGCTCTGTATTTACAGCTTGCTCTGCTTAATTTAAAGTTCTCCTAGCATAACTAGGGGAACTTAGCCTTAAAATAGATGGTTTGACCTTTTTTTTTTAATTATTCTAATCCCCTGAGGCTTGATGTTCCTTCTTGTCAGAAGAGCGTATTTTAACAGAGGTATTATCTCTTTTGGAGAGAAGTCATTCAGCACTGGGATACAGTGTCATTTATCTGTGCCTTTAAGAAGATTTTCTATTGAGTTTACTTCTCTCATTCATGTCTCTCAAATATCAAATCAAGGCAGCATTTCCAGCATCCTTTCTTCTCCCAACTGGCTGGAACAGCTAAAAAAGAAGCAATAGATATAGACTTGGTGTTGCATGGACATGGGCCCCGCAGCGTGTGTCATGCATGATGGCATTATGCAGTGAAGAATGATGTTCTGCTGAATACCAGTATTAAGAGCATGCAGAAATTCTGAGGTATTGTTTCCCTCCTGAGCTTCTCTTACTTTCATTCAAGCATAAATTTCCTTGGTTCATTAAAAAAAATCCAGCTGTTTGGTGACCAGTGGCTGCATTATCATGCAGCATTTTATTCAAGAGCCATGTTGTACAGATGTGTATTGGAAAGCCGGGGCTGGATACAGTCGGTCTGCAGGCTTGGACAGCCCTGACAGTGATGGCTGAATTGGAGTGCGTTGGGTTTGAGAAGGAGCTTGTGTAGCCCCTCATGCACAGGGAGAGCCTTATGGTTTCTGTTCATATGTTGGTAAAGGCAATCAATGCCAGGAACTTCCTCTTCCAAGTAGGGTTTTTCCCAAGGTTTTGTTAATGTGCTTCCACCTATGGGTGTTCAGTCTTGTTTTCTGGGAGCTTGGTTCTCTTTGCCCCCAAGGCTTTGTCCTTCCAAAATTTGTATTCCCCTACCTGAGACAATGTCATCATTCCACTGCAGTGTGCTCCTCTGCACCGCCAGGAAAGTGTTCCTGCGGGTTTTTTTAAGCATGTACCCTCAGTCTTACTTTGTTGTTCTCCCTGTCAATCGTGTAATGCATCAACAGGTTTCATTAGGCATCCTTTAGCCTCCCAGTACTACTAGTGGGCAGGGAAGTATTAGCCCTGTTTTACACTTGGAAATACTGAGAAAGATGCAAATTTTCAAGTGCTTTCCAGAGCACTTGGCAATGAGCCATGATGAGTTAGGAAAAGAGTCCAAGTCATAGTCTTTGCTGTAACAGTGATAAGAGTGTAGGTAGAAAAAAAGCTGTGGGCATTTGGCAAAAAAATAACGTGGGCTAAAGCATGTAGTATTACAAGGAGTTGTGGTCTAGTTTGCTGGTTGTAGGAGTAATATTTTGATGTGTTTTCTGTACTACTTTTCACTCCGATTTGCTTACTGTTTATGTAATACAGCTCCAAAATATGTTATATTTGGTATGCCTTTGGACTCTACCTTTCTGTGATTTTTCCAGGTGATGAGGATTGAAAACTCAATCAGAGGTGACTGCTGTTGATACAGAAGACTCTTAGATGACAATAAACACACAGTGGCTTTGTGTGTGTGTGTTTGAAGACTAATCAGAAAAATTAAAGGAGGTCACTTAGATGTAAAATTATTTCCTTGTATTAGTCATAACTTCAGGAACAGGCAGAGTAACATTTCTAATAGTTTATTTTCTGATGTGTGTAAAAGTACGGTGGCAAAAAAGAAAACTTAAATCTCTAAGATAAGCAACTGTACTTAAGAATTTAAAAACCCCAATTTTATGACAAGAATTTAGGTAAACTCTAAAATTGTCTGCATTTTGGGATCTAAGTAATTGATTCAGTTGTGAAAATTTAGATTATGGGATGCTGTCAGGAAACTGTTCCTGCCCTGCTCTTGCTGTGTCTTTTTGGCTAACTAATCTGTTAGTGCAAAGGTTCCTACCTTCCTGGAGAATTTGGAAACATCCATATTAATGCATGGTTAAGGCATTTGAAGTCTTTCCACAGGAAACAGCTGTAGGTGCACAGGGTATACTGCTGCAGGCCCTCTTGACCATATGATAATGTCAAACTAATATGCAGTCTTCAAGAGCAGAACATCCTTTGACATGCAGGGAGGAATAAAATCTTGTGTGTGTTTAAGAAGATTACTGTTAGCTCATCAGAAGGAATAATGAGAAGTTATGGGACAGAGCTGAAGACCTGTCATTAACTGAAAGCTGGTCCAGGGGAAGGAATAAAAAACTTGAGGAAATGACCAGACAGCTATTCTACACTTAATGATGTGTATTCTGGGGATACTGCTTACTTTTCAAATAGTGTGATTCAGGTTTTGTTTAGAGGACAGCCAGAAACATGCTGTGGCAGTGCTGAAAGGAACAGCCCTATAAGAGGGAGAGTGGAGGGAAAAGGAAAATACTAGGGAGAGGTGGAATGTGATTAAGGTTAATTAAAGTGTACTGTGAAAACTAGTTAGATGCTCTGGTCTGCCCTTTCTGTAACAAAAAACAAATGTGGTTATGCAACGAATTGAAAATTTATCTTTTCAATAATTCATTTCAAACTTGTTGCCTTTAGACAAATATTGTAGATTAGAAAAAAAGGATGAAAAACTTGTGTGTAATTAAAGTCAGCATATTTGAAGAGGAATGCTTTTTAAAAAGTAAAGGGCTTACAGACTTGTTTCTTCAGGTTTTTTCTGTGTTTTGCATTGTGAGATTAATCCCTTCTTTTCTTTGTACAGTGTGACTGGGATCATCCTGAAACACAGATCCGTATCTTTTTTTTTTTTTTTAATTGACAGTTGTTTTCTTCATAACTTCAGAGAAGAATACAGGCTTCCCTTTGGAGAGGAAGGTGCTCTCCTAGCACCAGAGCAGGAGAGTCAAAGATGGAGGAAGGAGTGGATATTCGATTCCAGGACTGGGAATGATTCATCCTGTGTCTTGATACAAAAAACCCCAAACAAACAAGAAAGAAAAACCACAAAAAACAAACAAAATAAAACAACAGCAACAACAAAAAAAAGAAGCAAAGGCCATCCAGACACTATCTTTTTTCAGTCTGTCTTTTCTGCCATCTGTCTGTCCTAATGCTCCAGCATGTTGCAAGTTAAATTGTGGCTATTCTACCTGAATTAGCAGGTTTCAGACACCATTGGTTACAGAACGCGAGACAAAATGAATTAGTGGTCTGGCAATGAGTGTATATTAAATTTAGGAGCTGACAGTATTACCTATCATGACTTGACTTTCTCCACTTTTGGAAATTGTATTTGTCTTTTTGCACTTGAGCTTTGTTTTCATCTTTAGCAGGTATGAATAGTGTGTAATGCTGCTGAGGACTAATGCTCATGCACGGACCTATGCTAGCACTATTGCACATAATGTTTTGGCCTCCAGGTTGCAAAGATTTTTCTGCTAGTTTATTAGGGATTTTTTTGATGGGGGACAGAGGAGGAGATAGCAAAAGGAAAGCCTGAAGAAAATGTAGCATTCCAGGATGCTGTTTTTAGAAATTCTGTGTGGTGCAGATTTACATAAAAGACACTTAAGAAGCATTTCCCTACCACCCCCAGTTTCTTAACCTCATATGAATAAAAGAATGTTAATATTGTGAAGGAGGATGTGAAGCACTATTCTTCCAGGCTCAGTCCTGTGAACAGCCTGGATGTGGTGCATGGTTGGAATTAACTTTTTACACTGGAGCTATAAACATTGTTCTGCTTCTCTCTGTAGATGATATGGTGGTGACCTCCAAACAAACAGGGTGTCTGTTCATGACTAGAAATTCACATTGATTTAAGCAACATTTGAATTGAAATCATGAAGAGTATGATGTCAAGCCTTCTCCATGGAAAATGATATTACAAGTTGCTAGCTTTTTCAAGCACAAGTTGTAGTGGTGTCAGCTATATTACTAACTGAAAGCCCTGCTGACTCTGCAGGTTTTGTGAAGCACTGAAACACCACAACAAATACAGAAGGTACTTCTCTGACTCTTGAGTGGATTTTAATTTTTATAGAATCACAGAGTCATAGAATGGCCTGGGTTGGAAGGGACCTTAAAGATCATCTAGTTCTAACCCCCTCTGCCATGGACAGGGACATCTTTCGGAAGTCCAGGTTGCTCAGAGCCCCATCCAACCTGACCTTTAACACTTCCAGGGATGGGGCAGGCACAGCTTCTCTGGGCAACCTGTGCCAGTGCCTCACCACCCTTACAGGGAAGAATTTCTTCTTAATATCTAATGTAAACCTCTTCCAGTCTGAAGACATCCCCCCTTGTCCTGTCACTACATGTTGTTGTAATTAGTCCCTCTCCATCTTTCTTGTGGGCTCCCTTCAGGTACTGGAAGGCTGCAATTAGGTCACCCTGCAGCCTTCTCTTGTCCAGGCTGAGCAATCTCAGTTCTCTCAGCCTTTCCTCACAGGAGAAGTGGATTAGATCCCTCTAATCAACTTGGTGGCCCTCCTATGGACTCGCTCCACCAAATCGATGTGCTTCCTGTGCTGGGAACTCCAGAGCTGAAGGCAGCACTCCATGTGCACGTTGTTGGCTCAGGTCCAGTGTCTCATCCACCAGCACCCCCAAGTTCTCGGCAGGGCTGCTCTGGATCTGTTCATGCCCCAGCCTGGATTGATACCTGGGGTTGCCCCAGCCAGGTGCAGCACCTTGCACTTGGTCTTGTTAAACTTAATGAGATTCCATGGGCCCACTTCTTGAACTTGTCCCCACCCCTCTGAACTATTGCCTGGGCTGACTCTCATAGGAAGAAGCCAACTTCCCCTGTTCTCAGTAGTTCTGTAGCTTCATACAATTGAAATTCTTGTTCAGGCTTCTCTTTAGGCTTCCAAATACACACATTATTTCAGACTTTCAGCAGAAGCGAGAGTTCACTGTTCAGTCTGTATGTGTGAGGTGGCAGGGGGGAAATACGTATTTGTTTCTTTACATTGCCTATGTGCCTGAAATTTAAGGATGTGGTTGCATATCTTTGTAAATCCATGATGTGATCACAAACCCCAGAAAGGTCTGAAATTTTGGCTTGAGTAAAAAAGAGGAGGTGGGGGTGTTTTTTAGTTTTTATTTTTTTCTTGTTCCAGTTGCTTCTGTTTTAAAATGAAGTGTTGTTCATTTTTAAGTCATGAGGTATAGCTTAATTGCAAACTGGAGATCTTTAAAACCATCCTTCTCTTAACTGTCTACTAATTTGGAATAACTGTGAATCCAAATGAAGGGCAAATAGTGCTTGGTTTTGAATTATTGGTATTTATGGAAAGGCAAACTGTTTCCTTCCCTCCTGCCCTTGCCACAATAAGGGCATTGCTTTTGTGCAGTGTAAACTGCATTTAGTAATGGTCTTGTGCTTAAGAGCTTCTAGTTAATGAGACCTATTAACAATAATGAAAAATGGCATCCTTAAAGTGCAGAGCTAGTTAGAAAAATAATTCTCCAAGAATGACTGGGTGGCTGTGTACTCGTTCTTGGCTTATTTAATTTAGGGGGTGGGGGAGGAGCACAGTCTTGGCTCTGAAACTAATTATTCTCCTACAAATGTGCCCGTGATCTGCAGTTCCCGCTGGGGATTTGCAGAGCTGGGGCTTCTAGAGCTAAAGAGCTTCCCAGACTGAACCTAGCTGAGACTGGGGCGTGTAGGCTTGGCTTTGCATTCCCAAACCTCAGTGGGAGCAGCAGTAGTAAAACCCATTTTTTGTCTGCTCAAATGAACACATCTGAGTCAACAACGTAGAGCAGTTGCATGGAGTAGGAAAGTGGGTTTTTTTACATAATTATTCATCTGGCTATGTTTGTATTTTAGTGTGTAGCCACCTCCGCATCATGTGCTGTTTTAGTTAGACAGGATATGCCTTGCTTTTCAATATGTGAATAATCCTGCTTAAGGAAAGGGAAGGATTGGCAATGACTATATTGGATTTGAAATACAAAAACCCCTACATTCCTGCTTAGGAACAGACACAAGGAGACTGCCTGGATGATGTCTGTTCATATGAGTAAATAGTGAGGCATTACAGGGAAAGTCTACAGAAGTGGAAGCTACCTATATCTCTGCCTTAGTGTCCTACCACTCAGTATCACACTACCGCGTACATTTTAATAATTTCCTTTTCAGCTAGGACAGCCTGTCATGCCAGCCAGCAGACTTGGAATAGCTTTACTTAGTATGGGACCACCTTGTCCATCTTCACTGAAAAGGATTTCTCTGGTTGTTCTCTTACTGCTCTGTTTGTGCTAAGAATTACGGCTTTCTGTGGTTATAGGTATTCTGTATATTGGGAGAACTTCCATGCTGTGGGACAAAGTGGGCACATTTTGGACAGAGAAGAGATTTTTACATAAAGGGGATGTTTCTTTTCCCACATTGGGAGCAGCATTGATTGCTGAAGACAGACTTAATTTCTTGGTTCTGTACCCTGGCTGCCAACTCAAGTTAATGGTACCACACCCTTCAGGGTTTTAATTGAAATTCATTGTCTAAGAAGGCACCATTCTATTAAACTGCCATCTGTGGCAGGATCACATGCTCGAAGCAGTCCTAGATGGATAAACAGTGTCCAGCTCAGTGGCGATTCTTCTGTCTCTTTATCCTTTGGTGCTAAGCAGAAAGGTGTCAGTGTCTGCTCACAGAGGAGCTATTTCTGTGCTATAAAGAAAGAATTTCAAACCACTTTGTCCTTGCCTCTAGCAGGTTTTGGGAGGTTCATGTAATTTTTCAGGATATGTTATATGCTCGCACATGTGTGTATCCTTTGTGGAAGAGTTGGAGTGTTTGCCACTGAGCACTCAACCCCTACTGTAGGGACTGTTGAGCCATCTGTGGGAGACAGTCACCTTCTTGAAAAGAAAACAGACTTCTGAAACGGTTTCTGTGTGGAAATTGGAATCCAGTGGATACCTAGGGCATGCAGGAGCATTGGCTAGCAGCTTCCTTTAAAATGGAGCTGAGAAAGATGCTGCATGGTGAGCTGCTGCATCCCCAGTGGAGCTGCAAGCTTGCTGGACAGGAAGCAGGCCAGTGCATCGAGGAGGCGGCTGGCAGTGCAGTGGGGAGCAGAGCACTGATGAGGGTGTGCAGAGCGCTGCTCTGTAGGTGAGAGGAGAAATTAGTTCTTGGTGCAAAGTGTTTTGTGGCCTGACGGCCAAAGCCACTCACCAGTGCCAGCTTTGCATGCGTGTTTGGCCAGATTTTCTTTTTGTCTTGCTCTCTCCTGCTGTACATTGCCACAAGTCCAAGATTTGTGAGTTTGACCCAGAATTGTAAGGATATGTCTGCTCTGTTTTCTTAGCCTGATGTGTTTGAAAAGATTGGGATTTCCTTACGTAAAAATCAAAAGAGATGATTTCCCCTAGAATTTCATGTCTTCTAATAAGGTGTTAACAGAAGGAAGGGAAAAAGTAATTCAGCAAACCTGAATACCATGATGTAAGCTTGGGCTAAAACTTGGACTTTATTAATTGCCTCTTGCTCTCCTTAGCTAGTCTGTTTTTGAGATGGAAGCACTGAGCACCCATGCATCTGCTGGGCATAATTTATCTTGACATTCCCATTGTCGAGCATTCCTTGGGATCAAACATTTAATCATGTGTTCTCTAATCATATCTGTGATGTGGCATCACTACCAATTTGCATAGACAATGTTAATTCTGCTATTTTTTTTAACTTCTAGGTATTTTGGAACAGAACTTAGGTATTCCATTTTTAAAAATATGTGTTATGCCTTCTGGGTCTATATAAATGTCCTTCCCCTCTCTCTTCATTGACTTGGTCATTCAGTGCTGCAATCCAGTGTTTTATTACTCGCACTCCTGGGTTAACTGTTGACTGGTAGGGAAGGAAGGCTTTTTCATCTATGAATCCTTTGCTAAGAGAGAATGTCTTTTGCAGTAGGGGCCACTTCTCCTCCTTCTAATCTCCCTTCCTATGACTTGTGAAAAGTGTACAAAAGAGCTTGGGGAACAAAGATACAGTTTGTCACAATCTGCCATCACTTCCAAGATGTCCAGAATGTCTTTTGACTGGAGTGAATCAGGGTAAATGGCTGGGTGCCACTTCAAAGTGCACTTAACGTTTGGATATTAGAGCATAGTTTCTGTGTAGCTGGTATGGAAGAGGACACACCAAGAAGTGCCCTTTGTTAGAAGCACCTATAGCAAATGGGTATCTCTGGGATAATATTGCCCTTTTCCTTAAAAACCTTACTCACAGCTTATGTGGTGATAAGAGGTCATTGCATTTCAGTGTCTGCTGAGGTTTGGTATTACATTCAGACAGAAAGCCCAATACCCCCTCTTTTTCGTTTTGGTTTTTTTTTTTTCCCTTTTTTTTTCCCCTCCCTTTTCCCTCCTGTCTGTCTCCATTCTTTTAGAAGTAGCTAATGTCTGGTCAAAGCAAATCAGATTGTTGGGCAGGCATCATCTGTGGAAAAGCAGAGATTCGTACTGGGCCTCAGCCTTTTAGAATTGCATACGATTTTGAGTCTTGGATTGTGCTTCTGTAAAATGGTGTATTTGGTTATGGCTGGAGCTATTACGCTAAATTAATTGCTGTTTAAAGCATCTGAAAATCCAGTGCTAGAAGTTGTCATAGGAAATGCCAGGTGTTCTTTTTGCAGCCAGTATGAAATGCTGGATCTGTATTTTATTTGAAGGGTGTTTCAAATTGTTCTTCTTGATGCTTAGTCATGACCTGTCTATATGTTAACATGTATTTTCTACATAGTAAATGGAGACTTTAACAATTTATGTGCTGAGCAGAAGGATCTTTCCTATAATATGAAATATTTGCTAATAAGCTGTCATGTTTTGGATCACTCTAGTCTACTGAGGTAGATTATTAGAGCTGGTCTGGTGATGCCCACAGAGCTTTGCTGATCAGAATCTTATGAACTGAACCAGGAGTAAATATTTTATCTTTGTAATAAAATTTCATAAGCTGAGGGATCTCAAAGTGCATTCCAAGCTGACAGTGGTAATGGGACCACTGAATTGCAGTCACAGGCTGGGGAATCACAGAATAAAGCTGTTATCTTAAATTGGAGCTGAATCTGAATTCTCCTATTGCATAACTCAGACACGATGAAGACAGTTAACATGTTGGGAATATGATGCTTCAGCATAAAATCAGAAGAAATAATAAAGCTTTTTTTCTTGGGGGGGAGTGGTGATAGTTACTGCTCTTTTAAAAGTGTGAGGAGCAGAGGGAAGCAGCCTTGCACTGACAAGCACAGGAAGATGCAAAATAAAGATCTGGTGTATTTTTGCCAAAATATGACTCATTGTTTCTCTTGTCCAAATTATATTCCTGGGAGCATCTGATCACCACTGAGTACAAACTGATTTTGCCCAGTCGTTAAGACTAAAGGATGCACCTTGTTATCATGAAGGCAACCAGAAGTTCCTAAGGACAGTCTCTTGTCAGAATAGCTGGACAGGGCAAAATATGTTTACTCAGCAGGAGGCAGAGAAGACTGGAAAAGCACCTTAGAGCAGCAGCAGTTTGGTTTTCTGAGATACGTTGCCCTCTTTCACCTCTGATGTTGGAAAGCAAACTGCCCCAAGTCCTTCTATATGAGGACCTGCTTATTTGATAAACAAAGCAAACTCTTCCAAATCCCCTCTTTTCCTGGTAAAATGGGTGTTTTCTCTCTCTGAACTCTGCTTATCTTGTCTTCTCTGTGCTGCAGATCAGAGAGGCCAAGACAGGTTTATCTTAGCCCACAGCAGTGCAGGCTGCCATCAGTGTGAGTCTGGCACTGCACTTCCTGCCAGCCACGGCTTTTGGTGGTGTCACCTGGCTCTTCCTTCTGAAACCCCTTCCTCCCACACCTGCCTGGGCAATTTGGTAGCTGCTTTCCCCAGACCTGTCTTCACTTTCTTTGTTCCTGTGGTGCCATCTTCATGATTTTTTCTCTTAGTGTGCAGAATTATATATAGGCTGTAATAAAGAAGAGCTTCTCACATAAGCAGTCACTGATGTGCTTTTCTAGGTAAGTTGCTGTCCCCTTGAAGCTTCCGTTTCTTCTAGTTGCAGAGTCAAGTGTCCTATAACTCTAATATTTGAATAATTCTTGATGTGTGTGGCTCCATTCTGTTCTTGTAGGCAAACTGGGAAGCTTTTGCTGTCTCCAGTTTTAACTTGGGATGCTGTAAATGCTTCAGTGCTCTGACCTGGTGGTTTCCTGACCAGCTAGAGCTAGAGAGAGAATTGCTCTATATGCTTATAGACATAGGAGGAGATGGTGCTCCTTTCAAGTTCTCCAGTATATTGAATGAATGAATGAGAGGGACCTAAGTGCAGATTTAGGAGTTGGTACTCTCTCTAGTTTTGGTTGTTCTTGTTAAAGAGCAGTAGGCAACCTGAGGGATATCAGGTAGTGTCTCTTCTCATGGGAGAGGTCCTTGGTTTTGGCTGTAAGCAGCCAGCTGCATAATTGCTTCTTGGGAAATTCCTGTGTTTCTCTGACTGCTGAACAGCCCATCTCTAAGCACTGCTTTCTCAATAGCAATGTCCTATTTGCCTTGATACAATCTAGATGGTATGTGTTATCCTGGTATTCTATGGATGGGGTTTTATTTCTTTCTTTTAGGTGCAGGATCTGACTTCTTGAAAATTTCAAATAAATTGCTGTATTCTCACTCTACGTTTTTGATCTCCAGAACTGAGTATTTTTCTTCACTATGTAATGAGGGGATAGTAAAAATTGATCTTCACTATGTACTTATAAAAATGATGGCCTCTTATATGAGTGCCAGAAGTTATGAAGGGAGAATATTAGGGGAGCTCTGAACAGTTTTCTCTTATGATGGATCAGAAACTAGGGGTAATTCAGTCAGAAGACTAGAACATCTTATGGTCTGACATGAACTGCATGTGAGCAGTACCTTGGAGTACCACAGCAAAGGGTAGTTGAATTGTACCCCATAGCAACATGAGCAGTCTCAGCCAGCATGAGCTCTGTGCTGCTGCACGAGGCAGCCTTTCCTCTGACTGTTCCCTCCTTGCACTAGCACAGATTCTTTATATAGGTGTGTGGTGAACCAGGTTAATGATGGATCAGTTCAGTTATCCAGTTCACTACACTGCTGCACAAGTGCTTGTGCCAGCATCAGAAGTAAAGATGATGCAGGGCCATTAGGCAAGAGGCAGGGGAAGGATGTGACTGCAGTGACTGCCAGCTTTGCAACGAGGGGATCTTCTGTACCTGCTGTCGGACAAATCTGCCCCACAGATAGTGCCAGAAGAATGATCTCTATTTTCCTAGAGATACTAAAAAAAAAAATCTGGCTTTATCTTAGCTGTGGCTTTTCAGGGCAGGAAGTCACGGGTACTACATCAGTGCTGTAGTGGGACGTTAACTCCTACAGCTGTGCTCTGAAACCCTCAATTCCAGTAGCTTACCTAAGGAATCAGAGATGCTATTGCATCTCTATGCAGCTGAATTGCTAAAATACTATCTGAAGGCTATATGAGCTTTTTTTGGAGGAAGTGTGAGGTTCTTCAGGCAATGTCTTGCTGTGATGCTAGCTTTGCTATGTGCACCATTCAGCCTTTACTGAAGGAACTCTTCTAATGCAACATCTTGGCATTGCTATGCCTTTGAAATTTATTTGCTGGTAGACATGATCCAAGCAGAAAGGACGACCAGGAGTGGTTAGTATCCCCTCTAGCAGGGAATTTTAATCTTCTGGAAGTGTAGTCTTGATGGTGTTTTCTGTCCCCTCAAGCCTCTGTTTCAGGTGGCTAACCCAAAATCTGGGTCTGAGATTGGTCCAATGATCTATTTAAAGCCACTGCTTTGGTTGAATAGAATGTCGTACAGTCCCAGGATCACGTGAATGAAGAGATCTCTATGCAGTGTCTCCTTTGTCTCTGTGGGAAGTCATTTCATACAATTCAAGAGCTAGGCTCCGGGAGTGGGAGCGGTTTTCTCAGTGATCCCTCGCAGTGTCATTGCCCACACGGTGAGTCATTGGTAATGCCCGAGTTCTTATTTTTAGTCCTGTTGCTGCCATCACACTGAAACCATTGGCCGGTAAGAGACTTAAGCGAGGAGATAAACATGTTAATCTCCCTAGACCTTCCCCCTCAGCTGCTGCCTCTCTGCCTTTGTGCATCTCAAGATGTAGCCTTTCCTGGGCCATTGGGCAGAACGATGACCCCTGCTTACCCTGGTGGGATGTCACTCAATCATTTTCACGATTAAGCGCTGGAGCTGGGAGGAATGCCTTCCATGCACGTGGGTTTGCGTGTGCAGGCAGGGCAGTGTGCTTTCTCAGCCATCAAAGCAAGTAGGACAGGCTGTCACTGTTCACCCAAGCACCTTTGCCATCAGTGCTTTGCAGGGAACATCCATTCTTTCCTCAGGTCCTGTCACCAAACTGCCTTTCCCTCAGTTCCCTTGGGAAGAGCTCTGAACCAAACTAACAGGATTCTTTTGTATAAGCTTGCTGTAGCAATTAAGCAAGTCTGTCCCTTTTAGTGAGATTTTAAAGTGTCTTGTTGAATTCTTGGGCGAGGCCACTGGTCTCTCTGATATATTATCTTTAAAACTGTTTTTTGCATTTATTCTTAGGCTTCCTATTTTACTTGCTTTCTTGACATGGCAAGGTAGTGGATATGGGAGTACTAGTGAGTTCTTCTTTGCCCAGTAGTGGGCTGGTAGTGATGCAAACTGAATAGTGTTTTCTTCTGCCCTGCCCTTCTTGTGCTCTCTTTCCTAGATACTTCTCATCCTGCAAAATTAACTAGTTTCCACATCCCTAGGGTTCCAGCTAGTTGTTTTCTGTGGTTAATTTTGTTAGCATGTGTGTCTCCAACTTCGGGAACTCTTAAACAGATTTACACTGTGTGAATTTTAAGGGAAGAAAGGAGTGTGTTCAGCTGTTCCACACTTTTGTTAGCAGGGTTGATTATTTTCTTAAATTATGTATTTTGAGGATTTTGCTTGGTGAAGAGAAATGAAGAAAATACAATCAACTGGTGGGGGCTTGCTCTTGTTCCAGCAATAACCTCAGCCCTCGTGGACCTCATTGTTCCAGAAGTCCCAAAACACACATCCATAGCTAGTAGCACTGTGTGTTTATGGGTGATCTGCTTCTCAGTTTCTTTGGCTCAGTGGCCAGGTGTAGCTCGTAATTTGAGTATGGTTCAGACTCCTGAGCTCCTGGCAGCATGCTGGTGGTACAACAAGCCCATGCTTAACTGGGATGGAGTTCAGTCCTGTTGATGATGGCTCAGTTGGTGTCATTCTTCTGACCTTCCTGGTCCAAAGCCTCTTTCAGTTCTGTACCCTCATTTTTGTTCCTGTCCATATGCCTTTGAGGGTGGCCCAATATTTATAAAATTCAGAATGATAATTTTGAAAACCACTTTTCTTTCTGATGCCTGCCTTTTGGAGGGGAAAGGATGAAGTGCTGGGTAATCGAGGCCTGGCCTCTTTTTTGTTAGTTGGTTTGTTTGTTTTTTAACAATCTCTTCTGACTGTCATATCTGGGAGAACATTACCCCAACCTAGGAATAGCACACTCGAGTATAGAGTTGAGCTATAAGTTGAACACAGTAACTACCAGGACTGCCCCATCCTGCTGGGTGATGTGATGTAAAAAGGCAGGTGAAGGGAGGGATCACAGTTTTGAATGAGGATGTAGTGCTGCCAGCATGTTGAGGTGGGGGACCAGTCCTGCATGTGACTGAACTCACCTGGCTCTTCTCTGGAGGCTGCTCATTGCACTGAAAATGAAATTGACTGTGGACAGTGGAGTTGTGAGATAGGAAGTATAATCACTTCACCCAGGTGTGGTGTGGGTTCCCAGAGCTGCTCTTCATGTGTCTCTCCCTTTTAATGTGTTTTTTCTGTTACTATTATGATTTATTAATATAATTATTGTTATTGTAGAATTTGTTTCTGGATTCCTTCAGTGTTTGAGAGTGAAAATGCACAGGACTGGACAAGCAAAGCATAAATAGTAATATCTCACTGTATTTCTCTCTCTCTCTCTCTCTCCATTCCTTTTACTGTGCTACTCCTAGTCTAAACAGAAGTACTAAGCATCTGAAGCTGATGAAGAGAGAGCTGAGTCTCTGCTGGTAGTGTAGTAGAAGGTGTGACTGCAGCATGAAAGACATAGTTCACTAACTTTATCCTCAGTGGTGTAGAGATAATAGCATTGAAGTCACAGTGATGTGGGTTTCAGTGGAGGCTAGCAGCTTAGGCACATATGTAAGTCCCCAGCAGGCCTGTACAATTTGTGTTCAACTCTATGAATCCCACTATTACTACTCCTGCTAGTGAGTGTAGTGCTAACATGGATATGTCTGTTCCTGCTGCGGTTAAACCTTTGATTGTGGAGAAGACATCTCCATAAAGATTTGAACTCTTTTTGCAAGGACAGAAGGTGCCCAGCAGGAACAATATCAGAAGCTGGGTGTCTGTCTCCTGCATATGAGTGCCAGTTCCAGAGGAAATTGTTATGTAGTTTGCTTATCGCTTCAGTTTTACACCATTTCTCACTCTGCTGCTGTACTTTTAAAGTGAAGGTCTTGGCTTCTCAGAGAACAGCTGCTTATGGTATCCCCTTGCACAGGGTCTTGTTCACTGAAGCCCAGCCTCCTGGAACTTTTCCTGTCTCTAACCCTTTGGAGAAAAACCTGTGTCATCACTGGAGTCCTTATAGGCAACAGCTTGTCCACAGTGCTCGATTCGTCATCAGATCCAAGGGATGGCTGATTTCTGTCCCCTTAGTTGAGGTGAGGAGACAGATGGATGAAAGACACTTGTGAGAGCAATCCATCTGTCCATTCATGGTGGAGTAGCAAAGAGAGGGCTCTGGAAAGCCAAAGGATTTTGATAGCCTATGTCTGTGCTAGCTGTGGTATGTTAGGGATGCTGGTGTTTTTAATGCCCTGGAGGTCATAAAAGTTAGTGCTATGGCTGTAGTGTGCATAGGGAATTACCATGATTCTCATGGCTTACGAAACATGAAAAAGGGATCTAAAAACTAGGAAAATAACCAAAAGCCTAGTAACCCATGTGTGCTGTAGTGTGCTTTGCTTTGCTCCTCCACACACCTTTCCTGCCAAAGGATTGAAAATGCAGCTGTGGGAACTATTAGCTATGTTGGTGTGTTAAGTTTCAGCAGTAGGATTGTTGGGTTGTGGTTTGAAGAGGCCTTGGTTTTTGTTGTTTGTTTGGGTTTTTTTTATTCCCCACAAAGCTCCAGAGAAAACTGTTCTTGGAAAGGTGACTCTGCTCTGTGGATGTGTGTCAGCCCTGCAGCTCCCCAGGGCAGATGCCTGGAGCACTGCAGAAAATAGGGGAGAACCGTGGGGATGGCCAGGCTGAGATCAAGACCACCTGATTCTTGAAATCAAAATAAAAGATACCTGCTGCTTCCCTACACGCTCTGGGTGTTTGTGACAGGTTCTGAGAATTTCATTTTTCTGGTGCTTGGCTCTTGACACAAGGCTCACCAGCAGTATTGACTGTGATCATTGCAGTCATGGCCATGTAGAAGTTACCCTCTTGTCCCTGCCAGAGACCTTTCCCTGCCACCTGGTCCTGTGTCTGCTATATGCTTCCTCCAGTTTGCCAAGCAATTTTCAGAATCTTTCCTCCTGTTCACTTGGAATCTTCCCAGCTGTAGATCTATCAAGATCGTGTTCTGAATCAAGGGTGTTTGTTCCCTCACTCTAGACATCACCATGCATTCGTGGATTTATTCAAGGCTGCTGTTAGGATCTCTTTTCGGGCTCTGTGAAGCGGGAAGTGGACAGTGAAGGTAGTTTATCATTGCTGGATGGGATGCAAATTTCCTGTGTCCATAAGTGTGGTCAAGTAATCACTATGAAAATCCTTGCTGACCTGTTCTTCAGGACTTGTGCAGCCTTTTTTTCTGGATTAGACAGAGACCCAGGAGAAGGAAATAGCTTGCATGCAAACTGATGGCTCAGCCACCTTATGTTGTTCCTTTGCAGCAGCCTCAGCTCCATTTGAACTGCTGCTTCTGCTGGGCACAAGTGTGAAATCCTGTCCCTCATGGTGCATTTCCCTCTCCCACTTACTCTTCCCCAGGCAGACGTCCACAGATGCTCTATGCTGGCCATGCTGTGGACTGCCTCTCTGAGCATTCAGTTTTCCAGTGTTCCTTCTGCCCCTCCATTGGACACAACTCTGGGTACACTGCCTGTGTTGTCCTCCTTTGTTGTGCTTTACAACTAGTGCTGTGCTCTGAACCTCAGTTGTACTGATGCAGGGAGTTCCTGTCTCTATTCCTGTGAAGCTGTGTAGCAGGAGATGAGAATTACCATCCATCTTCTGAATGAGGGTACAGCCAGAGTACAGCCAGAAGGGAATTAGCCTCTTGACGTATGGTTGAAGGGACAGTGAACGCACAGCACCACTGATGGCATGTGGGCATAGGTTAAGAAGGTCAGGATAGCAAAGCAACATCTGCGTAATCCCTTTGCTATTTTGTGTGAAGATGAATGAGTGGCTGGGCAGGGGAAGGAGGCAGCAAAATCACTGTTAGCAAGGCAGACTTGAGTGTGGTTACAGGTTTGATTTTTGGTTTAGTTTTTTAACAGGAATGAACAGGGTTTTAGTACAGTAGTAGTAAAACTTGCACTGAGCTGGCAGCCCTCTTCTCAGGAATTTGAGAACTTCCTAGAATTGCTCATATGAACTGGAGGCAGATTCCCCACAGCTCAGAAACTCTTGAAGAGTTGATAACAGCTCAGCATTTAAAGGGACAGAATACTTAGTCTATGACTACTCTTGCATTCCTCAGCCTGCCTGACCCTCCAGCTCTCTGGAATGTGAACCTCTCTGCAGGTGCTGGTGGAAGCACAGCAGTAGCATTTCCTTGGTGCTCCCTTCGTACTGATGGGCAAGTCCTTCTTGCTGCAGCCTTCCCTGTTGTCTGTAGCCAACACAGAACAAGGAATTGTGTGGGAAGAGATGATTCCTGTCTGACTGCTGGGCATGAGGTGTGCTTGGAAAGCTGGGGCAGGTACAGAAGCCATGCAGAAGTAGAGTGTAGTCCAGACACTTCAAACTTCCCTGGCTAGGGTATAGTCTTTGCATTTTGGGCTTTCTGCAGCATGCTGCAACTTTAGGGAGGAAAAGAGGAGTGGCTGTCTTTTCAAAACCTCTGAATTGCTTGCCTTGCACTCTTCCTTTGTGGATGAGCTTTCATGAGAGCAGTGACAGCTACTAGAGAAGCTGCAGCCTCAGGATTTTCCTGCATCTTCCTCCCACCAGAGCTGGCGGTGCTGTTTTGATGTGTGTTTAATAGACCGAGCCTTGAGACAGTGTGGGCCAATGCCAATTGGAAGAATCCATTTTCCAGCTGTGTCTTCCCAGTTGGTGTCTGTCAGAGAGCAGAAGGCAGTGCCTAGGTGGAGGAATATGGAGACCTTGTGCCATTATGAACACTTTCTGGAATGAAATGTGGAGCCTCTGCACTTTGGGGCATGGAGGCCTTGTCTCCCATGGAAGCTGGGACAATAGAGCCCTCCTCAGCTTCTTCTGGAAAAAAAACAGTGGATGACTAATGCAGTCTTTGTAAATATGACTTATTCTATCCTATCAGGGACTAATGAAGGTTTTTTTCTCCCTTCCCCTCCTTTCTCACTAATATAAATGCAGTTGCTCAGAGCTCTCTTTCCTCTTGTTTTATTTTACTCTTATCAGTGCTTTAGCAGGTGATGCAGGTCTTTTACAAAAGGCAGCTTATTGCCCTTTTTTCTCATGTGAAACTTAATTCTATATGTTAATTTGTGTATTCATTTTTTTATGAGGGTCACGGTGCACTTCTATATGGTGTTCCATATGCTGATCTTTGTTTCTGATATTGGAACCTGTGGCATGTCTATAATGCAGGAGAATCAACCCTTGCTTTAACTTGTTTGGTTAGACCTGTGACAGCATGCAGTTAGTCCTGTATGTTAGGACTGGGCTCAGACACGTGCTCCTGATTGCACACCTAATCCTTGTGAAGGGGCATCCTATTTTTTTCCTGGCATTCTACTAACAGACAGCTGCCAGCCTGCAGGTTAGGAAGCCTGTGGGCTTGCTAAAAGCTCTTGGAGAAAGCTCACTGTGCTAGTGCCATGCTGTCTGGCCCTTGCAGATACACACAGTATGCTAACAAGCTACCCTAAAAAACCAGAACCAATATTCACCAAAATGTCTGGGGAGATACGACTCACGTGGTAAGTGCATTATTAAAAAGAAGGACTTGTAATTCGATAGAAAGCTTTGTTTTAGGTGGAAATGCTATATCAAATAGAAAAATTGCACACAGAAGTTCTCTGAACCCTGCTCTGAATTGTCTCCATAGTCTCAAATGTTATTCATCATCAGAGACAGATCCATAACAGACTTGGAACAGTAATGTTCTTGAGTGCTGTCTTGGATTTGGCGAGCAGATTCCATAAAATCCTATCTGACCTTGTCACACTGACCTTTTCTGAAAAGAAGTCTAGAAAACTGCTTGTAAGTTGGGTCAAGTTGTTTTGCACCTTAGATATATTTCTATTTTCAAGGCAGCAAGGACCGGAAAGGATGTCTTAATGCTGTCAAATACTGTCCTTCCAGCTCTGTCTTGTGAACCTTCTGGAGAGAGCAAAGGAGAGCAGTTCTTGGTAAGACCACGCATCCTTTTTTGAGGAAGCCATCAAGTGCATCTTCTTCCTTCCCTCTCTGTGCAAACCAGCCTGTGTAACGTTCCTCTGCCAGTTCTGTGTTGCTAGAGCAGTAGTTCACATGTCACTGCAATGCTACAAAAGAGAATTTTCCAGGATTTTTTTTTCCTTTGTCAGGCAGGATCATGCCTTGTTTTCTCTCTCTTTTGCTCTGCAACTCCCATCCTCCCATCCTGCCCTTCCCCCCACCAAATCATGACCTGTTCTCTTTGGTCGCTCTCTCTGCCTGTCCTGGTATGACACCAAGTCTTCACTGCAGCCTTTCCCCACCCCCTCTTTATATCCAGCTTATAGCTGACCTTAGTTGCTACTCCTGTGGCAGGGTAGCTGCTTGCTCTTGCCTATGCTCATACTTGCAGGTCTCCGGGGTGCTTGTAGAAGTGAATCATAGAATCACCAAATATCCTGAGCTGGAAGGGACTCACCAGGATCACTGAAGTCCAGCTCCTGGCACTGACCAGGACCATCCCCAAGAGGGTGCCTGAGAGTGTTGACCAAACACTCCTTGAACTCTGTCAGGTTGGTGCTGTGATCACTTCCCTGAGGAACCTGTTCCAGGGTCTAACCACCTGCTGAAGGGTACAGAACCTTTTCCTATCCAACATAAACTTCCCCTGACTCAGCTTCAGGTCATTTCCTCAGATCCTGTCACTGGTCACCAGAGAGGAAAGATCGGTACCTGTCCCTCCTCTTCCTCTCACGAGGAAGTTGTAAGTTGCAATGAGGTCTCTCCTCAGCTTCCTCTTCTCTAGGCTGAACAGACCAAGTGACCTCAGCCATTCTTCAAAAGCCTTCCCCTCAAGGTCCTTTGCCATCTTCATGGTCCTTCTTTGGATGCTCTTTATATGTTTCTTACATTGTGGTGCCCAAAACTGTCCTCAGGACTTGAGGTGAGGCTGCCCCAGTGCACAGCAGAGCAAGACAATCCCCTCATTGCCTGGCTGGAGATGCTGTCCCTGATGCCCCCCCAGGACAGGGTTGGCCCTCCAGGCTGCCAGGGCAGTGCTGGCTCATATTCAACTTGCCATCGACCAGGACCCTCAGATGTCTTTCTGTAGGGCTGCTCTCCAGAATCTCATTACCCAGTCTGTACATAGATAGCCAAGTGTTACGGTCCTGCCTGATGTTCAGAGGTCACCAGCAGTGACCTTCAGCTGTCTTTTGGGTACCTGGTAAATTAAGATTTATATGAAGTTACTTGCTGACTTTACTATAGAGAACCAAAGTATGCATTTTCTTCTACAGGCTTTTTGAGTTTGTTTTTTATATTTCAAAATGAAAAATAGTTTTATTTATAAGCACAAATTTATTGGTTAAAATGTGAAGTAAGGAAAGAGTCCACAATTATGGTGAGATGGAAGGAATATAGGAGGGGAAACTTGGACTTCAAAAGCAAGAAATCTGTGCTGGAATCACACATTAATTCAAACTCTGGTCACTAAATGCAAACGTATTTGCTATTTAAAATGTAGCATAATTGCTGGTAGCAGCAAGCTGTTTATCCTAAAAATATTTCTTTCTCCAAAGAACATAGACGCATGCTCTGTCCCACACAGGTTCAACAATCCTAGTGACTTCCTCCTCCCACAGACCTTGTATCTCTGAGTTCTTGGTCTCCCTGACAGCTCAGTGAGTAGTCTCTTGCCTTAGGTTTCAGAGTTAGGCTAAAGAAATGCCACTCTTAAATATGACAAAGGGTGATTGATTGCACAAGCAGGACCTGAGCCAGTTGATATAAATCTGCCTCTATCACAGATGTATAAGCACTGGGGCACGTGACATATGTTCTGTGCTCAGGAGCCAGATGCTTAGGGAAGTTAAGCAGAGATTACATTAGAGTGGTATTGGATGGACCAAGCTGACCGATAGAAGGAAATAAAGAAGTCTTCCCAGGTCTCCAAGTCCACTGGTTGATTTGTCCATTGCTGAATTTTTACATGAGCTCAGTATAATGGGAAGATTTTTTCTTCTGGCTCTCCATAGTTTATTTAGTCCCTGGACCATTTTCTTCTAAAGCAGGGATTTGCTGTTTTAGGATACCTTTGTCAGAGCTGGGTGGAAGACAGAACTTTTTAAGGCAGGACATCTTTGTATTTTCAGGAGACTTTAGAAGCCTCATGAATACATCATTATCTTGGGTTAGCCTGTTTTTTGGCACATTGGCATTGCTAGCCAGATATTTTCTTGGAATGGGCAGCAGCACTGGGTGCTTCAGAAGAATCGGTGGGCTGGAGTACCCAGCTGGAGACTGCACAGAGTACTTGTGACTAGTGTAAGTCAGTTTGCTTTGCCTACTTAGGGTACGATAGGCAGCACTTCATGTTTTGACCACTCTTGTTTCATTCATTCTCTTGCTGTTTCTCAGTGTGTGCTGTGTTGGTCTGAAGGCTGTAGAAATGATCACATCTTTCCTCTTCACTTTTTAGTAATGCAGTAAGGGAGCTCAGATATGCTTCTTTTGGCTGCAGTTTCATTACAGAAACCTGGCATCAAAGCTTTCAAGCAATTCCACCTGTCTAGGGAGCTGTATAAAGACTGCACAAGTAGTTTAATCCGTTGACCTTTTGTCAATATTTAGTTATATCAGTGGCCCTTTATGAAGCTATTGCATGTACATGTACTTGGTAGGATTTGCTGTTAATGTGCTCTGGGTTGAGGCAGGTGCCCTGTGCAGCACCTTACTTGCTATCTTGTGCTGCTCTCTTCGGTGTGTGTTCCTTACTTTCAACCATGCATGGCAACACTGTAATCCTCCCATCATGTATTAAAAGTTACAGGCCAGGAAGTGTTACAGGTGAATCTAAAATGATTGGGGTTTTTTTTTGTGGTAGGGAGTGGGAAAATCACTGTAAGATATGTCTTCAGGCCAGAGGGAGAGATGGATTAGATGAAGGATAAGCTGTTCTTTTATTTCTTTGGATTCTCTGAAATACTTATGATAATGATTTGGAGGAAAGGCTAGTGAAATCCTGGTCAATTTTAACTGCGAGAACAACCGTGTTTTGCCCAGGGTTCCATGTGTTTTGTAATTTCACAACCAAGAGTCATGAGGGAGATTCTCAGAACTGTGTGACATAGAACGTAAAATTTAGAAAATTGCAAAATATAGCATAATTAGCCTGAAGCTTGCAGTTTGTGGCCTGACCTTTTCTTCTTGATATGAATATCAGCTAGCCAGCTTCTGTTTCTGAAATCCTCAGCATCCAGCGCATACACCAGTGTTGCAGATGCAGCTAACTGAGGCTCTGTTCCTTCAATATTCTTTTCCTTTTCTTGCCCTGTTCCTTCTGGTGTATTTGTACACTTAGGAAACCAGGGTAAAGAAATCTGTCACATTCTCAATGGGTGAGGATGGTTAAAACTTTAATAGCTCTCCCACAGGGATTGCATTGAGCACAGGGACTTACTTAAACTCCTTCATTCTTAAAACAATGAATGACTTGACTGCAGGATTTGCAGCTGTGGTGCCTCAGTATTGCAGCATTTGAGGCTTTCTTTTGTCTTCCAGAGATCTAACTAGCTGGAGTGTCTGTTTTAGACCAATTCCCTGTCCTTGGTGCATCCTAATGGAGATGTTACATGTGGTATAGACTTGATTTGCTCTTAATTCTGATGCATTTTGTGTTTTGGGGAATTCTGTCTTCATCCTAAACTTCCTCATCAAGGTAAGGTAGTTCTGGCGTCATCCACCAGGACTTGTTGCTCAGACAGTACAAGTGAGCAGCCAGCACTGTAAACAAACTAATGCCAGTGCAGGGACTCAGAGCAGCTTCCTACACAAAGCCTTTATTACTATTTTTATTTTATTATCTATTTGCTTTCACATCTTTTTCAGTGTTTTCCTTGTCTGAAAGGGCGAGCTTTGTAACACATCCTCACCTGTCTGAGGTCCCAGCCCTTGAGGGACAACTCCTGAAAACAGGAGCAAGGGCAAGAAGAGACACACAAGTCGATGATAGCCAAATGGGAACCTCTGAGCCCTAATGGTGATTGTGACTACCTCTCCTACTTGCCCACTTGCACAGAGGTGGTGTTGTTCAGTGCAGGCTTTGTGCCCACCAGGAGATGAGCAGCAGGGATGCTGTGGGCTTAAGAATTGGTTTGCACGACTGGCAGCAGCATTTATCTAGGCCAGCAGGGATGCAGGGAGTGAGTGACTCACTCAGGGATTCATGCGCGCTTTCCCCCCCTCCCCCCCCCCCCCCCGCCCCGTCTCAGCTGTGGCTTGGTCATCAGCCATTTGGGAACTAGCAGCTTTATTTGGTTGCTGTTTGCAGAGGGCAGTTTCTGTTAGGGTTGTTAATTTTATCAACTGCCTTCAAAGCTAACTGACTTCAGAGAAGACTTCAATTTGCCTTTGCTCTCTTCTCCTTCCCTGCTGATAGGGCTGTCACCCAAACAGCTGATCTGGCACTGAACTTGGCTGAGGAGGTGAGAACAAGCAAATGGGCTGGAGGCAGAAACTTCCTAAGCTGCTCCGCCACCAGCACTGTTTTGGATGGTGGCTGCTGTGGTTAGGCTGAGTGCCCTCTCTGGGCACCTCCTTGGATGTGAGGACTGGAGAGTCTTATGGCTTTGCTCCAGCTGAACAGAGAAACACATTTCAGTGTGTGGTGGAGGAGTGAATATGGGTACAGTGTGAAGAATGGGAAAGTGTTTAAATAATTGAAACATGAAAAACTGATTAGTTTGTGATGATAACAGTTGCTAAACTAATCAGAAATTGCCAGACTTACTCTCTGTTGAACTGTGGGTGATGTGGTCAGTAAGGCTGCTGAGGGTTATGGCCCATGAGGGAGAGCAGCCTGCCCTGGGCAGCCACAGTGCTGCCCTTTGCTCCCTGTCACCAAGGCCAACAGGTCTCATCTCTGAGCTGGGCTTTCTCATCTCACATGATCCCGTTCTCCTCCTGCTGTCCCTTTTGGTGGATGCTCTGTCCTTCCGATGCTCCATACTTGTGGCTTTGGCTTCCCTCTGGACACTTCTTTAGTTATATTTGTCTCCTGTCTCTGTTCCTGTCTATAAGTTAATGTTTTTCTTTTAGAAGCACATTTTATGCTTGTATTTCCCAGGGCCTGGAGGACACACTTTCTAGGCCTTCCTGCCCGCTGGCTGCTGTCACTTCAGATCCTGGCTGTGTTAGATATAAGCAGCTTGCTGTCCCTACGTCCGGAATGGTGCTACCTGCTCTGCCACTGCTCCCCTCCTCTGCTGGGTCACAGGACCCAGGAATCTCTTTTTGCTACAGAGACCAGTCCTCCAGCACAGGTGACTAGTTAGTTAGTTATTTATTTTAGGTGGTGGGCCATACTGCTTTTTCCCATGTTCCTCAGCTGTCTGTGAGCTTATGAGCTATGTATTTCTGTGCTGGGACTGCAGCAGTATCTTCACAGTATACACCTGTAGTTGTCCTCTGCCTGCTGTGCTGAAGGACTGCAGTATTTGGATATGCTGCTTGACAGAAGAACTGAAGAAAAGGAGAGAGGCTTAGGAAGGGACAAGGATCACCTTTGCTAGAATTCCCCTTGAAATGAAGATAGCAGTTTTAGTCATAGGATAAGCAAGGTCCCAAGTCTCATTTTGCTAGACCAGCTGTCCAGGTAGAGATAGCAAAAAAAGTAAGCATAAACCCACATTTTTTTACTGTGCTGTCTGCTGTGAATGGTGCCTGTTTGGAAGCTTCTTATAGCAGGGAGTGCTGCAGTCTAGAGCCCATCTTAGTGCTCCATGGAGCTCATATTGGACTGTGAAGGCTTCTCAGGCACTGGCCATAGGAGACCATGTTCTGCTGTCATTTTTGGATTTGAAATTCAACCTCTTTGTAGAAATAACATTTGTAGGGCAGAAGTGTTCCTTTTAGGTCAAAGCTGAGGCTGCCTGGTGGGTAGTGTGGAGAAGCTTTTTCTGCCACTCTTCTCATTTATGTGTTCTGTAGACAAAGGAGGGTTTAGTCTTCAGACACGTTGGCTCAACATCTTAACTGCCACCTCATTAAAACTGAATCTCAACTGAGAAAAGTTCCTTTGTAGCCATCAGTGTTAGTGCTTTAATAACTGTTTCACTGCACTGTATTTCTCCTTCTGACATACCTCCCTTTCCCCTCATTTTTTTGCCTGGGATAGGCAGCAATTTACAGAACTGTGTGCTCTGAGATAACATGAGAGCTATGGTTTCAATCCCTCACCTTCAGTCTTTGTTTGTGGCTCAGTATACGGGGTGGACTTCATCAGTGAGAATGTTCTGGGTGTGTTGTCTGTTAATCAGCAAATCTGACCATCTCTTGAGATTTGGTAAGTGTCTGTTGGCTTGATATGGTGCTGTGGAATTCAATGCCAAAATGTACCACATAATTTAGATCCAAATAATAGCAAAAGACTTGGTGGGGGGGAGCTGTAGATGACCTTAAAATTAGTATTACGGTAATGTAGCAGCATTAAATGCCTCCAGGCAAACAAGATCTAAACTGATCTAGCCAGGAGCATTAAACATTCATCAAACCAAGAAATTAACTTAGCCAGAGAATAAATCAAAACTGTAGCATAACAGCAGTTTTTTGGGAAAAAGGTGCAAGTCAGGTGCCTCATTCCTTGGGAATCCAAAAACAAGCATGGTAATGGAACAGGGTGACCACTTTAAAGTTGTTGTGCTCACCAGATTGTCCAAATCTGGAGCTTTCATGTGAAGGAAGCTATTTTCAGGCTGTGCTCTTGTCAAGTGCAATGTAGTCTTTGTTGGGTGGCAGTTCCCAAAGAGACTAAATGTTGTGGGTTTTTTTTTTTAAAGAAAAATATTTTTTCCAGTTCTGAACACCAGACCTTAAATAAAAATTCCTTAGGTCCTAGCATCCAATTGAAGTTGGATTTCATGCTCCCCCGAGTGAGACATGATGAGGTATCAGAGCAATACTAATTCTGCCCCTATTAGTTTTGCTTTGAGTGTTCAAAATCCATTCGATCTGAACTGCATTGTTTCTATCTTCATTTCTCTTTCTGCGGAGGGATGAAAAACAGGGTAGTGAAAGACTTGTCACTGGCATGTTCTCTGGTTTCAGTACCTCTACTTTTCTTCTGCAGTTCTTTAAAGGTAGGGAGAGAAACCTTTTGCTTTAAGGGTTTTCTGGCCTTATAGTAAATATTTGTTAGACACATAGAGATTCTCCAAAAAAAGATGTTATGGAAGTAGTTGTTCATTTATGAGGATATTTTGTTTGTTTTCTAATGTATTTTTTCCACCATTTAATTATCTGTCTTCTAGAAATTTGCCAGAATTTCTGTTTTTCCCAAATCTCTGCTTGTGCTGTGAAGGTACAGGGCAATTCAAGAGTGGTCTCCAAAGGGCACCTAGGGAAATACATTATTGTACAGCTCTGTGTGAGCTAAGAGTTGCTGGCATGTGTGTTTTCCTGCCCATCTCATAGCAGAAAGCATATGGAACCCATTTAAAATTTAGACTGCATATTTTTTTTAAAAATCACTCGTCCCCTCCTAATCTCTGTGAGAGCATGTTGGGATGCTCTTTATTTAAGCGTGTATCCTACAGCCAGCCTCTTGTATCTGAAACATTCCCCCTCAACTTTCTAACAAAAAAAGAGAATTGTGTTGTGTGTGTGCAAGTTAGCATTGTTCCTGCAGCCTCCTGCCTCAACATCTCCTAACCCACAACTTCTCCCTTTCTCTGTGAGGGGCCATAGCCTGTGTAGGAGAGACCAGCTCCTTGAATGTATGCCTTCAGTGGATCCGCTGGAGTGCAAAGCTGGTGTCCCACCTCTTTTCGGACTTGATGGTTGGCCTTTAGGCGTGTGAGTTGCCAATTTCTCCTGTTGTGCATTTGCTCTGCCTCTCTGCTGTGAGAGTGTCTGGGGGAAGGGGCTGTGGTGAAGGAGGGCTGTGGGTAGAGGATCTGCTCTTGGTCTCAGTGAAGTTTCTGGTAAGCTGGTCACATGAAGCAAAAAATACATCAGCTCCCTTCCCCCATACACCAGAGTGTTTCTTGGCTCTGCACCCAAACTAGCAGCTGAGCACGTGATTTACTTGTAAAATGCAGTTTAAAAAAAATGGTGCCCTTGCAGATGGGATGGGAGAGCTGGACTGGGGCTGCCCTGTGTGCAGCTGGGGCTGCCGTCAAAGGGCAGGGGGATGTCTCCCTGCTGAGTTGCTGAAACAACAAGGGGGATATGGGACTAAAGAGGAAGGTGCAAGCTGCAGGAGGCAAAATGGAGGAGAATGTGCTGAACCACAGCCTTACGAGGGAAGGAGGTGGGGGTGCTGCATGTGGGGCAGGGACAAGGAAGGGGAGGGCTCTGTTGCACGTGGTATAGGGGGCTGTGCTTTGCGAGTTGGGCTGCACAAGTACTCTGAACTGAAGGTCTTGCAAGATACACAGAAGTGACTGGGACAGAGTTGGAGTAATTTTTGCTCTGTTTTGGTGAAAGAAAGGGGAAGTTGTTTGACCATTCACAGCTGGGGAGCTCAGCTGTCTGTTTTGAAAACTTCATTCATTTTGCTAGTTGTGTTTGTACCCCACAGTTCTTCCTTTCAGTGGGATGTAGGCTTTCCAAAACTTTTTAAATTACACTAAGCCAATATGCCCAAGAAGACCTAAAATAAGCTGTTAGGCTCACCACACACTTAGTGGGGACCTTCAAGCAAATGCCCCCAATATGCCAGGCTGGTCAGCAGGGCAATTGCACCATTCTTAGAGGGTGTGAAATTGCACCACATTTCTTCCTGTGTCAGGGCTGTGATGGGTGCACTAATGCTTCCTGGCCACAGCAGATAAAATAAAAGAATTCCTGCCCTTTGCTGTGCTTCTGTCAGCCTGACAGCATTTGGGGTTGGTGATCTCCATTGCTTCAGATTAGGAGGAAGGTGGCTGCATTTTTGTTCGTGTCAGCTGGAGGATGTATTGCTTCAGAGGGGTGCTACAGTGTGCTGCTGCAGGAATGGTTGCCTGTACCTCCCACTGCAGTACTGGTTTTCCTTGTGTTCCATTCCACCTTGAGCAAGGAAGAAGTTTGTAAAGCAAGAAATGGCACTGTTTGCAGTAGCCAATGGAACAGGTGGAGTTGGTGGATGATGGGTAGTTTTAATGGTCAGTTTGTAGAATATTTAATTATTGCAGCAGACTGTAGGTACCAGCTTTGTGGCTGTAGGTGTTAATCTAGCATACAGCTTTGCAGGCAACCTCTGAGGTGAAACATTTCCTTCCCACACATTCCACCACCAAACCTGGAAGGTTTGTTTTGTCTGTGATTTGCCTCCATCATGGTGGCATGAAATAAACTGATGGTTAGCAGGGAAAAAGACAGGGAATGAAATTCAGGTCAGAGGCTCTTGGAAATTCTTCACTGGTTTTTAGCAACTAAAGTAAATAGTTGATGGGAAAAGCAGATAATAATAAAGCAGAGTTGGCACAGGCCTTGTATATCCCACTAGCAGCATGGGAACGATGACTGGGGAGATGGAGAGATGTTTATCTTGCCAGCAAGAGGGGTTGTTATGCCCTGAGAAATGTGGACCACAAACAGGGGTCGCACATGAGATGGTATGTGTGTCATGTCAGAGCTTATTGAAGACTCTGACTGGGGCCTGAGTGGTGCTTTGGCCTCTGTCAGTTGTTCTGTAGGCAGGTATCCTCCACTCTCCTCAGGCAGTCACGGTGCTGGCTCATTTGTTGGTGGCTGCATTGACACCGAGGCTTCCGGCTGAATCCACTGGGCTCTACTTGGCTCATTGCGTTTTGCTGAGTAAGACTGGGAACAGTAAAGCTTTTAAAACAGCCTGAAGAGCAGGGGCTGCAGGAGCCTGTGTCTCGTGGGGAGGGGGCAGTGTATGTTGTGGGAGGGATGTCTCATGAAAGGGTTTACAAAATGCTGCTCTGAGTGCGGCAGCAAGTTCAGAAGGAGTTCCCTTCCCCAGATTCTGAGTTTATCTCAAGTTTGAAGCCAAGGACTACATCTGCAGCGGATGGCTGGGGTGCTTGCTCCTTCCCCTTCCTGAATGCACATGCATTTATATTTTATGTTGCTTTGCAATGCTGGCTTTGGCCAAACTGTAGGATCTTCTGCAGGCAAGAACCTAAGCAAATGGTGGCCATTCTCTCTGAGATAGTGAAAACTCCCAATATGGCTTTATCTGTGCCTTTGTAGGCAAAGAATGGCATGTTAGGCTTGAACACGCTTGGTCTGCTCACATCGTTAATTGCTACGGAGATCACTCTCACCTATAGCAGCGAGCCTGTGCTGATTCACTGATTTGACCTCCTTTGACTCTTGAAGTTCCTGGAAGGTTGCCGGTGGCTGTGAGAGCGCAAGCTCCCCACTTCCTGTTAATGTGCACATCGGTGTGCTGCTGTTTTGCTTTATATGGTGTACAGTAAGTAATACTCAGGGTATGTGTTCCTGTTGAAAACAAGTGGATAGGAATTCTCTTTCCCTTACCAGGTCCACCTGCTGGATAATCCAAAGAGAAATTTTGGACAAGTTGTTTACTGATAAACTGAAAAATATACATGTGATTAGAAAAGGCAGCTTTGCGTGACACCACACGCAACTGCAATGTCAAAGGTGTACACTATGACTTTTTTTGAAAGATTCCTCTCTTCTAGGTATTTTTAATAGCTTTTTTCCTTTTGCCACTGTTGTATACATATTAATATCTGCCTTCAGTTAGATTATCTTTGCAAGGTAAGTACAAGATAATGGAATGCAGGAAAAGAGAATAAATTGCCTTGGCCCACTCTTCAGGGTGCTCATTGGAGACACAAATAGAATTACTTAAACCATCTTGACTTCTATTCCGTGGTGTTCATAGTCTGATTTCTGTGTTACTTGAACAGAAAAGTGGAAACTGTGCTAGGTTTATGTAGGTTGTTCCTTTGAATTTGTTTGTTTTGGTTTTCCAGTACAGTAATACCAAGGGGTTCACAGATACTAGTGTGTATAAACAGAGCTTGTGACCAATTGTGTGGACTTAACATTGTCTTTAAGATCCGTGTGTGTATATGTACTCTTAGGGGTAATATTACACTTTTACACGTGGAGTTGTTTGTTTCTGGGAAGTTGCAAGAGTGTGGGAAAAGGCTGTTACAAGGTGTTAATATTAGTGGTTTTACTGGAGGAAAGGCTTTGTCAGAAGATATGTTTGCCAGCATTTCTTGAAAGAAATCTTGTATTTGTTTATTGTGTCATGTTGGCACTTGAATCTCCTCCTTCTGTCTCTAGCTGAAGGCAAGTGATGAGGATTTTGCCACTCTCTTGTTTCTCTAGCTTTCAGTGGCTGAGAAAAGTGGAGCTTTGCTCTTTCATCTTCACATGCTGGCTCCAGACATTTCTTAGCCTCGGTGACTTTGTGACTCTTGCACAGCAGAGATGCTGGAGGTGCTGTTTGGGTGTGGGAGCCCCTCTGCCCTCAGACTTGGTACATCACGGCACTGGGGTCATTCTGCACTGAGAGGCTGGAAAACAGTCTCAGGCTTTCAGAAATGTTGCCTGCAATGGCAGTAGTATGCTGCTACAGATTTAATAATTGTAGCTGGTCTTTGAAACGGCAGTGTAGAAACACTGAAATAGAAATGTCGAAGGAGGGAGGGCGGAGTGTTTGGGAAGTGTCATTACATGCTTATTTTCTTTACATTTTTCCTTAGGCACCTGCTCTTAGCCCTTGTCAGAAAGGATATACTGAATCTGTGGGGGCCTCTGGTCATTCCTAAGGCCTAGGATGGTTTTTATGTTTGTTTCTACTAATACTGCAGATAGGGAAGTGGTGTCAGTCTGAGACTTGCTGGTATCCCTGTTTAAGGTGGTGGCGTGGTATGGCAAGTGCTGTGAGAATGCTGAGACATCTCAGTTGTTCTATAGTACAGTCTTGCTGGAAAAAATAAGAGAATATGGGGAAAAGCCTGTGGCTTGAGGTGCAGGATGAGGGAGCTAACTCTCTTTTGCTGGGAATGTTTCAGAGAGGAAGTTTAAATTTAACCAAGCAAAGAAAAGCATGAAGGAACCTGAAGGCTCAGACTAGTCTCGCACTACAAAATGTATTTGATGTAAATTCGATTTCTGTCTTGAAGCAGCTCAAATGGTATCTTAGCAGCTGGCACCAATTGACTATCTCCCGGAACTGGCATGATGACAGCAATCAAACTGAATTTATTGCTTTGAGTTTGATTCTTCTTCCGGACTCTTCCCATTCTCAGAAATGTAATCTAGGATGTGTTCCCACAGGAATGATGGTTGCAAGCCTCCTTTAATGGCAAGGACAGAGCATGGTCCTAGTGCAGGATGAAGACAGATGGACTGTAGTATTGAACAGCCAGATTGTATATTTCAGTTGAGAATGGGAATATTATGTGTTTGTAAAGGGAGGAACACTGGTTTTTTTCTTCATGACACAGATTCTTATCACAGAGCTGATTCACATCTAAGTGTTAGTTTTCTTGATGCTTCTTTTTACTGCTTTAGGAAAGAATCTCCCTTTTCACTGAAGTGGCTAAAATTTAGGCTGCTAAAAGTTATCCCCCCCTCCTTTTTCTTTTTCCTTTCTTAAGGCAGGTGTACTAAATAAAGAGTGAGCTTTAGCCACAGGACCTCAGTATAGCTGCAGTTTGGTAAAGTAAGCCAGTAAATGTTGCAGTAAATGTAGTCCTTTGCACAGGGAACCATTTTGAAACAGTGCTGTGTTTCTAATGCTTGTTGAAGAAAGTATGTTAGAATTAAGTTTTTACACCTTGTTTTCTGGTAGGTGTGAAATTAATCACTTTCACTGATAAGTCTTGGTTTGATTTATGTCAGTAATTTTTTTGTTCAGTATTTCAATTAGTTTTTAATGCTGACTTCTACTTCCTCTTGCCAGAAGAGGGAATGACCTGAAATAGGGGTGGTTTTTCTCACATTTGTTCCTAGAGCAATAAATGTCAGTGTTCCTTGGGCAGGTGGAGGGTATGGGATTCACAAAGGGCACTTCTCTTTCAACCTCCCTGGCCATTGATCCTTCGTGGAGCTTGCGGCAAAGCTGTGGCTGGAGAGCGTGTTCACCTGGCAGCTCCCCATAGCTGAAACAGAACCCTCCTGTGCATCTCTTGGGAGCAGGAGTCAGTCAGGGCATCACAGCTCTGTCTGAAGTCAGGAGGATCTCGTGCTGTGCTGCCAGTGCAGGGTGGCAGTGTTGGCACCTGACACCTAACCAGCTCCTCCTGCTCTCTGGCTCGGGTTTGGCCCTCACCCCGCCTGCTTGGGACTGATCTCCTTTTTGGGTTTGTGTCATTCTTCAGGCTCTGCCTCTCACAAGCGTACCTCAGCTCCGTGCAGACAGGTCTCCCTGCACTTCCCTGGCAACCCCTTTTCCTCAAACAGCTTCCTAACAAGCTGATTAAGCACAGTGACCTTTTTCTTCATCTTTTTGTTGTTGTTGTTATGTAAATGTTCTCACTTGGCAGCTCTAGACTACTGGGATGTGTAGGTATCCTGTACCCTGTGTCTGAAAATGTTCTCCAGGTCTTGGGTACCCTTGGAGGAGAAAGACCTGGTGAGGAAAAACGTCCTGCAAAGCAGCCATGCATGTAGTGGCTAGAGTAGAAAACTGGGAACTATTTCCCTGGGGAAAAATGGATCCCAGAAATTTGGTCTCATGTTATTCATCCATCTCTGCCACTACATCGTTGGGATATCAGACTGAACTGGCCAGACAATAAAATTATTTTCTTAGCAAAGAGTAAGAAGTGTGCATCAGTATAAAACCAGTCATATTCCACACTCTGCTGGAGATGGCCAGGTGTTTGTGAAGTAAAGCTGTCTGCATTTTGGGTTTTATTTCTGTTGGGTACACCTTTCTTTAGCATCAAGTTATCCTGAGTATCTGCTGAAGTTTGATGTATTGTGGACAATCAGGACAAACTGTAATAGTTTTGGTCTGCTGTCTTCTGTACTCAGGCAGGGTTGTTGTTTTAACCTTCTCAGCTAGAGTTTCTTACAGCAGTGGGTTTACCAATTGTGCACAGCCATTTCTGTCCATCCATTGTGCATGAAGAGTCCTCCCCTAGTGAGCGGACTGCATGTTTGTATAAAATGGAGCAGTTTCATTTTTGTAGGTCCTTGACTGTTACAAGTGATGCTAACACAGTCATTCTTGTTTTCTATTTAAGTAAATCCCTGGCCAAATCAAAACCCATCCCAAAGAAATCCCAGTTCTCTTAAAAGGCATTTTCTCATCAGGTATGTTCTAAGGAAACCCAGCTGTAACATCACTAGAATGACAGGGCCATATTTACAGAGCAGTAATGTTAAAGATACTTGGGTTAAATGTAGGTTTACATCCTAAACAGAGATAAAAAAATCGTATCATATAAAGGACTGATAAATAGATACTCACACCTTAGTTTGTGTACCAAACATAAGTAAGTTTTCTCTTGTTTTTAAGTACCATCTTCTTAAGCATTTACGTTTTAAATTTAGCTGCAAAAGAGATACATAGAGTGCACTTTCCTGTCTTTGTAGATACTCATTGCTTCAGACTGCAGATAGAATAATTTTCCAAACAGCAAGATTTTTTTTTTTTTTTGGCTGGAAAACAGTAAATGAATATTAGATGAGTGTTTGTAATATCCTGTACTTAAGTTTTAAGCATCAGCTATTGTTCAGGGCTAGACAGCTCTGTAACATAGCAGGAAAAGAGCTTAATGAAATCCAATATTTGGAAGCAGGAGGTAGATGAATTCAGACTTGGAACAGCAGTGCCGAATTTTAACAGGAAGGATAGCTAACATTTGGAGTAATTTCTGTGGGTGTATGACTTTATTTATCACTTGAAATCCTGCATTTGAACCCTTATGTTATAAAGGATATACTTTGTTTTAGGCAAGTTATGGAAATTACTGGTTGAATTTCACGGTTTTGTGAAAGGTGGGAAATAGGCCCAATGTCCCAGGCCTAGAATGCTGTAAGGTAGGTCAGATGTGTTGTTGTGTTCCTGTTAGCTATGAGGTGTTCTTCCACTGTGCATTAAGAATGCACAAATGACTTGAAGAAATAAGTTTTATCTTTAGGGCAGAGGGAAGAGAAATTATTTCTTTGCAAGCTCTTGGTAAATAAGGGATCTTTTAATTGTTATTTTAATATAGTTAAGACTACTTTGCATTTTAAAGTTCAGAGAGACCCTGTATGAGAGAGGCATTAAAGCGAACTCATTCGCTGCTCTGCTGGACTCAAAAAGTTTTGGATGTTTTGTCTCCTACTGGGAATAACCTTTGTTAGACCAGAGTAAGGTAGAAAATTGAGATTCTGTTTTTATTCGTTATGCTTTTAGGTACCAGGTTGTTCCCCACAAGTACCAAATTGACTCTGGTGCTGATTTGATGAGAGTTAAATGTCTACACCATGCCAAAGACCACCAGATGATGAAGACCATTGGGGATGGGGTGGGGGAGCATTTATCAAGTCACTGGTTAGGCTGTGTCCTGATGCTGCCTGGAAGAGGACAGGTGATCCTGCAGGAATGGGAGCTGTGATCCTCTAGGACCTGCGGCAGGAAACCCGCCCAGCCTGACCTTTCACTGCTCTAAGTTGTGGTGGCTGACTACTGCGGGCTGGTGCTCCCGGGGCTGGAGTGTGCTTTTTCTCTGTGAGTTGTGCTTGAGTTGGCCTGTTTTGTTGTCCTGGAGACAGAAGAGTGTGGTATGCTTTCCCCCCAACCAGAAATAGTTTCCTGTACCTTGTGACTGGAGTGCTGTACTCCTCCTCTGGTCTCCGGCCAGGCTGTGTGGTGCTGGAGGGATGGGGTGTGGGGTGGTGACCTCTTGTCACAAGTTCTGGTGTGGCTGCTGCCCATGAACACTAGCTGCCCTGCCAGCTCCCCTCCCTCTGCACGATGGTGTAGGATTTCAGGGGAGCAATTGCTCTTGATTTACATCTCCCATGGCATTTTGATGGTTATGTCATTTTGTTTGAGCCTTGCTCGTGTCAGCTGTCTGTTCTGACTGTCAGGACTTGGTGGCTGAGTAGCACGTGGTGAGCTCTTGCCTCTTCTTCCCCCTTTGCTCAGCTGTTTTTGCTGTCTGCTTCTCTGTGTCCTTGTACTTGGGAACAGATTCTCAGCAAGTATAACTGTGCACAAGGGCAATGTGATCTGGGTGGATGAAGGATCCCCTTCTGCAGGAGTTCCAAGTAGAGCTGGGAGGGAAAGTGGGGAACTTGCAAGACCCAAGCATGCAAGCAGGCTGTGGATAGTTTATCTTAAACTGTTGTCCTGCTGTGAGAATCTGTCCTGCGTGCAAAGTGTGCAGCACTGTCTGTTACCTTGCAACTGTGTTTTGCAATACTTCATTTGTGAGATGTGCTGCTAAAAGGGAAGCCAAGACACCCCCACCCCTCTCTACCAATGCAGGTGAGAAAGTGCTTGCACTGCACCAAGGCCTCAGGAGCATGGAAGCTCTCCAGGCTTTCTTGCTGCCTGGTATTTTATTGGAGAGTGGTTCTGGCATAGAACTCTAAAATATATGCAACAACAACAATAATTTCCAGGACTGAAAAGGAAGGAGAGATGAAAGGAGTACTTTACCTTCCCCCATCCCTGAACAGTAGCAGATGAGGATGTAAGCACATCTCAGCCGTATAAAGTATTAACTGGGACATTTTCAATAGTTCAGCAGTGGAATCGTGCAATGCCCTGAGCTTCTATTCCCAGCCTGGGAGAGGAAAGTGTTCTGTGCTGTGATTTGGCTCAGTCTCTGTCTTCTGCTCATGGGGAAGAGAACAGTTGCCCAAAGCCTCCTTTTCAGAGAGAAGGGAAGATGATGCAGAGACCAAGGAGCTGAACAGGCAGTTTTCAGGCAGAGTAGTGCAGTGCGGCTTTGTTGAAGTGGGTCTCTAGTGGAGTTCCTATGAATCAAAGGGTGCTGCATTCTACCAGTGATCTGCTGAGTAGTCCAACCAGCCAAGGGTCCTGCTTACTCCTGTGGAGGTCTGTGTGTCACAGGGGTACAGAGTCACACCTGTGCTAGAGAGGAAATGTCAAGAGTGGGCAGGGACTGCTAATTCCTCTTGCTATGTTCTTTTGATGGGAACGGGGAGTCCAAGCACTGGAAGTTCTTACTTGTCTCGTTCTAGGCATCTGCATCCACAAAAGTCTAGACTTCAGCAGCTGCCAGGGCTGCCTAAAAGATTTTGTCTCCCTCAGTTCCTTTCAGTCAATCTGTGCTTGTCCAGTGTGAGCATTTCACAGGAGAAGATGGGGGTGTTGTAGTGTAAATTCAGGAGTCAACCATTGCTGTAGTGAAAAGTCTCAGTGGCTAAAAAGCCCCCTGCTTCTTGACTGAGAAAGGCAGAGTTGCTCCAACTCCTTCTCCTTTCTTTGAACTCGCACATGGGAAGAGAAACCATTTTTTACTCTCCTTGATATTTTTCTTTAATCCAGATGAATGTCGTGCATGAACTGATGTTGCCTTTGGGCTGGAATAAGCATACTTAGCATTTGGGCAGAACTTCTTGCCTGGAGATTTCTAAGTGCGTGATCAGCATTTCACCAGTGAGTCTGTCCATGGGTACTGAAGTATGGTTACCTTTACAGTTCACTGAAGCTGGCAGAGTTCCCTACTTCGTGTGATGGCTGTGCACTAGCAGGAACTGTATATTTCTCTGTCCTACTCTGCCCATCTTTCACAGTGTTTCTTTTGGAGTGGAAGCAGTTCCTTTTCCCATTTCATGTGTGTTATTTCTTCTGAGACTTTCCCTCCAACTCTCCAGCCTTGGAGAAGGGGTAACTCTCAGAAGGGATCTCACTGGAAGTGGCTTTGCATATTTGGGAAGCTGATGGAAGAGCTGTGCTTTTCATTCTGCAGCTACTCACTTTGAATCAAAGGATGTAATACCAGTTTAGTGCTGGCTCTGTAGTGGGAGCGGCAGTCCTTGTGCAGCCTCAGCTGCATAGCCCTCGCCTGAAATGCCTGTGAAGTTTTGGGAGACAGTTGTGTTCCAGCAGTTCCCAGCCTTCAGGATGTCTGCCGGGTCACTGTGTTCCTCTCCCTGTTGAATATGAACAAGAGCTTAATTCAGAGTTGTGGTGCTTAACACCTTGTTTCTTATTTTCTTTCAGATCACCAGAAACTGGAACGTGAAGCTCGAATTTGCCGACTTCTAAAGCATCCAAATATTGGTAAACTTCCTTGGGCTCAGAGGGATGGGGGTGAGACAGGAGTAGCAACGTGTCTCAGCTAGCACACTGTAAGAGAACAGATGTATTCTGAATGTTCACAACAGCTCATTGAAGTTGCCTGTTGAAATCACCTCAACAGTTTATCTCTCTGACAAATTCCGCATCCAGCCCTGTCCCATTCCTTAGCATCCTGACCCAGACGCTCACCTAAGAGTGCCGTGTTCCCGCCTGCTCACCCCTGCAGAGCTGTTCCTGCTCCTTGGGTGATGCATGACTCTTGTCTGCTCGTCTGACATTCTGCAGTAGGGGTGAGGTGTTGTGTTTGTCTTCCCCACATCCATCTTCTGTTTGTTCTCCTTGGCCCTTAGTGACATGTCAGTTTAAATGCTGTATTCAGAGATGTGCCCAAAATTGAAGGAGGGTGAGCTAATACTTCAGCTCTTCTCATTGCAGTGGCCACTTACTTTAAAAACAAGAGACCAAAACAAATTGCCCATATTTAAGGAAAAGACTACTGGAGTGAAGGGAATAGTTTGTCTAGAAATACACAAAGAACCAAAATTAGGAACTACATAAAAAACCCTACCTTATTTACTGAAATGTAGAGAGAGGGCATGGATTTTTATCTAGTTCCAAAGCACCATGGAAGCTTGGACCATTAATAATCCCCTTTTTAGCTTTTTTAAATAAATAAAGCCTCTAGGATCCTAGCTACAATCTGATTTGAGCTAATTTATTTAAGAAGACATTAAGAAATTCTAAACTGGCACTTTTAACCAAACCACAGTTAAATATCCATGGCTGGGAAGACTATGATGTATTACCTTGTCTTACTTTTGCATAACTCAGTCAGTGAAGAGAATACTTTAAGGGCACCTCTCTGGTCTCCTGACTTCTGGCTTTGTAGTCACTTATTCCTGTCCTGTGAAGGCCTGGAAGCGGAAAGGCCTTAGAGCATACCCCATGGACTGGCATTTGTACTCTAGTCCATACGTGACAAACAAGCAGTTTCCGCAAGCTCAGGACCTCACATAATGCAAAGTTCTTCAGCAGCATCTTTTAATCAGAAAGAGCTTTCTTGCATGTGAGTGTAGTTGTGGTGTAGGTATGGCTTGAGGAGAGGAGCAGGGGCCACCTTCTGCAGTAATTTGCACCGATGAATATATTAGCCAGTAAATTTATTGCTTGGCAGTATTCAAAATGACTGAAACTCTAGTTATAGCACTTCATTTGCGCTGTAAGACTTGCTATATTTAGTAGAGTAGGTTATGTCACTTTACATTTTGACCTTAACTTCACTTCCATCATCTCTCCTTTTTATAATTCCTTACATCTTTTCTTTCCAGACGTCTCACAGAGTAAATCTTATACACAAGAGGGAAACCACTCTTATAAGTAAACAGCATGGAAGAGAGAAATGTATTACATTCCCGGTTCTATTCTACAGTTGTAATGAGTGGGAGGGCTTGTCTCCTGTTCTATTGTGGTTTGGAAAAGACAGTTTTGGGGAATGTCAGGGGTCCTTGCATTTTTTACAGAGAATTTCTTGTCTTCCAAGAAAGAACAGTTTTTCTTTTAAGAAAAGGAACTAGTCATTGTAAATTCAATGAGTCCTTACAAATAAAAATAAGGGTATTAATTTTTATGCCTACAACACAGAATCAAAGTGTGTTGAATAAGACCTCAAGAAGTTATATGGTTCATTCAGCAGTCCTGTGAAAATCTTTTATACCTGGTTCCAGGCATGTTTGTACTTAAAAACCTTTTATTCTTTCACAGCCCCTGGTGGCAGTCTTTCAAATGTTTCATTTTTCTGTCAGTTAAACATTAAAAATATAATTTGCCTTTCTCTTAGCTTGTTGTTTCTAATTCTATCTGGAGTATCTGTGGAAAGTAGTTTTTCTTTCTTGTAACAATCTTTTACATATTTGAAGACTGTTATCATGTCTCTTTTTAGTCTTTTTCTTCAGACTAAACAAACCCAGTTCTTTCAATCTTTTCTCATATGTCATGTTTTCTAGACCTCCAGACTTTTTTTTTTTTCTTTCCCCCCTCCTCTTTCTCTGGACTCTCTCCAGTTGCTTCATATCTTTCTAGAAATGTGATGCCCAAAACTGGACATAAGATTCTGACTGAGGTCATGTCAGTGCCGTCCAGAGGAGAAAGAATTGCTTCACCTGTCCCACCAAAGATGTTTGTTTTGTACATCAACCTTTGAAGCTTTTCATTTTATTGTTGATGTATATTTGTTTTCTGACACATTATTGCTCCAGACTACTTTCTGCACAACTTCTGGCAAGCAAATAATTTTTCCATCTTGTATAGATGAGGATTCCTATTGAAGTGTGTATTACCTTTGTCTTTATTTAAAAAGACAGAAAGAAATCCTGTCTGTGGGTTCCCCCCTCCAGATTTGTCAAAACCATTTTGATTTATCTGCTGATAGTGTAGAAGGGTTACAGCTCCCACAGTAATGTGGCCTTTAATAACAATGCCATATATTGCATCGTGTAGATAACTAATAACACTGTTGAATACTGTTGGACTCCAGTCAAACTCCTGAAGATATCACTTGATACATCGTTTCTGTTTGACAGTGATCAATTTTGAGTAGTTTTTCAATGAGTTGTATACACTGTTGTCAGCTAGTTTTGAATACACATTTTTTCTTAATTGCTTGTGGAAAGAGCATGTAAGATGCTGTCAGAAGGCTTGCTGAAGTCCAGATGCTACATGCATTGCTGCTTCCGTGTTCCTTGGACTTGTTATGTTGTCATAGAAGGGAAACATGTTGTTCTAACATAGTGGTATTTTTTTCCTCGAAATGTGTATTAGCAGTTAGTAATCACCTAGTTACTGGCATTCCATGTTGTAAACTCTTCTGGGTGAGTACTTGGTGTGTTGCCTCAGTGTGAGCTATGTGAGTAACACTGCACAAACTATAAAGAATTCTGCAGATTTTGCATTTGCTTTCCATCTCAAGTTTTGTTATTACTGGTTTTGTTGCAAACTGTGTTGCAGCAAATCCCATTCTCCTACAGGGACCTGAGCCTGTAGCAAGTCTGGGGCAGAGGACCTAAAGTTAGGACTTTTTGAGGCAGGCTGCTTTTCTCTCTTGCCTGTACACAGGATATAAAACAAGCCTGTTGTTGAATTTGTGGTTCTTATGCTTTTACTGCAGGACAGTTGATTCTGGACTGCAACACACTGACCATAACACTGCTACTCTGATAAAATAAAGATTTCTCTAGATACAAAGTAATAGTGATATTTCCATTTGCCGTTGCTTTTTGTGAAATGACTGATTTCTGGGTTAACCTAACATGCGTTCATCAAATCTCAGCCCTAATTACAGGCTTTGGCTCTGTAGTTGGGTGTTTGGCTTGTCTTTAGATGCACATTATGGCCAAGGTAATCACAGTGGAGTAATCCTTCTAAAAGCTTGGTGTTGCAATATGGGGTTTTTTTGTCTGGACAAAAGAAAGTTGACTTGAGGCAATTTTCTTCTGATTTCTGACTCATGGTATGCATGATATGGAATGTGTCATTATAGCTGGTCGGACTTCAGTAGAGGGAGGACTTCTTTCCCTAAATTTTGATTTGTTCTTTTTCCTTCTGACAGCTTCTAGAGAGCTTTGTATTCTGGCCCAGAGAGCCATTTGCCAGCCATGATCATCAAATACAGCAGAATTGGACAGAGATCAATCAGTGATCTGTTCTTATCAAAAATGCACCCATTACTGAGGATATGGGTGTGTTAGAGGCAGAAGACAACATCATTAAAACCCCACTGTCCATAAGGAGATAAAGTGCTTGTGGAAGTTGGCAGGAGTCATGGCTCTGTGGGAAATCCCACTTCTAGAACAACTTAGTGTTACAGTGATTCACTTATGTATAGATCTTGTGACATTAGACATGGATGTATTTGTGAACATGTAGAAGAGAATGATACAGCTGTCTTTTCCCTTAATCCCCATTTTTCTAGAAAGAGGCAGATTTCTATATGAACACTCACAGCCCTGATCCTTCATTTGCAGAAGCTTTGCTGATTGTGCCACTGGAACTTGTGCAATTCCTAAGATCAGAGTTAAACTTAAATGTCTTGAATATCAACTCTTGCTACTGGAACAGCTCTTTTGGTCTTCTGCTTAGTTGAAAACTTCAGTTTAGTCAGTCTGTGAATTTGAAGTCATGTAGTTCATCCACTACAGAGACTGTCTTGTGAAAAATTCATGTTTTTCCCATGCTTCCTGCTACCCATCAAATGCTTAGAGCAGTGACAGAGCTGGGAACCCTAGAATCTTCCTGCAGGTTTGTTCAGTGAAGATATAAGTTCAGAAAAGTGTTGAACATGACCTTTTCTGTCTTAGGACTCCTAAAGCAGTAATGATGCAAAATTTGATGAAAATCATCATTCATAGTTTTGAAAACTCTTTTCTAGCATTCTTGTGTTCTTCTACAAAGGTAGTGTTGTGACTTGTTCAGTGTACAGAGCAGAAGTCTGCTGTGTGTGTGGATTTTGTCCACTGTGTTGTTAGGTGTTGCTCTTCTCCTAAATTTTCTTTGTTATGGCCATCTAAGTATGTGCCTCTTCTCTGGATTTGTCACCAGTTGATCTGTACTCTTTCTTAGATATTTTTAACCCAGCTGTACAAAAGTAGTTCTTGAATATCTTTTGTTCATAGCTGAAACTGAGCACTTCTGATTGGTCATTGTGTCCCAGCTCATAGCAGCCCATTGCTCTGAAGAACTGCATGCACTTAAGTCTAGAATAATAAAAATACGTATTTTAAGAGAGGTTGGTAGTAGCCCAATAGCCAGAGCCAAATTCTGTTTCTGATTTCTGCCTTTGTATCATCTGCTGAACAGCTTCAGAGTTAATTTCTTTGAGGGAATTTATAGCAGTGGTGAAATGCTGTCCTCAGCATCTATCAGAATTATTGCTTTTTCAGGTTTTTCCTACTTCAGACTTCTTCTCCAAAATACACTTGCACCTGAATTCTTTTTACTTTAAGTTCTATCCACTGGCTTTTGTCAGCATAAACCACAATTTTGGACATGTCCATATTTAAATTAAAGTGGGGAGAAAATGGTATAGAAATCTCCTGTGAATTAGAAGAATTTCTTTTGACCCAGTTGAGTTTTATTTCCTTTCACAAGTTGTCTGTCCTCCTAGTACCTCTGAGTTGTGGGAGTGATTTTGATGGATGTGTGTAAGAAAAGGGCTCCAGTGTGCCCTTAAATGATGGTTACAATTGAGGTGTGAAGTGGTGCAAAGACAGAAAGAAGGATGCTGTGCTTTTGTGTGCAGCCCAGCTGGAGAATCCCACCACGCTCATAATGAACCTATGTGGGAAACAGGGTGCATGTCTGCAGACTTAATACTGGATTTGTTGTCTTGATGGTATCAGCCACAACTTCAGGTTCACTCATTTCTCATTCTAAGATACTAGTTTTGATAACAAAGCCTTCAGTTTTTCCCCCCTGCTGCCATTCGGAATGTTTTCCTATCACCTTTCCCTTAACAAGAGATTTGAATTGCTTCCTTAGTGAACAAGAAAAAAACGTAGGCTGTGTTTTGCTGTAAACAGCAGATTTCCTTGTTTTCATTTGGCTGCAGGCATCCAGACTGCCTTTGCAATTGGGACAGAAAGGATGTGATGTGCAAAGAATAGTTAAAATGCTGGGGATTCTCCAGTGTTTTGGCCATGATTGCTGCCCTATGGATACTCAGTGGTTTCCAAGTGGGAGGCTCCCATGCATGGCCAGCTGTTTAAATCTGCTGCCCTGTGATTTCTATTGCTGGGACACTGCTTCTGGTGCAGAGGGGGGATGGTATGGGGAAGGTGGAGTAGGGGTAAAAGAGACCTTGTAGTAAGAGTTATGCTTTGGGACTTTCTCAGTTACGGAGCAGCTTTTCCTTGGAAGTGTCATGGGGCTGTCTGAGAGGACAGCAAGTTGCTGAGCTTCCTAAGAGGTCAAACAATAATATGCTTGGACTTATGCCTTTAACCTGCTCTCCTTCTACCTTGCCAAAAGAAAAAAACTCACCAACAAACACTCAAAAATCCCTCAAACAGACTATCAGCTGAAGTGAGTTCCTGCTAGAAAGTTTGAGCCTTTGAGCTGCAAGTTACTGTTTATTATTTCCAGTCTCGGCACTATTAGAGATTTAGGTGAGTGCCCGTGCATGTCTGCCTGATAGAATGCTCCCCAAAACCCCAGGCAGTCCACCTTTTCATTTCTCATTCTGGTTTTCACAGTTAATTCTTTCACTATTATTTACCTCTTCATGTTTTCTTCTTTTACTGCCGCCTCTTCCTATAGCTTTTCCTATAGTTTTAAGAGAAGCATTTCTCCATAATCCATCTCAATTTGGAAGTGGAGTAATAATAGCATTTTTTTCCTTGCCAGGGGATATATTTATTCTGTACGTCTCTCTTGTCTGTACTAGAGACATATTTGCATTATGTTATTCACCTATTTAGCTGTGAGATTTATCTGTATGCAAGCAATCCCTTAAAAAAATAAACGGTGGGATGAGGGCCAGATTCTCAGCACTCACAGGTACTGCAAAAATCAGAGGAGGACTCTGCTACTTCCTCCCTTCCCCCCCACAGTGAGGAATGGAAGGAGCCTCCTTTGGGTTCCCTCTGCCAGAGGCCTGATCGGAGCAGGGAGCGGCTGCGCGCTGGTGAAATCCTGCAGGGGACAGCCGCCCTTTGGAACAGAGCCTGTGTCTGAGCCAAGGGGTCATGGCTGTCCTGGGCAATGCGAGGCAGGAGTTGAGAACATCAGCTTCACACAGCAAGGTTTGGGGATGACAGGCAGAACACCTGCCTGCATGGATTCATCCCAGATGGCAGAAATGCCAAGATGCAGAGCATTGCATGAGAGATCTAAAATTTGTCGTGGCCACTATCTGTATTTTATTAATTTTAATAAAGTGGGTGTTCTCTGCATATTTTCTTTGAGACACCAGTGAAGTTGGCTTGTTATGATTTTGGGTGTTTTCAGAAAGAGCTCTCATATAATACTAGTGGCTATCAGAAGTACTTTGCTTATCTGCTATGTGGCTAATAGGAAATTATTAATAACAATTCTGGATGGTCATGATTGCACTGTTATCAGGAGAGCAGGAAATATTCCTGTGAATGCACTCTTTTGGCTCATCTAATGTTTAAGTAGGGCATTCTAAATGTTATGTATCATGTGCTGAACTTCAGCTTTTCAATACAGACATTATAAAATCAAAGGAAAAATAACATTTACTTGGCACTGAAATGTTTTTTAAAAATACTTTGTGGGATTTTTTTCTTTTTGCTTTTGCTTTTTACCTCTACAGAAAGACAAATTTTGTAACAGGAAAGGTACTGTTTTCCCTGCAGCTCCTTTCTAGGCTGTGAATTTCTGTGCATAAGGGAATTTCCCAACTGGGCACTGCCTTAGCCTCATGTTTTAGGGCTGCAGAGTTAAAAAGGTTAAAGTGAGAACAATGATGGGGGGGGCAGGAAACCCACCTCTGTGCTTGTGTGCCTTTTCATACTTCCTTAGCACTGTTCCTTGTCTTTGTTTGCAGAGCCTGCAGCAGCTTGGTTCTGTCTGAACCTGAGCAGAGTATTAACAAATCCTCCTTCTCTTCCATTTCCCAAAGCTTTGGAACTGCAGTTGGTGTGAAATGCTGTGGGTTCGGGAAGTTTACAGCAAGCTGGTATATGTCCAGCATACTGTGACCTTGGTGTGTCAGATTTGGGAGAGGAGGCAAGGAGAGCACGTTTCTGAGGGGCTGGTGAACAGCAGCCTGCTATGTCCTGTTAGCTAACTGTCCTGCTGCTGCTGGCTACTGCTCTGACAAAGCTGGTCATTAGCTGCTGGGACAGATGATTTCTAGTGGATTATTTGAATTACACAATTTAATGCTTTTTAATAGCAAATTTTTAATTAAAAGGAGAGTCCTTTTGGAAGCAGCCTGAGCAGCTGCAGCTGAATTCTGCGTGTTTAATGTAATTAGAGAAACAGCTGGGGTGGGAGCTGAGCACCCAGCTCACAGGCAGTCACAGGTTGGTGGTGGCTCCTCACAGGACAGACATCCTGAGTGATGTGAACCATGCAGGAAGCGTCCTGGCACACAGCCAGGCTTGGAGATGGTGGGACAGTTCCCGTCTTGGCTGCCCAGGCTGGTGAGCAGCTGGGGAAGCAGGGAGTGGGTGGGAGCCATCTGCGTCAGTTCACTTGTCACTCGTGCTGCTATGGACGGTAGTGCTCAGTTTGCAGTCTGTGGGGCCGTGTGTATTTGTATCTATAGTTTCAGCACCTCCTGGCACGTTGGATAATATCAGTGGAAGAGGACATCAGGTAGGTTTTACCCCCCAATTTTATTTTGCATCTTCTGGTATGCAGGGTCTCTTAAAATACACCCTTGCAGTATCTCTTACCATGTCCATTTCTCCGTGATCCAGGCAAATGTCTGATGTCTGGTTGAAAAGTGCTGAGAAGTGAAGCTGGGGTTGTTTCTAATGAGTGGCTGATGTTTAAATAACATGGTTCAGACTAGAAGATCCCAGAGCACTTTTGAGTTTGCACTACTAAGGCCGCATGGAAGAGTTCCTGTGTTGCAGTCACCGTGACCCAGGAGACAACCATAAACCTCTGTTGCCTTGTGTTGGCTCTGCTGCAGGTGCTGCGACACAGGCGACTTGAGAGCCCTAAATATTGCATAAACACAGCACTTGATGTGTGTTCGTGCAGAGGTAGTTGTCTGATACTGTCCTTTATGGGTCCATAATATCGAAATGCTTTACAATTAGGAGCACCAGTGAACCTAGATTTAACAGACAAGATTACCTGTAGCTTGAACACTGTCCCTAAGGACAGGCAAAGACTGCTGGTGTGTAGGAGCAAGCCTATTTCAGCCCATGTTACCTTTTCCTAAGCAGAGATGAGTGATTGCCACATGAAGATACTGGGAATTGTCCTATGAAATTCTGCTTCTGTGCTTGCTTTTTGTTGTGACTTTGGAAACTTCTTTGCTCTAAGATATTTACTTGCAGCAAGTTGCCAGAAGTCACCCTGTGTTAACATGCCTGCCCCAACCAAGGGCGAAGCCCCTGTGCAGCCCTGCTCCACTGTTTTCTGTGGATATGGGATACAGGGAATGTTCATCCTGGGGCTTATGTGGCAGGTACAAATGCTCCTGGCCTGTTGTGCTTGACATAAGAGTAGAAAGATAATAATATTCAGCACACTGGACAGAGTGAAAGGGAGATGTGGGTCAAAGCTAGGCTAGGCATATTCTGTGTTTGTGACCCTAGTACCAATTAGCCTTTTAGGATATGACCTTTTAAAGATGAGATGCTTGTTGCTTTTCAATGTCTAATGTTCTTGTAGTTCGGCTGGGTTTTTATAAAATTTGAAAGATCTTTTCTGATTTCTTCATGATTCACTTCAACTTTTGCATTCACAGAGCCTTGCTTTGCGTGACTCAGCAGCGATTTGCATTGGTTGTTAGGCTGGTGCAGTTTGTTATGAAGGAGATTTTCCTCTTATGTTCTGTTGGTTCGTATCACACTCAGGCATCATAGAGCTGTGCCTGTCTATACAGGGTCACTTTGTTCAGGCATGGAATGCAAACCATATGACATAACTGTTACTGCATTGCTGTTTTTCACTAAAATGCCTAATTTTCTCTAGTTAATATAATAGCTTATTAGTATTATTTCTTTCTAAAATAAAAAATGTAAGTGCACAAGGATTTTGAAACACTTTGAAGTAGCAGCTTGAAGTTCTGTTCTTGAGGCAAGATTTCCATTGAGACTCTGAAGACAGCAGGCAGGGGAAAGTAATATTCACAGCAGATGTTCTTAGAAAGTGCTTGAACTCCTGGTACACAGCTGCTGTTAGGTTCAGTAACCACAGCAAGTCCCCTTGAGCCACTCAGTGCGGTCTCAGGCTCTTTGCAAATGCTCTCGATTGCGTTAGGGCCTCGGACCTGACACACACATCCGCACAAGACGGAAAAAAACGTGCCTAACTTGCATCAGGCTGTGCTGAAGATGTGAGTTTCTGGGGAAAGGGAGCCATTTGGTATTGCTGTTTTTCTGTTGTTAGTTTCTTTTCCAAAAGGCCAGCTTTGTGGGAGATGCTTCCTGAACAGGTAAAATCAGTTTACATAGGATAAGGCTGGAGAGGAGACTGAGGGAAGAGAAGGATGCTTAAACCAGTTAGCTAGGCTGTGTCTTGTGATGCCTCACAGTTCTTTAACAGTGCAGTTACATGTGTGCATTTAAAATCGGAGGGACAGTTTTGAGTAGCAGACTCTCATCACCCTTGGTGGAGTACCACTGCAGTACCAGATTCAGGAGATACATTAAAAAAAGGGGTTTTTTGTGAGTTGCTGAAAACATTTCATCAAGATGCTGTACTGAAACCACTGCTTATTCCTCCCAGAATCTATGTGCTTCTTGGAGATATCATCCAAGTGGTGATGCACACTTTCTGCTGACTGAGCAGCTGGTTTTGTTGGAAAGGTTTCTACCTACCAGTCTGTAATTGATGCTGCTCCTTTGGACAGCATTTATTCTGGCAGTGCTCACCTAGTGCTCTGGGGATTTTTAGGTATTATTTCAAAAGTTACCTGTAAGCCTTGTCAGTCTTACAAAATTAGATGTGCTTGTGAACTCTACAAAACCTCTTTTTTGTGTGTGTGGATGGCACCTTTTTTTTTCCCCCTGAATAAAACTGTGTGAAGTCTTTCACCATATTCTGTAATTGATTTAGTGCCTTGTTGTCTGACTTGCTTCTGTTTTCTTTCTTACACCCCTCTCTGTTCTTGTGAACCTAACCATTGTAGTACATGCTCTTTCATCCATCAGAGATCTTTGAATGGGAAAAGTCATCAGGTGAATCCAGCTGTGAGTGGTGTTGGCAGGGTCTAATTTCCTACATCTATAAGAATCCCTGTGTTAAGAGTGTTTGGCTACAAAGGAAATATGGTTTGAATTGCTGCTTCCAGGTAACAGAATCACCTAATAGAAATAATCCACCTCATCTTCTGGTGAATAGAGTGAGATAAGCTTTCTTGGCAAATACTGGTCTCTTTTTAGTGTGGTTGTGTTTTGGAAGACACTGTGTTACTGTTGTGCAACTTCTCTCTTGCTAGAACTTGAGACTCTTTTTGTGATGTGTGCATTTGTCTAGCCTGCCGTGCTAGACACATGCATCACTGGTCCCCTGATGAGAAAAAAAAAAAAAGAATGCCATAATATTTTTGAAGGAAAGTTTAACTGGATGAATACTTTTGTTTTTATTTCTCTGTTTTTCTTATTATGGATAATCAGGTTTTGGGAGGACTTTGCCCTCCAGTGTCTCCATATAATTATATTTTTCACTCTCTCGTGTCAACAGCTTACTTAGATATGAGCAGCTTTTGTAGGCTGTGCTCAACTGCTGTGTTAAAGCTGAACTTGTGGTAGTAATGGAGCTGTTAGACAGTGTGTCAGGACCAGCAGCCTGTGGAAGAAATGAGATCCTCTTTTCATGGGAAGATGTTTGAAACAGTGGACAGCACAGTACTTGAGTTTTGCTCTTAGAACTTGCCATTCAGGAACCTGTGTTCTGCCTTCAGGTGGAGGACACTTGCACAGGTTATCTTTAAGCAGAGAGGGCTCTATATTGTCCGGACAGTGGAGGTATCAGATGGTTTCTGATGTTAGTGTATCTTCATAGTGAATATTCACACAATGTGGATCATATTTGTGAACCAAAGTGGAGAGGAGGCACAGAAACTTTTAAAATGTTTTTTGTTATTCAGTTACTTCTGAATATATGCCATTTCATGGACCAGTTGAACAGTTTTGCAAAAGGTAGGTCATGTTTTTAAGCTAATCATCCCTGGTAGTTAGCACTGTAGTAGAAAGCAGGGTATTTTAACGTTGCATGTCAGCAGAGTGAACCATGGCCTCAGAGCTGTCCATTGCAGTCTCCTTACTGGTCAGGAAAGCTCTTGTGGCTCTGCAGGAGGGTAGGTAAACAAAACTTTAGGGTGAAAGGACACTAGTTTTATTTCTGTTCTGCTACTGAAGATTGTTTTTTTTCTTTGCACTGGTATGATATTAGGGCTGGAATTGAGGGTCACAAGAGTTTTGGTATATTCAGACTTTTTTTGGTCCTTTTTGACTTCCCTCATTGCTGTCATCCTCCACATGTAAAGCTTAATATTCTGAGCTGTCACTAATTATTCATGCGCAAGGTGCTGGTGCCCGGTGTAATTTTTCCTACAGCTTTTCTAGATTTTGCTGTTCTGCCATTACTCCCTGAGCTTTGTTACCTCAGCAGATTAAATCCTGGGCAGATTTTGTTCTAGCATCATTCTAGGTTGTTGTGAGGAGGCAGTTCCCTTGTTAAGTTAATGACCTGTGTCCTGCCTTCAAGGCCTTCTTTTGCTGTGCAGCCCTAGGGTGGTGCACAACGTCAGTATTTATGAACTGTCTCTGTCCTCCTGTCATGGTTCCTCACCTAAGGACGCAAGTAGTGTTTTACTGTCCTTGAAGGCTCTTTTTGCTGCCTCTGCCAGTCTCTGCCAGCTGAATTGCTACTTCCTTCCCTTTTCATAATGTAGCTGACAAAATTGCTTTTCTCGGGACAAAGAAATAGCACCAATCAGCTCATTTGTGGTTTATTTTCTGATGTAATTTGCTGCCCGAATCTTTGCGCCAAAGTTTATCGTTCACTGTTTCTCACTTCTACCTGCAGACATGTTTGCTGTTCCTTTTTCATGGCCACTGTTCTCAATGTGCTGGTGGCTGTACTCCTCCTCCATCATGATCTCGTTCATGCCTCTCTCCTCTGTGCTTGGTGTTTCTTGCAATGCTTTGGTGACCTTTCAGGTACCAGAGGAAGGAGGATGCTTTTTCATGCCCACCGAGCATCACCAAACATGACCTTGTTAGTACATTCAGCTTTCCTTGAAGTTTCTCCATCTGTTCATAAGGTCTCTTCACAGGCTTTTGCCTGTGTTCTGGGCTTCAGCTCTTGTTGATGTGCTTTTGTCCTGCTTTCACCTCAAACAGCCTTCACTGGAGTGAAAACTGCCCTGCCCTGGAAATCCAAGTGTCTTTTTCAGCTGCTTTCCATCTTGTTTCCAGGCTTGAATGGAAATCTTCTCTCCTAGGAAATACCTTTCTTCTCACTTGTATTTTCGTAATGCCACCTCTGCTGGTTTCTGCCAAATGCTCAGGAGGCAAGTTTTCTTGTAAACACAATTTTGTATTGCAATAAAGTTATTACAAACCCAACTAAAACTGCTTACTTGGAAGAATTTTTTGTTTGCAGCAAGTGATTTATGGAACATAGTTTGTCAGGGTGGTGTCTCTGTTCTCACGCATTAGGAACAGCATGTTGCACCTGAATGCTGTACCGGCTTGTTCACAGCATTTTGCTGGATGGAGTGTTCCTCCCAAACCCCTGCAGTTGGATATGTAGTAGAAATGCTAAGGAGGGGAAACTGGCCAAGGGACCAGAGAGCTTGTAGATAAAGGGAGGAAAAGTATGGGAATCAACAGGCAAAAAGAACAAGGAAAGAATTAAATCCTTTGAGGAAGGGTACTGGCAGTGGTCTCTGCACATCTGTGCTACTCTCTCTTTCAAGTTTGAGTGCATTTGTGTGCATGTGGAAGGGTGCCTTAACAAAGGAGAGTTGCAAGGAGGAGTAGAGAAGAGCACTGACAACCTGTGCAAAAACTGTTCCATATGTGCCAAGTGCTAGTTTGAAACATTCACAGGACAGTGATGGTAGCTGACGTCATGCACTGATAAGAGGTGCAAAGTGACTTCTTGATACTGACAGAGAAAATCATGATGCTGGGAAAATCAAGACAGGTCACCTGTATTTTATGTGGAATGGAAGATAGGGAAGGGAGGCAAAGGGACCATTGAAGTGACAGAGCAGGATAATGAGATTTTTCTTGTAACAATGAGAACGGTCAATGTTACTTTGGTCAATACTCAATTACAAGGTATTAAAGTGACTGAGACCCAGTCTTGTCTCAACTAGTTACTTTAGTTGGGTGAATCAATAGGGAAAGACTAGAGATGGTCATGTGAAGAAGACATCTTGTTCTAGTCAGGATGTGAAGGTTTAGGAATTGAGTCAAAGAGAATTGCTATCTTGCGACTGACTGGCAGGGAAAAGAGTGAAGTTCTGCAGCAGGGGAGAAAAGCAAAAAGTAGGGTTTACATAGCAATATGAAGTTTCTCCTCTTGGATTACAATAGTGCCTAGGTATCCAAGAATGGTCAAAGAAATTGAGATTTTGATTCAGACAGAAGAAAATGGCACCGTGCTGAATGCATAGGTGCAGTAGTCATTGCCTGTGTGTAACATGGGGAAAGGAGAACAGAACCTCAGAGATCCCAAAATATCAGGGGAAGGTGACCCATCATGGGCCTGGGACATGGAAAGGTAAAAGATGAATGTTAATTTAGGCAATAGGAGCATTATTAAGGGGGGCTAGGTAAGGAAGCTGGAGGTGGATGAAATTTTGAGAAGTGGTATATGATCAGATATGTCTTTGGAAACAAGCAGGTCATAAAAATGAGACAAGAAGCTGGTTCTAAATTTTGGGTAAGGATTTGCAGTGTAAGTCAGAATGAAGTGAGGAAAAAAGAAGTAACAGAAGAGAGCATCATTGAGCCTTACAGATAAAAGGCAGAAAGAAGACCAATGGTACTGACATGCAGGTAGGGTCAGAAGTCAGTTTATGGCCTGGGGGCTTGTTTTGGGACTTGGAAAAGGGTTTGTTTTAGGAAATAAGAATGGGTGGGGAGAGATGCCAAAATATGAGCATGTAGGAAAAAGTTGGCAGATGTGAAAGCAGAGTACTGAAACACTAGAGAGGAAGAATGAACAGGACGTCAAAGATACTCAGAGCTTGTTTTGACGCTGCAGAGGGGTGAATGTATGTGAAGGACACCCATCTGTTCCTTTGAGATAACGGAAGGAAATAGGTCACTAAGGGAGCACACAGAGTGAAGGGCATGGGGAATTAATAAACTCAGTGGGTTGAGGGACAACTTGGTTGTGTGCATGAGTTTGATTTGTGAAGTGTCGTATTTGCTACATGCTCTGTAAATCTCTGTTTCTTGATTATGTTTTTGCAGTGCGACTCCATGACAGTATTTCAGAAGAAGGTTTCCATTACCTCGTCTTTGATCTGTAAGTGTCTCTCTCTGATGCTTCACCAGTGATGCAGGCACATTGATGGCTGACTAAGAGTGGAATAAAAAGCACCTGCATTAGTATAATTCTCCCTTTCTTCTTTGAGACCTGTAAATACCCCTGGCCTATTTGACAAAAATCCATTGACTGTGTGGTGGGGACAGACCAGGAAGGCTCCTGGCACCAGGTGTAAGTGTGGGATGACAAAGAATGTCTGTCCTGTGTATGGAGACTGTTTGATTTTTGTTTCTGAGGCAGCCCAATGGGGGTCAGAGGAGGGGTGTCCTTCCTAAACTCAGCATACACTAAGCTCAGCAAAGGTGTATGGGCAATGCGTGCACAGTGTGTCAACAGTGTCCTGTACAGTGCTGGTGAAAAGGCAGTGCAAGGGGTCAGTCACATGGATATGGCAGTGCTGGTGCCATAGTGGTGGAGAACCATCCTGGTTCCCCTGTAACACAGTTTCCCATGCGGGCTGCGGCAAAGGGCCCAGGTGGGTGGCCATATATATCCTGTGCAGCCTTGAACTGCACAAGCATGGGCTCTGTAACATCCTTTGTTCTTTTGCACTCCAGGGTTACTGGTGGGGAGCTCTTTGAGGATATTGTTGCTAGAGAATACTACAGTGAAGCAGACGCCAGGTAAGACTGTTTCCAGACCCTTCCATGTGTGTTCCATGTACACATACAAGTGGAATGAGTTTTCTGACTGCTGGTCTGTGTGTGACTTTGTTCTAACACTCTTGCTCCTTGTCTGGATAAAACACATCCTCTTTCTGCTATTAGCATGAACTTATTGTCACCAGACAGCCTGACTCAGCACAGCTCTAGCCCTTGCCCACTTGCAGACGTTGCTGTCTCTGCCACTTGCAGATGCTGTGCTCTTTGCTGGGAGAGCCACTGCTAGCAGCTTTGTCTATTTGGTCTTTGTGGTGGGTGGTTGACAGTGTGTCCTTACTGAGCAAACATAAAGGAGAGCTGTGAGAGTGCTGCCTGCTTGGCCTTCTTCTTCTAGCAGGGTTTCCAGTGATGTGCCACTGCTGTTGGGCAGACCCATTCAATTTGCCTGTGTCTGGGTAATGGTTTACAGGGCAGTGAGGAGAGGAGACTTTGAAAGCTGTGTTCCTGTGGAAGCCCTCTCTGACTGTCAGCTGGTCGGTGCAGTGACAAAAGGCACAATATGAGAGAGCAACCTTCATATTTTAATGTTAAAAAGCTTTAGAGTTATGCCCTTCTGTTCCTGAATGTCTCCCCTCTCCCCCACGGGTGAGCTTCCTGAAGTGGCATGTGCTTGTTCCTGTTTATACAGAGTGGGTGCTATGTGCAGCAGTAGCTGAGGGTGTTGTCTGACCCATCCATCTGCTGGACATGCAGCATCTGAAATCAAAGCCGGGATTAGGCCACTCCTGTTCTGCTTTTGTGTGGCCTGGGCGTGGCCCAGTGGTGACATTTCACCCTGCTTATTCTGCAGTCATGTTCTTATCCCATACTAACCCTTGCTGAAGCAGGAATTAGGGGAGCCATGAGAAGACAGGAGTAAGAAGGAAGTAGTGGGTACTGTGGCAGGTTGAGTTTGGTAGGCAGTACTATGAGGAAGCTGCTACTGAGTGCAAGGAAGGAAAGAGAGCATGACCTGGCGTGTTAGTGTAGGTACTGCTGATGGAGTCTGCAGGCACTTATTTGCTTTCCCCGTGGTTCACTTACAGCCTCTGTCTTCTGGGCATTGCAGACTTTCAAATGAGGCACTGCCCTGCGTGCTCTGCCAGGAGCCGTCTGGTGATTGGGAAGGCCAGTGAACTCACCAGCTCTGCTGGAGCTCCTGGCAGAGAGGTCTGAGAACCCCGTATATGTTTTCACTGGGGTGTAGAGATCTTGTAGGCACAGCATCTCAGATGGATACACAGTCAATCATGCCACTCTGCCTTGAAGTTGGGAAGTTTTGAGGTTATCAATCATAATTCTTCCCCTGTTCCTCTTGCCAGTGCCTGTTCCCTGAAGTGCTCAAGAGCTGTCAGTGACTGACACTGCTTAGGAAAATTATGGCAGGGTTAGGGGAAAAGGAGGACTGTCTGTTGCTCTGTTAGCCCTCCTTAGGGTGCTCAGCCCTCTGACTGTCAGCTGGTCAGGTCCCCAAGTGCCCACAAGATGACAGAATGAAACTCCTCCCTTTCTCTCCCCATGCTGTGCTGAATTCCAGAGCAGTCTGAGGGAGTGAGGTCCGTGCCAATCCGCCGTGTTTGGCTCGCCTGGGGCACCTCACACTTTTGCCATTTTTGGCCAGAAAATCTCTCTCGCTCAGACTCAGCTCTGTTCTAATTATACATTTTTGTTTTGGGAGCAGGGAGATTTTCATGGATTCCGATCCTGAGGATCATACTGCCAGCTCCAGAGGGGTGGGGGTAGCAAATACACAGTGCTGCACCTCCTCTCCTCTTCTTCTCCTCACCCTCTTCCCATCTTTTCCTGTAGCCTTTTTTCCTTCCCTCAAATATTTCACTGATTTCAAATTTGTTCCTCTTAGATTTGTAGAAGTCAGTGAAGTGTCTGAGAGGTTCTGCAGTTAGGACATAGACCTCTCTGAGTTGTCCACATCTGCATGCTTACTGCCCAGCCATAGTTGTCAAAATCCCTATTCCGTTCCACATTCACCCTTGGGAGCTGAGTAAATGTTTAGTGGAAGAGATGGTTCCAACCTGGAATCTCACCCATGGGCGGGTTGTGCTGTCATTATGCAACAGGTGTAAATAACATCTTGGTTTTATCCCTGTGGTTTACAGCAGTGAGAATGGCAGGGACAGGGTTTTCTGTGAGCTGGGGGAGTGCAGCACGCTGCACTTAACGGAATGAGTCTGCTTTTCAGATTACTAACCCCTTAAGTGGGATCTGTACTTAAAAGGCACCCAGCAAGCGGGCGTGTGTGCACATTGTGTATATAAAGTGCTTGAGATGCTGGTCTGAAAGCTTTGCAAACTGGCAGGCGCCCAGGCGTCGTCATCCTGAATTTGCTGGGGGAGGCTGCTGCTCTCCCAAAGTTTATTCTTTGCTCAGGACTAGCCCAGTGGAATGTTTCCTGGAGCAATTTGGTCTTGCTTGCACAATTTCAGCTGCTGTTTGAAGATACTAGGATGCCTTGGCTGTTCTGTGTGGGGTGGGCACTGTTGGCTGAAGGAACAAGTGAGAGGCTTAGTGTGATGGGAAGAGAAGGAAGGAAATGATGGGAGGTAGGAGAGAGGCTTTGGGGTTGTGCTACAGAAAGGATGTTTGGTATCCTGTTGCTGGGAGGGCTGGGGTTGTTCAGCTGAGCTGTGGCATCCAGTGGTCATGATGAAGAGATTCAGCATGGGATCTTGAATGCCCCCTAGTACAAATATAAAAGTTAGGGAAATAGTTCTGGGATGAGACAAGATGTTAAATGTGTGTGCATAACTTTGTGTGTCTCTCCCTTTTATCTTGCAGCCACTGTATTCATCAGATACTGGAGAGTGTGAATCACATTCACCAGCATGATATCGTGCACAGGGACTTGAAGGTAATGTTTCCTCTGTGCTGTAGTCTGAGGAGAGCAGCCAGGGGATCACTGGAAGAGGCAAGACAGGAATATTGTGTTGTCAGCTGGCAGGGGTTTTTGTGTGGGGTTTTTTTTTTGATTTGGGTTTGTTGGTTTTTTTTCACTTGAACTGGGTTCAGGGGTTCCTGAAGCACGAAGTCGATTCTTCAGAGTTTTCTAGAGGGTGTGCTGAGCTCCCAAGGAAGTTTTCAGTCTTTGTGAACCTTGCCAACTTTCAGCCTCTCTGAGGCAGCTCCAGGATGGAGTAGTTGTGAATCTTGGAGTGAAGTATGCTTCCAGAGAAACTTGGGTAGGATTCATTATAACGAAGGACACTTTCTAGTTTGTGATTGAAGAGATCTCTAGAGACCTGGAGCAATCTTTGTTCAATCTGCCAGGATGAGTTTGTCTGCACAGAGCATGTGTATTTTTATTCTGCAGTGTTGCCAAACACATGCCACTGCGCTAGGGCAGAGATGTTCAACAAGAATTTTTTGTGTCATTTCTTTCTTCTCTCATCAGTAGAAGCACTTTTAATCCAAAACCAAAACTGCTGGCCAGTGAAAGACTGGATAAATCAATCATTTGACACATTGCAACACATTTATAGCCCCAAAGCCTCTGCAATGTAGTCACCTAAACTCCCTTCCCACACTGTGCAGCTGTGCTGGGAGCTGGGCAGGCTCCAGAATGAAGAGATTTGTGCGGGAAGGTCTGTGTGCCCTGGAGCCCTCTCTGTCTAAAGTGGGAATGGTGATGGTCACCAGTGGTCCAGTTAAATTAATGCAGGATGACACCTGCTACTAGTGTTGGTTTGGGCTTGTTCAACAGTGTACAAGGGGGAAGTAGAAAAATATTTTGCAGAGAGCAAGATAAAAGCACATTGCAAGCTTGGTGACAATGTTCCTCTGGTGTTTTGATCTAGTGAAAAAACCTTTGTGTTTCTGGCAAACTCCCATGCAACACTTTTGACCTTCTGGTTCACAGCACTGTGAAAAAGTGCAAATGATCTACTGTGAACTGTGGCTGCTCTTGATTAAAAGCAATATCCAAGAGGCACTGTTGCCCAAAATTAGGGAGTCTGTGAAAATCAGAAGTGTTTTCCAGTACAGAAGAAGTTTTCCTTGTGTTCAGATATAATCTGGTTTCCTTCCAAAACCTAGCAACTTGTTTAGAACTTATCAACTGCTAGACACTGCCTGCTGTAGTTAATACATTTCTTCTGTTGCTTGCTCTGATTGACTGAAGCTATCCAGGCCTGTGGAGTAACTATTCCTTTTAGCAATGGAAGTTCCTATGTTTTTTGTTTAGTATTTAGATCCGTGCCAAAAGTTGGGCCTTCAGGGTCAGTGTGTAATAACTGCAGAGCTTGCTTCAAGTAAGGTTTTGTCTTTTGCACCTCCCTTTCATAAGCCTGTCTTTTGGATAACATGCTATTAAAGGATGTCAAATGTTGAGCTGCCCATAGGGGCTGTAAGAAATTAGGGAGTGCATTCACATCCTCACCAAAAAGTGAAACCTGAGACGACCCATATGTTGGCAAACATGCACATGGATAAGCACCATTCGCCTTAAGGTGTTTGTTTCTAAAATAGAGCTACAAATAGTGCTTAACTAGCACAAGTCTGTCTTAAATGTTGCTCTTTCTTAGTCAGGCTAAGCCCAGGTTTGATCTGGAGTTGGGAAGGATTTTCAGAAGATTTCACTGGTCTTCTGCTTTAGGGTCTTGTTGATAGTGGTGAATTTTCATTAGTGTAGCTTGATTACTGCAATCTTTTCTCCTTCCCATATAGCGAAGAGTCACTGGCATCCAAATGTATTGAGACCCAGTTCCCCCTCCTTCCATGCTGCTTATGGCAAGGATTCTGTTGAAGAAAGCTTTTTTCCCTTCATTCAAAACAGAAGTAGGCACATGCCCAGTAGTTTAAGACAGATGAGTGAGCAAAGCATCTTGTGCCTGTCAGGCAGAACAGGGGTAAAGTGTTGCTATGGGGTGAAAATGGTAAGCAGGCTGCAAAAAAGACCTTCATCAGATTTGTGAAACTGAGACAAGCTCCTGTTTCTGGATTTCCAGACTACCATCCTGCTCAGTTAAAAAATCAACTTGATATGAATTGCACAAAAGATGAGAAGGGTATAGGATGAGAAACCACATTTGACCTGCCTATCTTCAAGTTGATTTTCCTGCAAAGCCATAATAGCCATCACCTTAAAGCTTTGGGGTTTCAAGGGGTCCCATGTAACTAGCTGCTCTGGTGCTTCAAAGCTGCCAATTCTCAGTCCAGTTTCTGGAGTTGTGTTAAGCCTTCTGCTGAAGTCCTCTGCTGGAGCACAACAGAATTATGGTTTGAGTGAGATTCATCCAAAGTGGAAATGTGAGGGTCAAAAGTCTTGTTTCCCTTTCCCAGCACATGGAGGAAGTGACATGGCTGCTTCTTGTATAGGTGATGGCAGCAGGAGCAAGACAGAATACTTTATGCTGCTGTAAATGTGTAGCATGAAAAAACTGCTTACAAGAATACTCACTGCTGTGCTGCTTATGCCAATTTGAGGCTGAGGCTTTTTCTGTAAGGGATGAGAACTGCTGCCTAGCCAGATGATGCCTTCCCACATTACAGCAGTGTATTTGGCAGCCTGTATTAGCATCATATTTACTTTTTCAGTGCCTTGGGGAGTGTCTAATGTTCAAGGGGAGAAACATCACTGCAGATTGTATCTACTGCATTGTCCCTCCCTTCTTCCCCCACCCCCTTCCCCTCCCCCCTAGTTATCCTCTTTGAGGAGGGCAGAATTGAATTTTGGCTTAGGTGTTGCAGGAACTGTACTGCCAGTGCCCTCTTGTGTCAGCATGTAATGGGCTGGTTTGGAAGAGGCTCTAGCTCCCACAGAGGAGCCAGAGGATTTGTGTTAGACTTGAAAATTTTCTGCCACTCTAGGTCAAGGCCATTCGTTGCTGCTGTTGTGTCTTCCCCTGAACAGGTTTAGTACTGCGTGCTAAATTCTGTCAGCAGGTGCAATTCAGTGATGTGAATACTCAGAGGCTTTAACAAGGATCAGTCTTTCATTCTTACTTTCTTTTTTCTTTCTTCTCCTCAGCCTGAAAATTTACTACTAGCGAGTAAATGTAAGGGTGCTGCTGTCAAACTGGCTGACTTCGGACTGGCTATAGAAGTCCAGGGAGAGCAGCAGGCCTGGTTTGGTAAGACTGAGCTTTCCCACATTTGCTCCCCTGTTTCCTGGTGGCTGGTTGAGTTGCATCCTCCTGAGTATTTTCTCTCAGCTCTTCCAGCACACTTCTGTGTACTTGGCTGCTTCTTTTTCAAGCATGTCAGCCTCTGGGTCTTAGGCACAAGCCTAGGTGCAATAGAGGAAAAACTGATAAATAAAGACAGAAAAATGGCTATGTGTTTCTCTATTTTTCTTCTCTGTTTACAGTGGATGCTAGTGTCAGAGGTGAATGCAGCTGCTAAGTTTAGACCCTGATCTGAACTTTCCTACTGCTCAGAAGTGTAGACATCTGGAATTTTGTTCAGTCACTTTACAGAAATGCATTTGACCTGGCCTTCCTCAGGCACAGTTGGATCTGCCCTTATCTTTGTTTAGCTAAAACATAATTAGAAATGAGACCTTTTCAGGCTAAACATCAGCTCTGAGACTCTGCAGTGCTGCAGAGATTCTGGAAAGATGACTTCTTCTCCTGGTCTCCCCACACCATGTGGCAATGGGATGTGTCCCATCTGTGTCTCGTGTTTTCAAACTCCAAGGCATTAGATGTAACAATGCTATAAGTCCTGGCATCCAAGTTTGTGCCCAGCTGGTTGGCATGGTCCCTCTAACTTGTCTGTTTTTCTTGCAATATACAGGCACTGGATCCCATCTGATTTTTCTATTTTATTTGGGGGGGTTTTGCCTCTTTTTGTCGGTTTACCAAGAGACATCTCTAGCTAATATGAGATGAAGGGTGGGAGAGATGGGGTTTGGAATTTTTTAGTTACCACTAGTAGATTTTGTGATATGGCAAGATCTCTTCTGCTTGGGTACTGTAAGTACTTCATGTCATCCATTTCCTGGCAGGGTTTGCTGGTACTCCAGGCTACCTCTCCCCTGAAGTCTTAAGAAAAGATCCTTATGGAAAACCAGTGGATATATGGGCATGTGGTAAGATTCTGGCAAAATGTTTTACACTTAAACAACATCATTCCATGTAAAAGGGTGATTCCTTGTAGCCTATTGCTGGGAGGGTGCACAGTGCTCCTTTTTACTGGGTGGAGACATGAAGGCACAATGGAGGATAAGCACCTCAATGGTGTAGATGGAATGAATACTGGAGCCTGAACTCAGTTGATTCTGGCTCCTAATCCTTTCCTCAGGCTATCTAGCAGATGTTTGAGACTCCAGAGATAGGACCTGTCTATGCTTTGCAGAGTCAGTTGTTTAGATAACTGTAGCAATTTCCTATTTCACTAACTACGTAGAAGATGAAATACTGAAGAGGGATGATTTTTCTAAAAGAAAAAATGTAAGTGTAAATGTATCTGGGACTGATAAGTTTAAAGATGTATGATATCAGTGTTGCCTGACATGGACTAAATGGTTCTCTGCAGGCCAGGAGTCAGCTTTGTCAGTGTCATTTTTGTCCCAACACCATGCACAGTAAGCATCTGAAAACAGAGTCTTTCCTGAAGTGTCCCTTGCTGCCCAGGAACCCTAGGAGATGTGGCTTCATCCTACTCTGAGAGCAGCTGGGAGTTGTGGCTTGCCAGCCATGGTAGCCAGGGGAGGGTAGAAGGACATCGTGCAGCTCGTTCTAGCTCCTGGCACTGGCATTAAGAGCTGAACATGAAGTGCCAGGGTGGGGTTCAGCAGATGACAGGTTTGTACTGTTTTGCTATCTCAGAAGGCTAAATATGATGGCAAATGAAGATATGGAGCAATCATTGCCTTGGGGACTGTCAAGAGGGAAGGAAGAGGGGCTGAAGGAATAATTGGCATATTAGCCTAACCAGAGTGTATCTGTGTCTCTCCCTCCCAGGAGTGATTCTGTACATATTACTAGTGGGGTACCCTCCCTTTTGGGATGAAGATCAGCACAAACTCTATCAGCAGATCAAAGCCGGAGCCTATGACGTAAGGGCACTTTCTTGCCGAGTACCTGCATGGGTGTAGAAGCCATCCAAAACATGGCACTATCTTACCTGGCGTCCAGCAGCAGGCCCCAAGCTTCTGTGCAAAGTGACGTATGATGTGCTCATACATCTCCTTGTCTTCACTGCCTGGGATACAGTCCTGTTTGGGGCTACTGAGGGGACATGTGGAAAGCATCACAGTGGGCACTAGGACATTGACACTCACTAGGGAAATGCAGAGGGTGGGAAATGGTGTCTTCTAGTAATTTACCACAATTTTACAACAAAGTGTTGCAGATTAGCCAATGCTAACATTTTCAGTGGAGTAGAGGGAAGGTAGAATGAAGGAGCTTGTCTTTATCAAGGCCTAATGAAAAGTATGGGGATCTATTCTGTAGAATAATAGCTTAAATTATGGTCTTTGGTCTCCTCTGTTCCATAGTCCATGGAAATCATGGAGCCCAGTGAGAAGACTGAATAGTGGGGGCTGTTTGAGGGGTGGCATTGCGGTGGGGATCAGCATGGTGGGTTGGAGGCTCTGGTAAAAAGCCAACTAATTCATGGAATACTTCTTAGCACATGGCCAAACTGAGGTGTAAAAAGTGCCTGAAAGAGGAATAGCAAGGAGGTTAGTACTGAGGGAAGCAAAGGTGGTATAAAATGTGGTTTGGGTACCACAGCTTTAATGTTTGACATAAATTCTTCCATGTAAGGAGAGGCTTGAGAAGGAAGAAGGAGCTCCTAGAAATCCTAGCTTGAAGCCTGTGGTCATGAATATCAAGAGGAAGTTGGGGAATTCATTTTGTAGGCTGTCTTGTGGTTCGTATTAAACAAAAATAAAACCCCAAAAGGTGAGGGTTCTGCTAGACTCCTTCTGCCAGTTACTTCCCAGCTTCTGTGCTTGAGACCATGAGAGCAACTGTACTGGTGAGAACAAAGGTCTGCCTGTGTTCTGGCTCAGTGGCTTCCTGAGTGAAAGCAAAGCAATGTCTTTGTACTTGATAGCCTTAAATGGACTTGCCTTGCTGTCCCTCTAGTTTTTGTGTTGCTTGTTCTTATTTGAAGCATTTTTGCACTAATTATATCAATGGGGATTTTCAGGGGTTAAGTACATCTTCCTGTAAGTCATGAAGAGTGAAGTGCCTGATCCCTCCTTATTATCTATTGTTTTTGAATTCTTATCTTTTGTGAACAAATTTCAGTAGATTCTTGCCTCGTTTAGCCTGATAGAAAACTGCTCAAGTTTTACTGATGCACCTGCCCCTGGTGTCCTTACCCAGCACTGAGGGCCCTGTATGCCAGGACCAGTCTGTTGTTCTCCCTTGACCAGAGAGGAAGTGCCAACAGTGAAGTTTTTTTTTTTTTTTTTCCACATTGTGCTGTTGGGTAGGTGTTTTGCAAGACACTATCATGAATACTTCAGAGTTCAGGTGTGGGGAAGGTGTCCTGGCTTGAAACCTCAGTATTATGATTTTTGAGTAGCCTCTTGCAATGTTTGCAGAACAAATTGTATAATGCCTTACCGATGCCTGCGAATGCAGAAATAAAATTATAAGCAAATCAAATACGGCACGTGTATTGTTATGACCCAACTGAGTAAAGCCATAAAAAAGCAGGAGAAAAAAAGATGAAATAAACTTTTTCTAAAGAATGTAGTACTGTAAGGAAATGTTTTCAGGATAAATCAATTTTTTTTCTCCCACTTAAAGATGGGGAGCTTTACCCCAACAGCATATTTGTGTTCTGAAGTTCACCTGTATTTGTACAGTAGATTTGTAGGATTTAATCTCAGCATGCTGTCACCCAAACCACATGCAAGCATCTGCAGGATGGTGTAAATATCTCATCTTTATCATTATTGGAATTATAGCAGAAAGCAGTTACCCCTCATGGATGATCAGCAGCTGAAATACTTGAAATTCTTTTCTTTGTTTTCATGCTTCTGTATTCCCATCCACTGTTACATCTCTCTTGCTCCCCAGGCAATGATCTTGTTGTGGTAGGTGGTTGGTAACAACTTGCTGGTGGGTTGCTACACCTGAGTGACTGGTATTGTTCCAGGATATTGTGTTTTGTGGTGGAAAAAGTGTACCTGATGGGGTGTTCTCTGTTAGTGGGTTTTGCTTTCATGCAGTTTTGCTGTAGTTAACTGTGATTTTCCGTAAGCTGTTACAGCTTTTAGCATGCTGGAGAAAGAGACAGGTGGGGTAAAAAAAGATAGTGCCTGTGTTTTTCATGTAAGAACTCAGTAAAAAAGATCTGTGACTTTACTTTTTTGACTGTTGACTGTGAAAGAAATTTAAAGGTCTGACTTATTCCTAAAAGGCTTTTAAACTCTTAATCTTCTTGCTTATGTCTGGTGAATGGTACACATGTGTCCTGCTGACTGGTACCATTCATTTGCTGGATTCTGGATTATTTTTGTTCAGTGTGGGTTTTCACAAAAATTGGTGGTTTTAGCAAATGTGTTAGCCCTGGTATCAAAGGGGCAAAGTCTGGGATTTAGCTGTGTAGCAGGGGAGAGTGTCTTCTGCTAGTAGAAGATATTTCTACTCAGTTCATCATCTGTTCCTTATTCCTCTTTTAGTTCCCATCACCTGAGTGGGACACTGTGACTCCTGAAGCCAAGAACTTGATCAACCAGATGCTGACAATAAACCCAGCAAAGCGCATCACAGCTGACCAGGCTCTCAAACACCCATGGGTTTGTGTAAGTGTTCTCCTTATTACAGGTTGATTTGGGGTTTACCTTGAATGGACATGCCAGGAAGACTTGAAAAACCCAGAATATTTCAAATATTTCAAATTATGATTTTTTTGGATACTGACCTTCAACAAGCCAACTTTGTCATGCTGTGGTGCTTTTATTGACACAGTAGAAAAGAAAATCCCCTATTCTTTTGGAATTTTGTCAGTGTCCATAGTTTCTGTTTTTTTCCCACATCTTTTCCAATCCATATCATCCTAAAGTGTAAAATGGAGTTTGGCATCAGACAAAAGTTTTAGGACCATTTTGTTCTTCATCTCTGTTTCAGTTTATGGCATAGCATCTTTGCAATATTTGGGACATTTCTGCTATGCTGTAGCTTAATTGGCTGTAAATTGAAATCAGCAAAAAATCTTTTGCTGTTCTGTGTACGTAGTTTCTGCCTTGCCAGACCTCACACATAAGTATTTTCATCTTTTGTAGTTGGCAAGGAAATCCCAGAACATAGCTGGGTGTGGGCATAGGGGAGAGCAGCAGTGATGCACTTTTATCTCTGCAGGATAAAATAGTTTCACCTAAGTCTAACCAGATGCTCTTGTAATACCACAGCATACTTCTGGGATGGGTCTAGTGTGTTCCTTTGCTCATTTGTTCTTGAGAAACTGTGGTGGTAGTGTCCTTCTACCACAAATCAACAGATTATCAATTTAAACTTACTTATGTGAACATGTGTCTAACAGGAGTGTCTGCTGTAAAATGATGCAAGTTCCTTGGAAGTCAAAACTTCACAATAGCTGAGACTACATTTTTTTTTTTTTCTCCTTGCATGCTTGTAAACCATTGCAGTTCCTGTATAATACAACTTTCCTCCCAATGTCTGTAGCCAAAGTTGTATTATGATAGCCCACTCCCTGTGGCAACTTTTCTTCTCTGAGCTAGGGGGAGTTTCAGTTCACTTTCCAGCCATGTCAGCCTCTCACTGAAACTGCTTCCTGTCGAGTCTGTTGATTCCCTTTGCTTTGCAGTCCCTGGGTGCACAATGTATGTTTCCTCTCTGGAGATGGACGGCCGCTCTAAAGTAAATGTTGTAGGAAATCTTAAAAGTTTATCTGAGACACTGAGTTTCTTAGCATCACTGAACTTCTGAAGTATGTGTCCTGACTCTTGTAAGCTCACATCGAACAACTGGAGATTACTGTCTCTCCTGAGGAGGCTGGATGAACAGTGACCACCAGTTGTTTGAGGACACTTCGGCTACATTCTCCCCACATGCTGCCTTGTGTACTGCAGTGGGTGACCAGCTTTGACAGTAGGATCAAAGCAGAGACTTCCCATAAACTAGCTGAACATAAGCATGGTTTACAGTTCTTTTGGGTATTGCAGAATTCTTTCCAAGCAAGAGAAAGTTAGTGGAGACTCTGTTCACACTTATCTGCCAGGTTAGAAATTCACCCACTATCCTTGTAAAGAGAATTCAGGCTTGTGGTTCTATGCAAGAGCAACAGCTACTTTGGCATTAGTCACTGACTTCCTCATGTGCTCTAAATGCTTGGCAGTATCAGTCTCTGATTTCCTCATGTGGTCTTAATGACTGCAGCACTTCTGGGAAGTTGTCTTTTTGCAGCTGATGGGATCCCAGTCTGCTGTGGATGACAGATGTGTATCACGGGATAGAGATTTTATGCTCATTTTTTTGCATTGATACAATAGAAATACATTATCTTTTCTCTTACACACTGAGAATCTGTTTCTGCAATACTGATACAAAGATGCCAAAGCCTCTGCTAGTCAACCTCTTACATTCAGGGGGTTGCCATGTCCAGGAAGGCTGCTGATCACAAGTATTCACTTACTGCTTGAAATTTCCCTTTCAAGCTGTAACTAATGCAGCCTAGGTCTTTTCTAGAGTGCCTCTAACTCGGTTCCCCATGAGTATGCTTGTTCATTTGTTGGCTTTGTCTTCTTACTACCTTAAATCTTGCGTGTGCCTGAAAGGCAGGGAGCACTGATTCTCATCTGTGCCTCAATCATAAATTTCTTGGGCACAGTCCTGTAATAGCCCACCTTGATTTAATGTGTCTTGATGGAAGTTCTCAAGTTATGAACCAGTTGCAAGTGTTTTGCAGCCATGCAGTGGTGAGAGGCTTGGCCATGTCAGCTTGAATGTCTTGACTGATCAGTGCAAGTGGAATAAACTTCCCTGGCTGATTTGGTATGGGCATGTTCTTGATCTTCTGCTGTTTGTTTTTCAGCAACGATCCACTGTCGCATCGATGATGCACAGGCAGGAGACTGTGGAATGCTTGAGAAAGTTCAATGCTAGAAGGAAGCTAAAGGTAAGTACATCTTAATTTGCCTTAAGTTTGTTTTCAGTTCTCTGAGTTTGAGGTTAGTGCCTTCCTAGCAGCAGTACTTTTTTCCATGGCTAGCACAGTGTTAGAGAAGTACCTTATGTGATCCTCCGGTACAGAGTACTGAAGTAGTGTACTGAAGAGCTGGGTAGTTTCTTTCTCCAAGCTCTAAGCTTTTCATGCTTCTTCTGCTACATATTCACCCCTTCTACTTTCTGCCAGCAAGTTGAAATAGAGCAGCTAGTTCTGGGACTTTTAGTTCTGAATGCTCTGCACCTTCCAGTACTAGTGTTACCAGTTGCCTGCAGCTGGGGCAAAGCCTCTGGCCTGTGCACAAAGCAGCTATCTGCTGTTTGAAAGCTAGGAAGCAGCTACATGTTGAAGTGTAATTCTTAGTGCCATTTCGGATTTCCTAGGCTATCCTGCCTGGCATCCAGCTGCTGCTCTAGAAAGGCAGGACTGTGAGTGGTCCTGTGTCAGGCCCAACAGCCACACATGGGAATCCTGGATACACTAGGGTTGTTCAGGGTAGCATTGCTTTACCTCTGCGTTAGTAACTGATGCATTGTGTTCTTCATGGGTCAGCCCAGCCCCTTTCTCAAGTGGCACTTTCTGTTATCCCTGCTTTCTCTTCCCCACAGGGTGCAATCCTCACAACAATGCTTGTGTCTCGGAATTTTTCAGGTAAGTCCTCAATGTTCCCAGCCCTTCCTTGGTTTTGCTTTGTGTGAGTGAGCTGGAGAATATTTTAACCTTTTTGGGGTCAAGTAGGAGGGGAGGAAACATCCTTTCAGTTCATCATGGTGTAATGGTGGTCACTTTGCCTCGGCTGGTGACCAGTGTGAAATAGGAAATGATTTGTTTGGAGAGGAACACATGGTATTGTAGTCTGGTACAAAACAGAAATAAAGTCAGCCTCCATAATCAGCTCACGATACTTTGTTAGCAAATTACTTGTGAGAAATTCTAGCTGGTATCATCAGCTTTCCCATCATAAACCAAGAGTGAAGAGCTCTTATTATGTAGGATAGACCTGAGGCAGGGACAGGGAAGTAATATTGGTGAGAATAGGGACAGGAGCTATTTGGGTATTGTATTACTTTGACTCATCAAAAATGCATCTGAAGTGTCTAGCTATTAGTTTTCCTTCTTGGAGTCTCAGAAGTGGTTTTCATCTTTTTAAATTTAATAGCTGGTAGTCTGGCTCCCACCCAACTGCATTACATAGTGCATTTACTGAAAATGCAAATCTCAACATGTAAATCCATGCTTTTTGGAAGATTATTATCTTGGCTCGGCACACCTAGGTGACGCAGTCTGATCTTCCATTTGGGTGGAAGACCTCTATTTCTAAGCGCTTTAGGTTTATGAGATTCTTTGTTTTCTTTACCCTCTCTGTAATTTTTTTTTCTCTTTTAAAAGAGCAATCATTGAATGCATGAGTCAGATTTTTATTGCACCTGACTACAGCTGCTTTCAAGTGGAAGTCTGCTGTATGGATTATGTGATGATGGAAGTGTATTAATTTCATCTGGCCATTTACTAATGGTGGATATCAATAATTATATTCTGGGTGTTGTTACAATAAACTTGGAATGAAAACCTCTGTGAAATGATCATCCCAGCATACAAAGTGCACGTTCATGCATACATTCTTCTGCGAACTCAAGGCAGTGTTTTTAACCTTCTGTATGGTGCTTTAAAAAAAAAAAAAAACGAAACATATGAAACCATGCTGCAATTAAGGGACAACCATCTGCAACATCTGAACACTTTTTTTTCATGGTTCTTGCTTTCGGGTAAAGCTCTGCCCATGTGTCAGCATTATTTGAGGCTATAGCAATTTCTTTTTACTGCATTTCTCATTGTTTGGCCTTAAAGGGATGGAGTGATTTTATCCATTCATCTGTCCCAGGATTGTGCCATTATAGGACTTAAAAATTCTATACTGTTTTCTGAGATTGATTCTGAAATAACTATTTGAGGAGCTATGGCACAATGACAGGACTTCCGCAGGCCTATACAGAACAAAACATTTTCTTGGGCCTTCTGCTGGTGTGAACTGTTTTTGTTCTATTTACACAGCTTGTTTTTATTTCACTTAATTGATGATTCTGAAATAGACAGGACTTTTATTCTTTTTTTTTTAATAAACTGAAGTTTTAGATTAATTTTTAGTCTGCAAATGTTGTCACTTCTAATGAAGCTGCAGAAGTGCTTGGGTAAGAAAATCTCCTATGGCTCAGATTGTGAGTACATGAAATGCCAGAGAGAAGGGTTCTCCTTAATGGTGTGTGACCTATACATCCACTTAATCCCTGAGCTAGTACCGAGGAGAAAAATCTTTCTCTACTCATTCTTCTCTGTCTCAAGGGCTGAAGCTGCTGGACCCACTTCAGTTAACAACTGAAGAAAAGGAAATCCTAGGTGGCCCATAGTGAGTGCAGGGTTTGCAGTGTCAGTGAGTTCTGCTTTGAATATAAACTGTGATTCCAAGTATGAGACATTCAAAAAAACTGTCCAGAGAGAGATGTTGTGAATTTAGATGCAAAGTCTCTATCAAGAGTAGGAATGCCTTACGTTTTTATGTTTCTAAAGAGGTGAGATCATCTACTCCTATTTTCTTTGTAGGACTGTATGTAATATGAGCTTGACATTTTTTTTAATTGTAATTGTTTTTTAATTTACTTAGGTTTTCTAGTTGCTGCAGTTGAAGTAGATACATCTGCTGGAATTAAAGAATAAATGCATGCTAACTAAAAGTAATAAGTTTAAAAGTTTGTGTGGGAACTTTGGGTAGAGCTCAGACTTTTCTTATCATGACAGGCATCTAACTGCCCTTGAAGAGTTCTGCAATAATACTTGTTTCTTTCCCTAAGGGCTTTTTATTTTCTCTAATTGGGTGACACTATTTTGTGGGTTTTTAAAAGTCCCGTTCCCAGCAGACAGGGAACTAGATTTATGAAGAGAGAAGCTTCTTCTTGTCTGGGGATGAGATCTCCTAAAAGCTTCTTTCACAGATGTTTTGAACAAAGAGGAAAATGAAGGCTCATGTGACCCCAGTATCAATTAATTAGGCACGACTGTACTATCTGCAGGAAATATGAGAGGACTCCTTTAATCTTGTTGTCATTACTATCTCCTGTGTCACATTTTGTAATATGGAGTTCCTTCGCTGTGTAGGCCTGTGATAAATTGTATACCTAAAGAATCTGTAGCAGTACTCACTCTCTTTTTTAGTCTACCAAAAATTCTTGCTTTTTACAAAGAAAAAAAACAAAAACAAAAACAAGTTTCTGTTCTTTTGTGAGTAATTTGTTGCTTGCTATGTGCCTTTTGCCCCAGGCCAGTTAAGTTAAAGGATATCTGGTTCCTTTCCCCAGTTATGATACATTTAGCCATTTAATATTGGCTGTTTGTGGTTCACTTTAGAAGACTGCATCTCAGGCCAGCTGTGGGCTATTTGTTAAAAGCAGGTACAGTTGCACTCCTTTCAGTATAAGTCAGGAAGTTGAAACCTGGCTATAATATGGGATCTGTAGCTTCTCTCCACGCTCTGGTGTGGTTAATTCAGCTGCAAGAGAGAACAATGCAATCTAAGTTTTGTTGTCAGATTGTTAGGGTCACACCAGGCTATACACAGGATTACTTGGGTGTTCACCTGGAGCTTCTGATGTTCAGATAATCCAAGCAAACACTGATCTGCATTCACTTACATAATACACAAGTGCAGTTGGGTAAATCAACTGGTTAGATCATATGCAAGAAACTCCTAAATCATCTTCTGAGAAGTAAATGTAAATTTATTACTAGGAGAGAGTTGGCAAGGTTTTCAGAGATTCCTGCAATATTTAAGGGTGCCTGGACACATTTATGGAGATAAAACTCTGTAAATAAGCTTGCTATAAACTGAGTGAAAGGATGGAAAAAACCTGGTTTTCATCTTAGGAGCAGCCATCTTCACAAAATGCTGAGAAGTGGCTTTTTTCCTTAAGTTGATTTTTATGCACAACTTACAAATGGCCTATGTGAAATTCTTAATACTGTTTTCCTAAGGGGATTGCAACTGTTGGTTTGGGGAGCTGTTCAACAAGCTTTCACACTGAAATTCACTTCTGTCACGTGGTTCAGCACAAGTGCTGTGTCCAAAATACATCATAAGGCAGACATTGAAGGTAATTAAGCCTTATGCCCGAAACCTCTATTTTTAACTGATGTTGAGCTTTTTTCTGGGTTATTGTCACTGCTTGCTCAAGTCAGTTTTGTAAGGGAGTTATGGCAGCGTGTGACAATAACTGGAATTCGGTACGTGTCTCTACGGATCTTTATTAACCGATGTGCAGGTTTGGGATTTTAACTAGATAGGTGAGGTTGAGAGAGGCTGGAGGAAGATTCAAGGAGCAGAGTTCTTTCTAACTAAGTAAAGAAGGCCTGAATATGCCTGTGCATGTTTAGTGTAACCTGTACAGAGACATTTTTAGCTGACTAAAGAGCAAGGAGGAAGAAATAATACAAATACTGAAATGGTACTGTAATATATTGCTGTCTTGTTACACCCTTCCAGAAGTGTGTGTGAAACTGAATTTTTGCTATTTTGTGTGTGTGTGTATGTACATACATATATATATATGTATATATTTATATGAGGTTGAAATTTGAGTTCTTTCCTTTAACTGAAATGAGTAATATATTTGAAGCTTCTACTATGTTGTGTTAGGTAGATATTGATTCAGGACCAGAAACTTGTAACTCCTGGTATGAATCCAAAGGATGAAAATATGAAGGGGGAAAAGATTATTAAGGTATTTCCAGAGCTTTGACTAAATAAGTGTAACATCACTGGAAACCACATTTTCCAAGAAGAAGATTAAGTCACATTTAATGAAAAATTAAGTTGTCTTTAGGTGTTTTTTCTGTATCTATTAAATTTCTTAAGAAACAGTAAGGGGTTTTAGTGAATGGTGCTCAACTACTACAGTGTGGACCTGCCAAAGTAGTGGATTTCAGGAAGTAACTTCCATTCGCAACTTCCTAGAGTGATACGGATTTCATTACTGCATTTAAGTGTTTATCACATAGCCAGAGAGTCTAATTCATCATCAAATTGGATGTAAATGATTATAATCATTTCTTCTACTTCTACATTCCTCTCTCTAACGTTTAGGAAAGCTCTGTGAATACTTTTTTTTGTGGTGTTTATCCTTAATAAATAGATACTCTTGAAGTTACACTGCATTCATGGGCATTGTTTGTGATGGTAGCCAGAAGTGCTTCTTGTGACTGTAGACTGACTGTTGACTCCTTTGTGGTGACCCCAGAAGTGACATCGAGTTGAGAAATAGTTAATATGACTTTCTTCAAACTGAGAATATGAGGATGTCAAGCTGCAATTCTGTGTCATTGGGAAGTCTGTGTTGGTATGATACAATTTTTATTTTATCAAGTCTCACTAAAGTCCAGAATTCTTCAGGTACAAATGCTTATGTTTAGAAGGCAGAACTTGGCTTGTCTGTTAGACTAGCATGGTAAGTTAGTCAGACTTAATAAAAGCAACCGCAGTGTTCCTCCTGCATCCCCAAAAAAAACTCTGGAAGCTTAACTGAGGTGAGAAATGTAACTGAGTTTTGGCAGCTGAGGGCAGGGCAAACCCAAGGGCAGGCTGGATGAAGGGCTGCTCTCTCTGGAAGAGGAGCAGTAGGACTGGCAGTGGGGAAGATACCACCTGTGGCTGTCTTTGGAGTGGGTATTTCAATTCCTCTTCAGTCCCCTCTTGGCTCTGGTACGTCCAGAGTGTCTGGTGTTTATTGCTGATGAGTTCAGCATTAGGGATTTGTGTTTCTGCCAGGAGCATGGTTCAGAGCTCAGGCTGTTTCCTATGGAGGCCAAAACTGAGAAATGCGGGAAGAGGGAGGGGTATGTGCAGGAGAGGCCTTTTGTGTTTCTCTTCAGAGATTAACTGAAGAGTGTCTTGTTAAGCCAAGAACAGAATTCTGTTTTTAAGTTACTGGGTTAACAGCATGTGCTTTTGTGTTTCTTTACTCTAGGAGAACTCTTAGCTCACTGAGAAGAGGGAATTTAATCCCTTTAATATGTAGAGGAAATGGGAAGGATAGAAAAAAAATTAATACTAGTATCTCATGCCTGGAAAACCATAGAGCACTGGTACAAGACCATTCCAGGAACAGTAAAGAATCTGCCTGCATCTGTCTTTGGATTTTTCCCCTCCTGTTGTCTCTTTGCTAATCTGCCTGTCTTCTAAAATGATTATTGTTACAGGAAGTCTTGTTGCTTGTGCAGAAATCCCTTTTAATTTCCGTCTTGTAACATGTACAGGTTGATCTGTGGGTAGACCTGCATGCTTCCCTTTTGCCTGAGGTGTCTGAATCATCTTCATGTGTGAATGCATTTCATGGGCTCTCCAGCTGTCCTTATAAACCACAGTACGCTGCAAGAACTAAATACACCACAGACCAAGTTTCTTTCTACAGTACTGGGATGCTGTCAGGCCTGTGGGCGAGCAGCGTGTGCCATGCAGAGGTGCAGTCAGGGAAGGAGGCTGGACAAGCAGGCTGCAGCCCAGCACAACATTACGTAGTGCTGGGCTGCAGAGTGGGACTCTCAGCTGAATTTTCTTTAATGTTGTAGAACATGATTTTAAGCTGTCTTCTGTCCACAAAGACAAATGTGAGGTTGTGGGAAAACTGCAGAAAGTGTGAAAAATGTTGCTTGCCTGCTTGTCTCTGGGTCGTCCCCAGAACATATGGTGGTACTCTTTTGCTTTTCTGATGGTGTTGGGTTTTTTTCACTTCAAGGATGTCCCATTTGGCATATTTGTTAAGTTGCAGAATCCTTTACTCCTTCTGAAGTGTTGTAAGGCTGTAACAGTTCCTTGTTTTCAGCAGTTGTTGTGTGAGATGCCTTGATGCATGTGCAGTATGAACGCTGGACCCCTTTTGATCCTGTAGTCACGTTGTTCTCCTTCTCACTTGCATGTAGAATCAAGCTAGCCTTTGTCATGCCTTGAAGGTGGCCAGAACTTGTTTGTCTTGCAGTCTTGCAATGCTTTAATATGTTTACACTCAGCAAAGAGACTGTTTCAGGGCAGATGAGTTGTTTGGGTCACTTGGCCCACCTTCGTGTGTGCACATTGAAACACTGTGGTTTGACATATCTCATTCAGAAAACCTCTGCATGAGGTTCTTCTGGTGTTCTTGGTTACTGAGAACTGGAATGAAAACAAAATTGTAATCTAGCTTTATACTTGCATTAGGGAGTAGAATTAGGAAACCAATTCAAAGATTCTAGGAAGCTTATATGGGGTGCCACCTCTTTGTTGGGAGGAGATGCTGTAGTCATTTGCACCAACTCAGCTAATATTGTGTAGTTAATCTGTGTCTGTAGGGTCTTGTAGGGAAGGCAGGGTGGAAAATGTGGTTGACATAAAATTAGAACAGTTGCTTAGGTATCGCAAAATCCTTTTTTGCCTAATGTTGCTGCTTCTAGAGAGACTGAGCACTCTGTGCAAGTTGGTCAGCATGTCCTTGGGAATGGAACATTTCAACAGTCACGTGAGCATTGTCTTAGGACTTGCCTTTTCCCTAGGCCTCATCTTTGCTGCACCTAAAACCCAGGTGCCCGGACCCATAAGCTTCCCAGCAGCTGATTAGGAGAGCCATATCATATGTTGGTACAGTAGTTGTCTTTCATGCTGTTTACAGACGTTGAAACAACTGAAAACATTCTTCATAAGTAGACAAGATATGTTTTATATCTGTTGAAATTGTAGATGGAGTCTTACTGTTGACAGTTGATGTCAATGTACCATTTTGCTGTAATAGATGGAGCATCTTCATCACTCCCAAGTGTGCCTTCTGCCAGGCATTTGTTGTGGGCTCTCTCAGTGTGCTTATCATTCTCTCAGTTTCATTGATAGTGCCAGTTGTTCAAGTTGAGCACAGAAGAGCATTGTTATCTTTCAGTGAAGAAATTCAGCCTAGTTCCCTGTTTCTTTTGCCATTCTCTCTTTTTTTAACAGTTGTCAGATGCTGCCTTTTGCACTTTTTCAGTCCCTTCCTTTTAGTTGTCCAGCCATCCTCAGAGTAACTGTGAGTAACAGTAATCAGAAGGCTTCTGTGTTATCAGTACACCCTTTATAAACCACATGTGTTATGTGGATGGCTGCACTTATAGGTGCAGCCTTTATCCTGTTGCAAAAATCTGACAGATTTCTTAAGCTTTTCCCCCTGTAACTGCTGACACTTCTGGATGGGGTCACAGTGTGAGAGTGGAGCATTGACAGAGAAGCTCTAAATTACCATTTCAGACTTGGTTCTCTTGAGGTGGTAAAAGTGGTAGTATTTTTGCTTAAATAGGTGAATGACAGATAGGGTAGACGACTCTCTGCTATCAGGATGGATTTAATGAGTGACTTGTCCTGTTTTCCAGGTCTCTTGCTGCTAGAGAGGAGTTAGCAGGATGGTTGTCCTTCTGAAGTTTTGTGCATTTTTGAGGGAAGTGGTGGGGGGAGAGAGAGAGAAGTCTTGTAACCAAAATCTGACCTACTTCTGCTTCTCTCCACAGCTGCCAAAAGCCTGCTGAACAAGAAGTCAGATGGAGTGAAGGTAAGTTCTTGCTTTGCCATTTCACTGTCTCTCCCACCATCTGAACAGGAGGCAGCCACTCTCTCTGGTGCCCGTCCCCTTCCAGGGTAAAACCACAGCCCTGTCCTGTGGCTGGGATTGCTTATAAACAGTGTCTTGTTATGGAAGCCTGGGTGGGATCTTAGTGTTCCCTACATGCACAACTAGCTACATGCACTGTTGTAGCAGGAGGAATTCCTTTTCCCCTTCCTGTGATGTATGGAGAAGTGGTCAGCACTGGATTAGAAAGACCAAGGACTTGCTCAGTTGTGACACATGCCTCTGACTAGTCTGTTTTGTTCAGTGCAGAGTGATGATATACCCAGCAGACCCCATGGAAGTTTTTTTGTCTACTCCCTTGGACAGATGCTGAAGGTTGAGCTGGGAAGAAGGGTGGGGAAGGAGGAGCCTCCAAATGTTCATGTTTGGACAGAACGGAAACTGAGTATTGCATTAAGAGTTCAGTTCATGTGCCTGAAGTTGAGGCACTTTTCTGTTCCCTTCTGAAGGGAATTACTTTTTCCCCACTTCAATGTCCCTCTTTGTGTTGCATGGTCATAATTTAATTCTGGAGGTTACATAGGCCCTTGCAAAGGCTCTGTTGTTGCAGGCAGCAGCCCTTTACCATCTGGTACTGGAGGAGAGATAATTACAGTCTAGAGCACAGTCCTCCCCTAACTGTTCCAAAGGATAATTGTCCTCCACATGGAAAAGAAGAGTTGGGTTTATTTGCTTGCATTTTTCTTTGAAGTCCAAACCTTTCTCCACAGCTGTTAGGTGGAGCAGTTCATCTCCTGGTTTAGCACTGTGGACAGTCTTCATTCTCCCCATGCTGGGAGGCTGACATTCACACTGCAGGACCAGCACACTTGTTCTCTCCTGCTTTCTGAGCCTTTTTGCATTTTAATGAGGCTTTGTTCCCAGAGGCCTCACAGTACAAGCAGGCTGCTGGAAAAAGAGGTGTTTTCAGAAGTTACGGGGTTTTTTTTGGGAACTGCTCTAATAAAACATGCATTCTTACAGTTCTGCAGTATTCTTCCCTACTGACACCCAAGTTTTGGGGTTAGTTTTTTTTGATCAAAATGCTCTATGAAAATGCTGTTCTTGCCCTAGGATTCTTGTCTTTGAAATGTGCCAGCAAGAGTGAGCTTTTGGCCATTGCACCAGCCTGCCTCTTGTACAGACATGCATTGAATGCATGCACACTAATACAGCAAGTGTGTTATAGTTGCTGCATTTGTTGATATTGAAAATATTACAGTAGAATTCCAGTGGAATAAGAATGGATTATCCCAAATGTTGTGAACTGTGAACCAACAGCTGCTTGCTTCAAAATCTTGGGTCAAAATATTCAAAAAATGGACAAAGGATGTGCATGTAAATCTTGAGGCACAACTTCCTGATAGTGTAGTTACAAGGAGACCCTGTATGTTAGAACCTTCCAGCTCCATGGAAAGCTTGTGGTGTTTGGTTCATGGAGTACACCTCTTCCTCTGTGTCTTCCTCTGTGAAAAGGATAATTATAGATTTACTTTTCTTCAGCTCTTTGCAGTATATGTTGTTCCTCCTATGTGTAATTGAATACCTGTAAAGTGGAAGGTATATTAGAGAGCATAGCATTCTCTGTTCATGGTGAATGAGATTTTCCTCAGGAAACCACTGCTTTTGCAGGACACTGGAGACCTGCAGTCAAGAGTCTGCATGCAGCTTCCTCCCTCCAAACTCTTACAGCAGTCTGGCTTTGCAGTGTGAAGCCCAGTGTTGTCCATGAGGTGCTTTGCTCATGTTCATCCTGGGCTGAGGGCCCTCAGGAGAGGAGTTTAAGCTTCCCATTTTCCCTAAATGGTGTCTATCTTCAAGTGTGGGTTTTGAATCCTCATTTCTGTAAGTGTTAAAACTCAGAAATAATAATATATTTCTCATTAAAGCTCCTGTTTTGACTTACTCTTCTGCTCAGTAATACAGAATTTTAAAAGTACAAGTTGTTTTCCCCCAGTGCTAAGCTTGGACAAGATAGAGAGTGGGTAGTGGTCTGTGTATGTTTGTAGGACATCCTTAACACTTCTGTTGTAGGATTTCTGTGTCTATGTGCTTATCTCTTTCCTTGCCCTACTGTAATGGGTGCTGCATCCCATTAGTCGCCCCATGGTAGCGTAGCCCTTTACCATGTCCATTTGCTTATTGGAGCAGTACTGGCCCATTGGCTGCTGGAGACAATCTCTGTGCTGGTCACTGGTTGGTGGCCTCACCATTGTGACCAGCATACTTGTCATGTGTTGCTCCTTTTGCAGGAAACTTGTCATTTTAGCTCCACTCACTTTCTCACCCTGTACAGTTCTGACAAACAACTCTGCCAGTGCCTGGCTGAGTTGGGAGCATCTGGTCTTACTTGCAGCAAATGATGATTTTCTGCCCATTGCAGTAATGCAGAGCACAAATACCGTGGCTTGAGCACCAACCAGATTTTCAGCTTTGCGGTGTCCTTTTCACTCTCACTTCCTATATAAATTATTCTAACATCAGATGTAGGTTTAGAACAAGCACTGCATGTGGTAGTTTTAACTGTAGTCTGCTGCTGACCACATGCCATCTGGTTAGGCTGTTTCTCATGTTTCCTCCAGATAAGCAGACTGGTTTGTTTGATGGTTGAATTTTCTGTTTGTTTTTCTCTTAAAACCTTCTTGGAAATCAACTCTTTATGGAGATTTGAGAGAAAATACATTTCAGTTTCTTCAGTGGTTTTATCTGATCCAGGGTGACTATGCACCATGAGGCTGTTGTCACAGATATCCACAAAGTAGATAAGAATAAAAGAGTATTTCTCTTAGAAGGAGTATTTCTTCCACAAGTGGATTATTACACTAGTGTAAAACTTAATGGCTTTAAAGACACTGAGAAAAAAGTACTGCCAGTTTGTATTAATTTACTTTCTGTTCGAGGTAACTTTCCCTGGTTTTTGGCTGGCATTCAGAGCTGTCTGTGCTAGAATTCTGGATTGTTTGACAAGTACAGTAGGAATTTCTATTACACAGTATTACACAATACTATGTAATTGTGAGACATATACATCTTTCTCAGGCTTTATTCCCAATAACTCCGTGAAAATGTGTGTTGGTGAATTTCTGACGCAAGGTACAGCATGTCTTGCTGACTTAGCATAAATGAGAGAGGAATGATTTAATAGTCATACGTGGTGATATGAGCATCTAGTGTGAGTTGTGTTGAGCTGATACATAAAAAAAGGCACAAATTTTTTTTCTCTAGCAATAGGCTCAATTCCTTTGCTGAAGAAAGTTTGACACTAAAGCAATGAAGATGCACGCATTTTACTTGGATCAGACCATTTTGGAAGGGAGTGGGAGAAAGAAAGAAAGAAACTTTTTTTTTTTAATTCCAATACTAGTGTGTCCACACTGGGGTTCTTTTGATAAATTTCCATGGATATGACCCTCTCTTCTAGCAAATTCCTTTCCAAAATCTATTTGAACCATTCCTGGTTTTCATTTTGCACTGTTGCTTCTATTTCAAGTACTAATTCTGCTAATTGGTAGATATTTCATCAGCTTGGCACTTGAGAACTTTTCCATTATCTTAAATAATGAATGATTTAAACTGCCTTGAATCTTAAATTCTGCCTGCTCACCAAACCTTTGTAGTGCTGCACTCACTTTCTTCAAGCAGAATTTGGATCCAAGCTGTTGGAGTAGCAGCAGGAAGGCCCAAGTTTTATCCTCAAGGAATATGCTTTCCTGCTTTCAAATCCAGAAAGTGAGACTAGAAGATACTAAGTGAGGAGATGCAGAGCCATGTAACATACCACATATCTTGTGGTCATCACTGTAGGTCCCAGGTATTTTTTTAAGATTCTAAATTTATGAGCAACATTGTGCAGCTACCATTTTAAAATTTACTTTAGATAGTTTCACATCAAATTTATTTGCTTTCTTGTTCCCCCTTCTGCCTGTAATCTGGACTTGCCATCTACTGTAAGGTGAGAGAGGGGTTAAGGAGTGGGCTGGGGCAAACACCTGGATGAAGATTAAGGACACTTTATGCTGAGTGTCCTTCCTCTAAGCTTGTCAGGGTCTGGGCTCTCTGTAGTTAGTGTTACAGTCTTACTGCTGATTTTTTTTTTTTTTTTTTTTTTTTTGTCTCTGGGTAGCACTTCAAAGAGTCGTGCTCCCTTTTTTCCAAAGGGGTATTTCACTTCCTGCTGGTGTGAGAGGCTGTATGTGTTTCCAGTTCTAGCAGGGCCTGTCAGACCCATTTCTATAATCAGAATTTGTTAGTACACAAAGTGTAATTTTTAGTTAAGCATGTAATTATAATTATTTTTAAATTGGCCCTTCTCTAAGCTCTTTGTCAGTTTCTCTTTTTCTTTCTTGTTTACTTCTGGCCACTTGGGTTTGTGACTAGGAGTTATAAAATAATATCAATAATGTTCCTCAGGCCCACTGTAACACTCTATGTAGATACTAAATTGTGGAGTATGCTGTGGGATGCAGATTTTAACAGCATTCACTTGCAATGCTCTGCAAAGTCTGTTGATTTTCTGCCTTGTCTTTCTGCCACATGCACTCTGTTTTCTTTCCCAGTGAAAGCTGAATAACACAGCTGAAAGGAGGACTCAACTGAAAGAGTAAAAATCCATTTTTTGGTTTAACAAGGTTAATGTTTTAAAATCTGACCTTTATGTTACGTAACTGCAAAGAGGCACCAAATACCATTTGTTCTGCTGTTTGTAAGGAATATTGCAGTAACTGTACATTTTATGCCTGATGGGTACCAGCTTTCCCTGCCCTTTGCCCGGTAAAGACTATGTGAGGAAGGAAGGATGCTCTGTAGACTGACATGGCTGCAGGGAAAGCAGTTGGTGAAAGCATGCCTTAAACAGAGAAGGCACAGTAGCAAGGTGAAGCAACCTATAAAGTCTGCAAGGGTCACGTAACATCCACAGTGACCAGCAGGAGTTAAAGCTCCTATCTCTGTATCTGGACTTGTTATAAAGCCATACTGTTTAAAGATTGTTTATGGTGAAGCTAACAGGGAGAACCCAAGTTCATCTGAATAGCAGAGTTTCGTGCTGAACTGCTTTATGCAAAACACCTGGGGAGTCCTTCAGATCCCTTTAAGTGCTGACATCCAGTAGCACGTTATATCCACCTTTGATGCATTCAGTTTTTTCACTGCATTGTTGTAATGCCTAGAAACACCAACTGAGATCAAGGGTCCAGTTTGCTTAGCTAGTGGTGGCTAAGCAGAAAATCCCTGCTTCTTAGCTTACAATTTAAATAGACAAGCTGACAAAAGGGCAAGAGAGAAGATGGATTGACAAAGATTAAATTATTTGCTCAGCATCACACAAAAGGGCTAAAGCAGAAGTAGAAATAGGACCTCAAATTTGCTGGTTCAGGATGACTCTCACTATGATGATCTGCTTTTAGTTCAACATTTTTTTCCTGCCTTAAGTTCTGAAATGACTATAGTCTCCAGAGGAATATGAGTTGCTGCAAGCGTGATATTTTAACATAAATACTGTCAGTATCAAGCTGGGGGAGAACTGCATGTGGAAGATAGAAACACAAAAAGCTGTCATAAAAAAACCAGCCACGTTAAGTTCCCAGGGCTGTGAATGGGACCTTGCTAGGAATCACTCTACTTCTTACAGTATGTATTGTGGAATGATTTACACTCACCATTTCTAGTATTGCTGCTATGCTGAAGAGACAGTGATTCTTCAGGTTGTCTTCTGTCACCTGCTGACTTCTGTTTATTGTTACCTAAAGCAAGACTCTTCCTTAAGTTTCACTGTAGAGGATCTGCTCCTCTTTTGAGATGAACACCTAAAATTCACACACATAATAAAAATAGAACTGTAACAAACATTTATCCCTAGGTTTGTTGTCTGTACTGCTTTGGGAGAATGTTTTGTCACTCAGGTGTAGGGAAACCCTTAAAGTGTTCAGTGAGGTACTTTACCATAGGCTGTGTCTGCCTTTAACAATTCTATTCATTCCCTGGGGCATCTCTGTGCTGCCTAGTAATTCTTAGAGATGTATCTGTGTTATGGAAGGGAAAGAGAACTCTATAACTAAACTTCTGTTCTCTTATTTACTTTGCTAAGTTGCAGTCACATTAGAAGAAGAACAAAAAGCTTTGCTCACTCAGCTAGTCACCTTGGGAAGGTAACATAGATGGTTCTGATGCAGCTGTTAAGATGTATTGGGAGATTGATCTGGTTTTAGTAACTTCCTTGTATATGATTGGACTTAATAAGTTTTGATGCTTTAGCACTTACTGCCAGTGCCTCATGTTGGCATTATCTAACCTTGTCTTGTGTTTTAGTAGTACTTTCATGCTCTGGTCATAACACAGACTTCACTCCCTTTTCATATGGCTTTTCTTCCCCATGTTATTATAGTAGCCAGTAATAATGTGCTTTCTGGGACTTCTACACTACATCATGCCCTGTAATAGACTAACACTGTTTTAAATTTAGCTTGTACTCTAATTAAATTCTGATCTGCAGAGGGTTCTGTCTCCTCCTGTGTCAGTGTTACTTGTGCCTCTGTATAGGAGGGTGTTTGTTTTCTGCATGGCTTGGTTGTTTCTTTTCATATTGAACCTTTTGCTTGTATCTTAACATTTTCTGCCCCTTTTTTACTTTTGTAACTTACTGGAAATCTGTATGAATTTCAAGTGAGACTGTCTTTCTTAGAGAGAGGTTTACCTCAGTATCCATATAGTCTCTTTTTGTCTGCTGCAACTTACATGGTACATTAAAAGTAAAAAACTGAAGTTTTTCATTGGTGTGAATTTCCATTTTTCCCAGTTAAAAATTCCCTGTTGTGATAGGGTACAAGGATTCCTCTGTGTTGTTGGCCATCTAAGCATTGTATTCACGCACTGGTAGTACACGCTGTTTTAGCTGTAGCTTGAGGAAAAGCCTGTGGAGAAGCTAAATTGTCCTGAAAGAATATGAGAGGAATCACAAATTTTTAAACCATGTAATGGCAAGCCCTATGTTGTGCCTCCATGAAGTGGAAGATTTGTGAGCCAAATGCTGAACAGATCAGAGTCTGTCTGTACTGGAATTAAAGATCAGATGAAGCAGAAGCTTTGCTACTTTGAGACTGTTCATGCAGTGGCTATGTGGCTGTGGACTGTATGGTGTGAATAAGTGTGGTTCTGGTCTGGGTATGAGGTGAACATGGGCACTTCTGCTTTCAAAGACATGCCAGTCTCTGTGTGTGCTTGAGTTCTGATGTGAGGATAGCAGGGATGAAGGCAATATTCAAGGTAAGAGCTGTGAAGGCTCAGCAAGTGTATGAAGTGGGGAGGAACAACTCCATGGCCTGTACTGTGTTCACAGGCTGCTCCAGGGGGGGCTGTGGTAGTATGCAGGAGTCCAGAGCTGCAGAACTGAGCCCACGCCATTGTGGGTTTTGACTGGGGGGTGCTGTCCTACACTACTCTGTGGGCTAGACTGTAGTAAGCAGCAGAGAAGTAGCCTAGATAGTACCGAAGGAGAAGGGCAGATGGAAAATGTATGTGGAGAAGCAGGGAGAAGGAATAGCATTGTAATGCTGAAAGACCTGCCAGGCTCAGCTTGGGCTGGATGACACTAAGAGTTTAGTGAAAGAGGGGGGAAGTGCATGCTGAGACTTGTCTACTGGAGAGTGATGTTTGGTGTGAAGGTGTCTTTGAAGGTGACTGAAGATGCCATTGAACAAGAGCAGAGTCCAAGAAGGTTGAATAGTGTTTGAACCTGTTTGTTCTTCTCCCAGTATCTGAGAGTGCAAAGTGTTCTGGCTGTTGAGTGCTTCTGTCTTTCTTGTTTGAGCATTAATGTACTTTACCTCTCCAATCAGCCCCAAATTCTATGTGAGTGAGCCTTTCTCCTTCCCATGCTACGCACAGAAGTTCCTTCTTCTTTCTTTAGCCCCTGTGTGTGCCTTCCTGTTGTGCCCTCCTACTTACCCTCTAATTTGAGTTGCAGACACACCTCTGCATCCTCCAAATGTGAACACACAGGGGGTTTCTGCCTACCTCTTCAGTTTGGCTGGGGAAGCTGCCCCATTTTCTGAGGTGGGAGAGCACAGAGAGACACCCCTTGTATCCCACATCTTCTGCATATATATTGCTCTCTTGTCTTCGCTCCTTATATCAGTGTGTGGGGCACCTATGTTCTGACCTCAGTGTTTGAGGGGATGGGGTTCTTCAGCCCTGCCCTTTCCCCTGGTGTGTAGCTGTGTGCTTTAATGGTGACGTCTCTCTGCTCCTTTTTGAGTGTCTGTGCATTTCTGCTGCTGCATATACCTGCCTCAGGGGAGCATTATTGGCAGGGGGGCCCTTGCTTGCACACTAATGTGTGAATAGTTTCTGTGCTTTTCTTCTCATCTCCTCTCTTCCCTTCTCTTTCCCTCTCTCAATGATGTGTCCAGAAAAGGAAGTCGAGCTCCAGTGTGCATTTGATGGTGAGCACCTCCCGTAAGCTGCCTGCGATTCGTACCTCCGCCATTTTCCATGCCATGCACGCTCGGCTTGTGCTCATCACCCTACATAGCATGTCCGGGCAGGGGGGCGGCAGGGGGGATCAGTGTGCACTGAAGGGTCCATGTCCTCACAAAAAGGGCTCTGTGATCCTCTGGCCACATATAGCTCCCATTTTGTGCAGAAAATCCAACTGCTGGCAACGCAGTTTGGCTATGCCTGCTCTGAGTGCGTAACAAAAAAAGGCAGTGGTTCTCCTGGGCTCAGCAGAGCAGGTGTGTGCCTTGCCTGGACACGAGGCTTTGTCATTCTGTTGCAGAGGTGCCAAAAAAGAGGAACAGGTGCTTTGCCTGGTGTTGGTGCTGTCATCCTTGATAGGAGCCTTGCATTGTAGAACAAACTGGGAGTCTCTCTAAATGTGGCAGAGACTGATGGGGCTCCACTGTTCAGATGAAATGTGTGAACACAGCACCACTGGGCAGCTCAGAGTTGCCGGTCACTCCTTTTTTTAGCATACTTACTGAAAAGGTTTGTCAGAGCCTTTATAATCCAAAACTTCCTTTTGTCCTGATCTTGTTTATGTATCCCAGCATGACCAAATACCCAGTAACTGTGTCCCCTGTCCTGTTCATTTTCTTTTTCATCCATCAAGGTGTTTGACATCTATAGAATTTGTCAAAAAAGTAGTCAAATCCACTCTCAAGGGTCCAAAGAGGAAATTGGCCAGTGTCATATTGTCAGGAGTCATACATAGCCCAATGACACACTTTGACACCAAGATATGGACAGTAACTAAAGTACAAAAGTCAGTTATTGTATTATTTCCTGTGCACAGAAAAATAACAGAAAATATTTCTCCTGTTTCCAAGAAGTGGGAGTGTTACAGTACTGAGAAAGCAGAATAATTGTTTTTGCATTATTACCTGGAAGATAATTCTCCTTCGATGACATCTTTAAACTATGTAAAAAACCACACAAAAAAAGTAATCCCAAAGTACTGCTTTGAAAATCTGATGCGAGTGACTAACTTTTCACCAGCCCTGCCTTTATGTGGGGCAGAAGTTCACTGTGTCTTTCTTGCCCTTCTTTTTTGCCCACTGCCAGCAATACTTAAATTCCCTTTGCATGTTGTTTTAAAGCAGCTGGGATATGTAAACCATGTAAGCATCAGCGTCTGAAAACATGGAAGCAGTGAAAGTGGCTGAACAACCAGAGACAGCCCATGTGTTGGTAGTTACTTTCTTTCAGTTGGCTACATGTGTGTGTCCCTGCGATATGAGCACTGGTCTGTTTTCTTGCACCCTCTGTGTTGTTTGTGCCTGTCTGTCTCTTGTCGAGCTCAGGAAATGTTGCCAACTGCTGTGCCAAAACTAATCACGTTACAGATCTTAAGAAGGGCCTAGCACCTTTTTAGGTGAATTGGCCTCTTTTAATTTGAGTTGTACAGAATTACCAAGGATTGCACTCTGGCCAGTGACTGATGTTGGCTGGCAGCGGTGGGGAGGGAGAGGTGTGCTGCCATCTCAACAGAGATGTTGGCTGTGCTGCCTGCGCCTCTGGAAAAGGAAGGCTGGCTTTTTCCAGGGAAGGGCAGTTGGTTAGATGGCCACAGGACATGAGTGTGTGCAGGAAGCTCAATATGTCAGATACCTTCCTTCACCTGAGAAAAAGCTGTTAAAAAAGCATAGGCTAAGCTGCCTCTAATTTCATTGGGGCTCTATCCTGTAGTAAAATGCCATCCAATTCTGGACTAGCAAACATGATACTTGGTCTTCTTCAGCCCACTGGCTGTGGAAGAACATGATGGGTGAACTGGGTGCTCAGTGCAGCCTGGAAGGTAGGCTGTGTGCTTTGGATGTGTGGGGGTTTGCACTTTATAAGGCAACATAACACACCTAACAGGCTGTTGTCAACTTTTTTCAGAACAGTGGTTTCTTGGATGTTTGGTTAGGTTTTGTTTGGTTTTTTTTTTTTCTCATTTGGCCTTAGTTATAAAGCCTTCCAAAACACTAGAATTATTTTTGTATAGCTACTTTCATGCTAATTTTATCTTCTTATCCCAGTGGACTAAGAAAAATGGGTTACAATTTTCTCACTGGAAGAGGTTTGGACAATAGATCTCTGCATTAGGATCACTGTTTCTGAAGAAGTACAGGAGCCTCAGTGCTGTGTGGAGAGGTGGACCATTGTCAGAAGTTTGATTGTGTTTATGCCACGAAATAACTTGGGATTAATTTTTTCAGATTGATCTGTTCCTCTTTGACATTTACAGTGACCTGTCATCTCTTCTGCCATCAGGCTGGAAATATGTACATAAAACAAAACTCTTGGAAGGCCAGAGTCTTAGGACAATGCAGGGATGTATAGAAAGAGGCAGCAAACAGTAATTTCTGTATTTCTCCTTTCTTAGCTTGGAGTTTGACTGTATATGTTCTTTTCTTTCCCATGGACTTCTAAAGAATTCACTCCTGTCTCTCTCTCTTCTACTTCCTCCCCTCTCCACCTGCCCCATCTTCCTCTTTTATTTCTCCTCTCTCCCTCTCCAAAAGGGATAGTTAAGCCAAGACATGTTGCTTGTGAAGAAAAGTTGAATTATTAGTAGGTGTTTGTCAAGTCTCAGTCTTACGAGGTCTGTCACTGGTTGACATAATTATACCTTTGGCAGATGTTTTCCAGCTCAGCATTTGACTTCTGCATTCTTTGTGGTGTTTGTGGTGTGGTGATGAGGGCCTGATATTTTGTAATATGAGTTTGCACTCCCTGAGCACAGTGGGATAGAGAGCCACTGCAATGAGGGCACACTACTGTGAGCTCCCATCAGGCACCCCAGTCTGTAAACTGAGGAGTTTGAGTGAGGCTCCTGCAGTGCCAGTTTTGATCTTATTTGATCTAGCAGCAAAAGAGACAGCCTGGTGCAGGGGTCACATGTGGGCTGGATTTGTTGGCTAGGAACTCTGTAATTATGGACACAGGTTTGGCTTCCTACAAACATAGACTTGGCTCATTCATGACATACATGACTCAATGGGATGATTCTTTTCAGCAAGCTGGTGATGGCCTCACTGTTGTGCTGTATGGATGCAGGAAACAGAGATTTTATTCTTCTACCACAGCTACAAGAGAGACTGAAGTGGGGAAAGATGAAAAGCTGCTGGGCACCATCCAGAGAACTTGCTACTTGTGGAACTACATGGCCTTTCCCTTATGTCCCAATCCCATTCCTTTCCATATTTTGGTCCTGAAGTCTCTTTGTTCAGGTCACAGCAGGGATACAACACATCATACATCACCTTTTCTCTACCTTTTCTAGGGCTGAGCACACTTTTACTTGGATCAATAGATTCCCTGAAACCCTCAGCATTATCACATAGCTAGAACTGTTTCTGTACACTTTGGGACACCTCAGACTTGACTCCCATTTGTGCCCTGTTTGAGACCATGACTATTGTGTGTCTCTCACTTCTGTAGTCTCTTTCTCTCAGGACAGCTGCCATCTCTCATTTTCCTTCACCAGATATTTTTGTTAGTGCTCATTGCAGGATTCTCCCCATCCCTTTGGGCTGCTGCCTTTTTCCCTTCTGTTTTCCTTCCTTATAGCTCTAGCAGTTCATTCACATTTGGATTTTGGTACATCCCTTACAGCTTCTATTGCCTCTGGGGGAAGGATGATGTCCAGCAACCTGGGCAGCACTCCTCCTTCCTCCCTCTTCTTGGTGACTGAGCCTGTGGGGAGGGTCGGGTCTGAGGAGATGGCTGGGGTTGGAAGCAATACTGTCATTTTCTTGCTGCCTCTGCTGTCCAGCAGGGGAACTAAAACCATGTTTTTCTGTCTCAGCCACAGAGCAACAACAAAACCAGTATAGTAAGCACTGCAAAAGAAACACCCCCAGTGCAGACGTCCATGGTATCTTCCCCAACCACAATTTTTTTTCCTGTTTGGTTTAATTTTGATTCTGTCCTCTCCCCTTCTCCCCCCAAACCCCTTCCCGAGTGCTGCTTGTGCTGCTCTGTTTCAGCTTATGTTTCGGCTTCGTTCTGTCTGTGTCCCTGTGCTGCTGTGGGGCCTGATCACAGCCTCACAGGCTTTGGGATGGGGGTGCTGAGCAGAGCTGTGGTTGGATGTGGGGATCGCAGCTTGCCTGGACTTCCCTGTGTGCCACCCTGTATAGTTCTATGTGTCCCGTTCAACTGTTCCTGCTGGCTTTGGGGAGGATGGTTTTGAAGAAGAGAGTGTCAAGCTCCATCCACTCTCCAACACTCAGGAAATGGAGGATGGACTTCAGGACACCAGAGAAGAAAGGGCAGACAGAGGGTTTTTAGAAGAATCCTTTGCTGGCCTATTTGGCCTGCTCAGTTGAGTGGCTGATCTCCTGCAGCTCACTGACTTTCTGGGCTGGCATTTTCTGTGGGCTGTGTGCAGGCTCTACAGTGCCCAGTGCCGAGTACATTGAACGGCACAGCTGGGGTGTGTGGCCTGCCTCAGTACCCGTGAGATCAGGCAGCAGTGCAGCGGGTGGCAGAGGCAGATGGGTGAGTGTACAGCACTGCCCAGCACTGTCCCTGATGCCCTCGCTGAGCCACCCCGCAAGAACGACAGCAATGGGAGGAGATCGTGCAGGATCCTGAAGTCTTGTCCTGGTAACGAAGGGATGAGTGCAGGAGCTAGTTAGCATCAATAGGCCTGGTAGCTGCTTTTTGTTGTCTGTCTCTAGAGAGTTGGATTTGGCATTTTTGCAGGGTGGGTGGGTAGGATTTGATGTTGGGTTTTTTTGTTGTAGGATGAAGGATTCCTGGGACACTTCATAATTTTCTGCTTTCCTTTCACTGGCTTTGTTCATGATGGTTTTGGTATTGAGAGAGCCTTTCGAAATTATTAAATATGGTTATTATTGAAATTGGAGCTCATTTCAGAGACTTTTAGAAAAATGTGCCTTTTTTCACAGCTCCTTAGCAACTCTTCTCTGAAAGGCATTGAGGTGGTCTGGCTCATGCTTTTTTTTATTATGGAAATTATGAATGTCCCTTTTTTAGGGTAAAATACCCAGCAACCTTTCCAAAAGACTGGGAGACAAAGGCCCCAGCCTAGCGTTATGCATTCTTCCCCCTCTCCCTCTTCTGAAGCATTTTCCAGTGAGGACACTGCTGAGGGGTCATTACTTCATGAAGGGCTGCAGAGGGTGCAGACTGGCTGCTTGGTTGCCCTCTGGTGTCTGTGCCAGCCTGGTTCACTGGAAATGAGTTGGGAATTAGGGGCAATTGCAGGGAAGCTGGGGGCTTTGTCTCCTTGTGACTGTGGCTTTTAGTGCAGCCTTTCTCTTAATGAAACCTGTGCAGGAAGTGTGTGCGCATGCACGCAGGCACACGTGTGCTGTTTGGAGTTTGTGATTTGATTTTATTTTTTTAATGTCAGTCACCTTTTCTCCACTTGCTGGGGAGTGAAAATAAATGGGAGAATGCTTTGGAACTGGAGTTTAATGATTCTTCCATCCTTTCCTAGGAGCCTCAAACAACTGTTGTCCATAATGCTACAGATGGCATAAAGGTAAGGGATGGGAGTGTTGCCAGAGAAACTTCTGCTTCTCTGTTGTTCTAGTCTTCATGTGTCTTAATTCAGTTTCTACCTTTCCAATGTCTGGTTTGTAGCATGCTCCCAAGTACAGCTGGCAATAGACTTGGAGGGTTGTGTTATATGGCTATGCGTATCTGGAAGAGGCTGAGTAAAGACAACTGTTCAGATATTAACATCTCTTTCCTATTGTGGTGTATAACCACCACTTTCTTTCGTATGTGGGATGGAAGAGAAGATATAGGCACTTATGCACTTTTTTTTTTTTCTTCTACAACTGGACACCTCCTCTAAGAAAGCCTAGGAGCCCTTCTTTAGCTTCTTGTGGCTATTCTTCCAAACAGAAACAACTCTCATTGGATTTCATTTGACAGAGTTTGGTAACTTTCACCCTTGTAAAAGTTCTGGGTTAACAGCTTGAACATGCAAAAGCTGAGCAGAGATGCTGTTACATTTTGCTTTATATTTGGCCTGCTTTCATCCAAATCTTCCTTGTATCATGCTCTCCCTACCATCTCTGCCAACGTTTTTGTGCTTTTCCCCATCTTCCTTCACAAAGAAATCAAACTATTTGCTCATGCTCCCGACTGCTGATGCCTGGTAATGCTCTGTTCTGCCGTGCAGGGTTCCACAGAGAGCTGTAACACCACGACTGAAGATGAGGATCTGAAAGGTAGGTATTTTGCCTGTAATTTCTAATACAGCTAAGTGTAGGCAAGGGATTCTAGAGATTCAGTCATTGCCTTGAACTAGCTTCCCAGATTTCTGTGTCTGACTCAGTTCATAAATTCACCATGATGCTGTCATTCCTGTCACAGTGGGACCGTGCAGTGGGGAGCCGGCTGACTTGGCCTCTGTGGTATATAAACAGTTTTCCCTGAGCTAATTCGTTTTTGTCTCAGAGCTGGAATTCCTTTCTTGCATATATCATAATCTGTTCATCTCCAGTCCATTTCTAGGTGTGGAAAAATCCCTACCAGTCCCTTGAGGTTTGGACTCTGCTTGCGTTTTTGTGCTTCCCTGTAGATTACAGGGAGTTGAAACCTCTCTGTTACTGCTCAGTCTCCCTTTTCACCCTTTTCTGGGAATCTCTTTTGTGACATGCACAGAATTCCCTTGTTATTTTTTCTCTTTGGGTCTATTTTTGTTTCTAAGATGAAGATCATTCTCAGCCTGTTGTCCTTGACTGAGATATCAGTAGAGGGAGATGCTGAGAAGAGATTTCATGCCTTTCAGTGACCATATCATAAATATTCTGTGCTTGTAAAACTCTTTAAATAAAGGAGCTTCAAGTTCCATATCTGCTCCTGTTGTTTGAGCAGCTGTCTTTTGCCTGGCCTCCCTAATGAAGGATGAGCAGACATTTTCCTGAATAAGCAAGTTTGGGATGGGTGAATGTAGTTTGCATTCTGAGGCAAATGTGTTAATAGTTTGCATTTTGAGGCAGAGGTATCCTCATTCTCCCTGTAGTTCATCTGAGTTACATATCCAGGGAAAAATCAGTGCTGACCCTGCAATGTCACCTCCATCAGCTGGGCTAGTTCCTGATGCTTTTCCCATGGCCTGTCACAAGCTGCTGGCTCCTCTTCTGAGGAATCACAGGGAGAAGAAACACATGCCAGTGAGTGAAAGAGCTCTGCAATACAGATTGTTTCAGATAAGACCTGGCCTCATTACAGGACAGTATTCTAGCTGCCACCTTTTTGCCAAAGAGTAATCCGTGGTTTAAGAACCTAGCTTTGAGGGACGGGAACTGGATGGGTTTCATAGTGCAGTAATGAATTCAATTTATCTAATCTCTGCTGGATAGCCATCCAGAACAGGTATTTATCCAGAACCTTGACTCCTGTGGCACTTTTTATTCTGGAGGGGTTCCATGGTTGAGCCAGCTGAGCCAATGTGTGTTTTAAGTCAGGAATACAAATACTGCAAGGAAAAGAAGGGTAGGACTGGAACAGACCATGGGGAGGAGGAAAGGCAGGTGGTCAGTGTATAGAGTTGTATAGGGCTACATTGCTACAGATGAAAACTGTGTTTTGGGGTTTTTGGCAAAGGTTAGAATATTTCATTATGGTTTTAATAGAAGGGAGCATTTGAATGGTGATCGGGAGGGAAAGAGTTTGCACAGTAATGGTTTGTGCTGTGGCCACCTCTGGTAATTTTAGTCCTTCAGTTTTAAGTGTAGCAGTGTTCACCTGTGTTCGTCTTCTATTCCTGCCCTTCCACATTTTAAAATAAGCAAGCACTTGAGCAAAACTAAGTAGACCAAAAGGTTTGGGAGTGTTAGAGTTCTCAGTGTTCTGTGTAGCCATGACTCTTGGAAAAGGAAGTGCTTGTGCAGTTCCTCTGCCAACTTCTTATTTTAAATAGACACCAGGCTACACAGATCAGTTCTGCTGTGCCGTAGGAGACACTGTCTTGATCCATCAATGACAGTTGCCTCAGGGATATGTTGTTTCCACTGTGGTGGGGCTAAAGGCAGTGTGTGTCATTGTTCTTCCCCCACCTCCCTGCCCTTGTGTCACTAAATTGCACAGCAGGTTCATGTTGTAGAGCTGTCTACTTGGCTTTGCCCTGGAGGATACTCCTGCATGTTTTGTGCCCAGCATTGTGGTTTCTTTAATGTTCTCCTATTTCCTTTCTCTTTTTTTATTTACTGAACTTGCGTGTTTTGTTTGTGTTTGTGTTTTAATTCCCTGCCATGCTAGCTCCCCCTCTCTCCACCGGGGACGGCAGCTCAGTGCTTGAAGGACGGAGGCACAGTGAGAGCAAAACACAGACTGAGTCCATGCAGTCCCAGCTTTCTCTCTGTTTCTCAGCCAGTAAGTCCAGGGGTGCAGTGCTTCACAGCATCTTTTTCCCACCCCTTCCTCCACCCTTCCCATTTCTCCTTACCTAAGATTTTTCCTTTCCTCAGCTTCCTTCCAGAATGTTGATTTTTCATTTCCAGTACTCCAGAATAAAAAGAAATCATCTCCCTTCCTGCAAAATACCCTCCTTTGCACACTGAAATTTTCCAAACATTTCCTCCCCTTTCTGAAAAAAAAAAACCCAGAACCTCATCCTAGCTAATTTCATTCCCTTGCTTTCATCTGGGTGAGATGTGGAGTTCTCTGCAGAGACACTGTCTTTTGGGATTTCCTTGGGCAAGTCACTGCATCTCTTAGTTCTCCTTGTGGTAAATGGGGTCAGTGGTGCAGGTCTGCTTGTGGAAGGGATGCACAAGACCGAATTCAGTCTCACTTGTCAGAATTTCTGAAGACCCCAGACATGGAGGGTGCTCAGAAGTACCAAAGGAACGAAACCCAGTTTTTTCAGACTACTTTAAGGTGCTTTGAAAGGGAGGGTGTGGCTCCTGAAAGACCCCATAGCGTTTTTGAATCCATTGTGAGGTGCTTTGAGTGAAAATCCTGGGATAATGTTGGCTCTGAAGAGCATTTTTCTGTCGTGAGCTTTACCTTGTGTGTCTGTCTTGCTAGCTCAGTTAGCTGGTACCATGGTTAGTCTATGAGTTAAGTTCTGCCTTGTATCTCCTGAACTGGCTACCTCTGTAGAGGAGCCTGTGGCTGAAAAACTCTGAAAATGCATGTGAAAAAAAGCTAGTAGGTTGGAGAAAATCTAGGTGGAATTCACAGCCTTTCCTCTACACAGACATACTGTACTAGCTGTCTGACTATTTAACGCTATAGTAGAAGGATCCTTAGTATGAGCTGGGAACATCTGGAGTATTTGATTCTGTTCAGGTCAGTCTAGGAAGGAAGGAACAGACATGCCCTCTTCTGTCTCTTCCTGTCATATTTTCCTGGTTTCCTACATGCAGCACAGTATCTCATGATGCAGCAGTTGGAGCATCTTTGTTATTTATTTTTGAAGTAGCTCTAAGGATGTCAGACTGCTGGTTTGTAAGGTGCAATGGGAAAGGTGTTTTGCCTAGACAGAATGGAAGGGAAATGATCTCTTCTGAAGTCCTTTTTGCTGTGAGCTGTCCATCACTGCTGGCTTATTAATTCCTTCCTCTTGGTCATAGCAAAGGCCTGCTTGGTACACTGAGGAGTGCCGAATCACTTCTCTGCCAAGTGGGTCAGTGTTCTCCCACTTTGCTTCCCTCTAAGTTGAGATTTGCAGTGATTTGGATGTCCCTACTTTCTTTAATCCCATCTTGTACTTGCCCTTGTGCTGCTCTGTCACTACTCCAACCATTGTTGTAGGTTGCTCTCAAACTTCCTCCAGAATTAGTGTAATTCCTGCTGTGCTTTTTGCACCAGAGCCCAGGTGGCCCCTGCCAAGCAGTGTCTGGCCCAAGTGATGTGACAGAAGCAGGAGAGCAGGTAGAAGTTATTGGGATGTGGATGTGTCTGTGTGCCGACCGGGGCTGGGGCTGTGTGTGTCTGTACTTCTTTGTTGGTTTTTATTTTACTTTCTAATTTTTGTTTGTTTATCATTTTAACGCTTACATTTGTTTTGCAGCTACACAGTCTTGTGAAGAGAAGCTTCATGCCTGGGACAGCCCAGGGCAGACATTGGAGTTAGAGCGTGCTCGGTCGGAGCCTTTGCTAACTCCAGTAGTTCCCTTTGTACTTAACCGAGCACCGTGTAAGTTAGCAGCTGGGTAGCAGTAGTGGAGTAGTGCAACTCATGCTAGTTACCCTAGATATAAAGCTCCCTCTTTTCTCCTCCCCTGCCCCTCACCCCGTCCGTCCGAGCCGAGCCGGGCCGGGGCTGAGCGGGCAGCGGCGGCGGCCGCCGGGGGGCGCCACGCGCAGGCGGCGGGAGCGGGGCCGCCCTCAAGCCCGTCCCGCCCGCGGCCGCCGCCCCGCCCCGCCCCGGGTGGGGACAGAGCCCGGCCCAAGCTGTGGCCCGGCCTTGAACGATGCCCGCTAAACGCTCCCGCAGCGCTCCGCGGCCGGCGGCGTGGCTGCTGTGGCGGGGCTGCCTCCTGGGCCCGCACAAAGCAGGGTGGAGCAGCCGCGGGCCATGCTCGATGTCCGTGCTGGTGCATATCGCCTCGCGCTTGTGCCTCTGCCGTGCCACTTTGGAGGCCCGCGGATTCATCGGGAGCGGCAGGCGTGAATGCCGTTCCCCTGACATCCCGAGGCTCTTTGTCCTTCGGACAGAGTGGTCACCTTCCGTGTGCCGGTTCTAGTTCGGGACATGTAGTGAAAGCCAGGAGACGAGCACAGTCTGATGGCATGGACTAGTGTTGAAGGACGGGCCTGCTGGCACTGTGTCAAGGGACTTTGGAAGGGGGTGCAAATTTCCTTGAGATGAGCCAGCGCACCGTGACTGTGGTCTGCAGACTCCCTCACCCACCTCAAATGGAGCCTTTCCCATGGACTCCATCTTCTGGACATCAGTGGTGCATGGTTTGGAGGTCCAACAAGTAGCCCTTCTTTATGTGGAAGTAATCCCAGACAACTTGCTTGTAAGGACATTTTTCACAACAGACATAGCCCATTGTGTTGTTTTGACCCATTCCCTGTATACATATTTTCATGTGTGGAAATACATACAGCCTGCATAGCAAAACCAGCCCCCCTTATTTTTATGAGCCAGATGAGGGGTTTTTATGAGCTATCTGAGGGGTTTCTGAGGCTAGCTCAGTAGTAAAAGTCTCTTAACTGACTTCCAGAGTGGGTATGGACATCTTTCATTGCCAGTGAGATTATTATCTTGTTGCTCTTCAGCTGCACTTATCAATGGTGGGATGAGGTGCACATGTGGATGAAAGCTTATGGGCAAGGGAGAGAGCAGTTCAGAGCAGCATCTTCTGGCATTTAGAGTGGAATTCAGCTTCCCTGACTTGAATATCCAAAGATGGTAGGTTGGATTTAAACACCATCCCCCTAATGACAGGCATCTAAGATCTCCACTTGAGACTTCCAGAAGTCCCAATTTCTTTCAGGGTATAAAGGAGGAACAGTCAGGGAACTGGTTCCATTTCAGACACCTACATTTTAGATGCTGAGGGGCATGTGGATGGCACTTCTGGTGGTAGGAATTGTATATTATCTGGTAACATTGAAGAGAATGCTAGAGAACCTCCTAAATGCCTGTGTAATGTGCAGAAGAGTCTACCTACAGGTGTGGGGAAGGCTGAAGAGATGTGAGGTTGTGCATATAGGCTCAGGCATAGGTATGGTGCACGTATAGTCATAGAACTAGAATTGTATTATTTAATAGACCTGATTCAAACTTCGTAAATGTTAAGAATTCTCGAGACCAGCAGAGGGGATGTGGCCTAGGCAATCTGGAAGAGAGCACAGAGGCGCTGGCCAGATGGGGGCCAAATAACAGTAGACAGACGGCCCTTGTCTTCATTCATCTTGAAGTCCAGTGTGCTGGGCTGGGTTAATGACAATGCTGTCAGAGTGCTGTAAAGAATTGTGCCGTAGGGATTGGCAGAAGCTAACTGAGGAACAGAGTGCGCACTCAGACACAGCTAGGACCTGCTCATCCAATCCATCCATCCTGCTGCCGTTGTCTTTCTAGCTTGCAGAAGCCATCCCTACATGTCCCAGTTGCTTGTTTGCAGCATTCACAATAGCTGAGGTATTGGTGATGGTGATAGGCAAGTTGTTGGGAGACTCCTTCCAATTGCCTTGATCTCTGTGGTGGCCATTTGTAAATGGCTACTGTGGTGAAGGTTTTGCACGTCTTAAGCTGCCAGACAAGTACTTCACATGGGCAGGGTCCCTGGTGTTCATTGGTCAGACTCCCCAGAAGCAGCTCAGGCTGTCATTCAGGAGACACTTCTGGTGCCTTAGACCTTTTTAGAAGAAAAACACTGAATAAGATCTCTTTATTTCCTTTCTCCCTGCATTATGGGATCACCATTTCCCTTTCATACCACTGCCCCCCTACTCTCATGTGGATGACTGTCTTTACCGCATATCTCCAGAATGCAGGGAGCAGCATCCTATGAGACCTAAACTAATGGTGCTCTACAAATTGCTTGTAGGAAGCACCCACTAGCCTCGTATTTCTACTGAACTCTTCAGCACAGTTAAATTGCTCTTTCTTCTTGTTCACAGTGCGTAAGCAAGAGATCATCAAGATAACAGAGCAGCTGATAGAGGCCATCAACAATGGAGATTTTGAGGCTTATACGTAAGTAGAGATGCTTTCTGACAGGTTGTTTATCAGTTTGTGTGCAAGTGATGCTCTGGCTCCTGGGTACGAGGAGCTGTCATGCAGTCAGGGATGGTAAAAGGTTTTATCCTTCTTAGCCTACATCAGTTAGGAGTAAGGGATGGAGTAGTAGATCGCTAAATCAGTATCAAGTCAGGTATCAAACAGCAACAGGAACAACAAAAGGAAAATGTCCTGGGTTTGTAAGAAAAGTACAGGAGAGGGCAATGAGAAGAGCAGAAAGAGAATAAAAGAAAAGTCAGAAACCTAGAGGTTTATTTCATGTGAAATGCCATCTAGTTGGCTCCATGAGTTACAGTAGGGCTGAGTCTTCAGGAACTTCTTGGAGTAGTTAGGTGGACACAGAGTGTGAGTCAAATGGCATACCAGCACTTTGCTATGTGAATAGTGCTTGGGCTCAAATGCAAACTGTAAGCCTGTGCTGCTTTTCTTTGCAGAAAAATCTGTGATCCTGGCTTGACCTCATTTGAACCTGAAGCACTGGGGAACCTGGTTGAAGGAATGGATTTCCATAAGTTTTACTTTGAAAACTGTGAGTGGGTAGATTTGGTAACTCCAACACCTTTCTCTCTACTCTTCCTCTATGTCACATTTTGGGGGGAAAATTTGCCTTGTTTTTACTGGTTATCAGAATCAGCAAGAACTTCATTGTGCTTGGGTTGTGATGCGTTCATAAAAGCCAGCAGCCTTTCTCTCAAAAAGCCTGTTCAGCAGCAATTTCAATTCTAACCCCCACATCCCTTCACTCTAGGCATACAATCTGCTAGGTGGAAATGTTTTGTACCTGGCAGTTTGAGGCACTGAACTTCTTACTGATATGAAAATGGAAAAAATTATCAGATTTTTATGGAATCAACATGTGTGCTTGGGGTAGACATACTGAATGATCAGGCATAAAGATGCTTTTGCTTTGAGTTTTCCCTGGATGGTTTCAGATCTCTAACACCTAATGAACCTTTTACATAGATATAAGGGTCACCTTGTCAGTCTGGGGCAGGAAAGAGTTGGGAGAAATGCTATCATTTATACTAGTGGATTTGTCTGTCTTCCCGGATGTCTCCACAGGATGAGATAATTGAAATTTAAATCTGAGCCGTTCAATCTGTTTTATTTTGGGGGTTAGGTCAAGGTCCTTAATATGGGCAATTTGTAGTTCTCTAAGTATGCAGAGACTTTGTCTCTCTCAACAGCTTATTATGGCATGATTTTAACACTTCTCCAAGGTTTGTTCATATTTAATGCTGTCCTAGCTTAAAGATCTCCTGATTATTGACTCCTTTGCAACAGTATTCTGTAAGTGAAAGATCTTTTCCTATAACTGAAGACACAGCAGCACTGATGTTGAAAAAGTGGCGAGTATGCTTTTCAGAGGAAGTGGGGGCAAAGGGGCCAGGGGATTCTAGGCAGTAAGTGTGCAGTTCCTAAGGAGAACAACAGATGATAGGGGAAAGAGTTGCTAGGATTTTGCCTGAAAAATTGCAGGAGCAATTTTTGTGGTATTCCAGAATCCAGTGGAAGGTGAGTAGAAGATAGAAGAGGTTGGAGAATGTGGGACGCTCCTCCTTCTTAGTAGTAAAGTGAATCTGATGGTTTTGCATGTCCTGCCAGTACTGTCGAAGAACAGCAAGCCAATCCACACGACCATCCTGAACCCCCACGTCCACGTCATCGGGGAGGACGCCGCCTGCATCGCGTACATCCGCCTGACACAGTACATCGATGGCCAAGGCCGGCCCCGCACCACGCAGTCGGAGGAGACCCGTGTCTGGCACCGCCGAGACGGCAAGTGGCTCAATGTCCACTACCACTGCTCTGGAGCTCCTGCGGCACCTCTCCAGTGAGGATCAAATACGGGTATGGACTGTCAGGGAAGGAGTACATCACACACCCGGCTAAGGCTGCTGTATGTGAGAATTCAGCATTCAAGGCTGTTTAGCTGGCTGTGAGAGAACCATATTTAGTTGTCTGTAGGCTGCAAACTTCAGCTTGTAGATGGTGTTCCTTTAAGTCCTGTCCTCTGGACTCGGTAGGGTTATCTGCCACTCCTGGCAAATGGGAGTCATGTGCCAGACAGTTGTTCCTGGGCATAGGTACCCTTGTAGCAGCTGTGCTTCCTCCCAGGTGCTCAGGTCTGTGCTTGGACAAATGGCTAATCCAGAGCAGAGGGGAAGAGTATCTCAGGCTGTGCACAGGTTGGCCATTTCACATCTACCTTTACATGCTGGGGGTGATTTCAGAGAACTTTTTTGATGAGTTTGTCATATTCTAGAAAGGATATTGTAGAATCCATACAGAATTTCTATGCCATAAGGGGTGAAGGTTTATTCATATAAATTTTACAACTGATTTTCTAATAAGCAAAAGCTATTTAATGTACCATGTTGAGAAAACTCAGAGGGGGAAAAAATCTAAACAAATAATAATATCAGAGGATTTAAAATATCCCCCAATTAACTTGCCACAATTCAGCATTGGAAGAAACTTTGATTCTAAAATTTGTCATGCAGAAATGATTATTGCTTGCTCCTGAAGGACGTTAGATCAATTTACTTCTTCAGCATTAAGGCATTCTGTTTTACTGCCTTAGTGGTTTCTTTTAGTTAGATGTACAAAGTCCTTCTGCATCCTTTTGTCACGTTCATTTCATAGATCTAAGTTTCCTAACCTTAGGACCTTTTTACTAAAGATTTTCTATTTAAGGGCAAACACAACAAACATCTACAACTGGGAGGCAAGCTTTTTTTAATGTGGTCATTTAAGGATGAACCACTCAAGTGTAGTTGCTACTTGAGTCCTAGTTCTGTGAACAACTTGGGACTAAGCCAAGAGCAGTCTGTATTGGTATGTGTTATGAGGTATTAAACCCTACTGAAGGCAACTGAAAGGAATGTGAACTATCATAAGCAAGCTGCAGAGGTCACAGATGGAATTTGAAAAGCAAAAGCCAGTTGGGGGCACCAGAAGCAGGGAAGCTTTCAAGAGAGCTAGAAAATCAGCTGAATTTCCAGGGAGTAAGGCAGTGAGAAGGACAAAGCCTTTGCAGGAAAACAAAAATAACTAGCATCAGATTTCATCACAGAAATGTTGAGGAAGACATCTGTCCTGGATTTAGTCCAAGAAAAGATGCAGAAAAAATTATTAAATTAAAGATCGGTGTGGCTCAGTGGCTATGCCTAGGAGTTCTGAGAAAGTTTAGGAATGGAAAGTCTGCTGCAGAAGAGGTATGTTTCTTGGCTGTGGAAATGCTGAAGCCCTCCAAAAGTATGTGCTAGAGGGTTTCTGAAAACTGCAGAGCAGAAGCTATTTCCAAACCACAAAATGTTGGTTAAAACAATATTTTAAAATAGCCTGTAAACTAATAGAAGCTGAGGTATTTGCATGCATTTCTGTGTTCTGAAGGAAGTGTACCCACATGCAATTACAAATGGGGTCAGTGTGGGCAGCCCCCATCTGAATGCACTGAATCATTTTGGAGCAGTGTAACCCATGTGCAGTGAAAGCTAAGGATAAAGAATGAATGAGGTGAGTATGAACACTTTAATAGAAATTAGTGGTTTCTTCTCACCTGGAAGGCAGAGTTCAGTTCTGGGTAAATCATCTCAAAAGGAAACTGCAGCCAGAAAAGAAGTTTGATATTAATCAGAGGACTTCTGTGTAAGGAGAGAGTGGGAACCAAGAAGGGAGAAGAGTAGTAAGGGAGATTCTACAAAGATTTGCAAACTAAGAAATGGTAGAAAGAAGGTTTTGGCTATACTTTCATGACAGGATAATGCTAAACTGACATGAAAAAAACCCAGACTTAAAATTGATCCAAATAAATCTAGTAATTTAGCACATGAAGATTAACTAGGAAGAGCCTTTGCTAAAAGCAGTCACTGGGGCTACAGTTTCACAAAACTGCAGAAAAGCTCATACATTTGGTTAAATATTAAGAAAGTTCAGAGACAAAATTACTAAGATTTAAAAAATAAAAACCCTAAGAAAAATACAATTATCTTTCAGTTCAAGGCAAAAACCAATGAAAAGTGAGGCAGAAACTGTTCCTTAGGAAACTTCTTCAACTTCTGGGTCATCAGTATGAGATAGTGGGCCCAGGGCTGCTCCAAAGCAGCATGTAATACATTTTAGCAATTAGTTCATTTTCATTGGCACACTCAGCCACCTGGAAGGGGAGGTGAGTGCCTCTTGTCTTCAGAGCTCTCCTCAGGATCCCCAATTTGTCTTGTGTTAGGGTTTTCTACACCAAATAATTAGCCTGTAGAAAACTTGTTTTTTTAAATTGTGTACAGCTAATGTTTGGCTTTATTTCCTTCCATCTTCCATCCTGTTCTCCCCTCTCATTTCTGGGTGGACACTACTTCTTCCTGACTGCAGCAACTTGTGGAGATACTCAGCTGGAGGGCAATATCTTCTTAGCAAGCAGCTCTGGAGTGCCTGAGTGACAGCAACGGTCATGTCTGTTTTGACGTTAAAGAAATAAATACAAATTACAAACAGGCAGCAGCCAAATGCACGAAACCCTGCATGCATCTGATGCTTCGGGCGCTGCCTTTCTGTTGTTTTCCATGGATCCATCGTGTCTGTTTCTGCTGTACGAAGGTGTTTTTAAATCTAAAAAAAAAGACATGTTGTTTGTATAAAATAATAAAAACCAGGAATAATGCTAAATAAATGACAGATTATCCAACATGCCCCCTCCCCCAGGGCTAAGAAAGTGGCAGCAGCCAGAACATCTTTCAGAAATGAAGTGAGGGGGAAAGCAAAAGTGAAGGAGAGAAAGAGAGAGGGAGAGCAAGAAAGGAGGCGGCTTTAACAGCGGATGGCTGGACTGTGCTCCGCAAAGCGATGGTGGAAGTTAATACCGCATTCGGGCTGTGCTGCAACTACAGGCGGTGAGAGGTGGCGAGGAGACCCCAGAGGAGCCAGTGTGAAGACTGGGGTTCAAGAGAGAGGAGGTGCTTCTCTTCCTGTTGCCCAGCAGTCTGACTTCAGCCTGTTTCTTCGATTTCTGCACAGCAAGAACGCTATGGAAACCTGGTTGCTCAGCTGCTGGATCCCAAAACAGACTTTTCTTTTCTTTTTTTTTCTTTTTTTTTTTTAAGAAATAAAACAAAATGGGATGTTGATGTAAAACTAAAGATGGAAGTAGAGATTAAAAATGGGTTTAAGTGAATATAACTTGAATAGAAGCTCGCTCTTTAGTGATACTGGTTTTGGAAACAGCCACTACCTGGACAAACATGGAGTTTTGAAGCCAGCTTATTTAATTTAACAAAACAAAAAAAATTGCATTAAGAGCAGAGATTTTAGAGGAAGAGGGTATATGTATGGGATTTTCTATTTTTTTTCCTTTTTAGTAGGGTAGTTGGGATCCACATTGCTGCAGAACACGTGTTCCTTAGGAAGCAGACAAAAAACTTAGTGTTATGTTCTTCATGAAAACTTGCACATACACTCCTATATGAGGCATAAATAGCGTGTGTTTTTTATACTGAAATATATGCACCCGTAGAATTAAAGGGGTTACCTGGCCTCCTGTTTGATTTGTTGGTCTCCAGTAAAATAGCAGTGGGAGCCAGCAGCCCCCGCCAGGTGCTTCTCCCCACCACTAACCCATCTGATGTTTGTAAGTGTCATGTTTCCTAGTGTTTATTTGGGTAATTTTTCTATTTTTTACAGTGATGTTGTAACACAGAAAACTATCAGATCAGAACCTCAAAAGCTGTAGCTGAAGGAATCCAGGCCACCCCCCCGTGTTGCCTCTGGGTGTTAGAGGATACCTCATGAAGCAGAGGGGAAAGGGAATGAGCAGTGATCTGATGTTCGTCCTTTGGGCCAATTCATCTTTCTTTATTTTCTTTGCTGCAAGAGGAGTTCAATTCCTTTATTCATTGGGTGGGGAATGTGGAAGTGTTTTGTTGACCTTACCAAGGAGGGAGCCTAGCCCCAAGAAGAAAATGGGGTTTCTGGCAGACCCGATGGGATTTGTCTTGACCAAGGGAAGGCATCACTTGCAGAAGTTGGGATGGGCTTTTATGTAAATTTACCTACCCCTAATCATTTTTTGGGTCTCTAGAGGGAGTTAAAATTATTGCCTTGGCAATGTACTAAGTGTGTGGCAATCATTTTGCAGACTATAAAAGAGAAGAAAGACAATTTGGAATTTTAATCCTTATTCAATAAAATGCAGAAAATAAAAGCTGTTGCACAAAGTGGAGCTGTCACTTTGCAGCAGTTACTGCTCTGCTCCCTTTGTTAGAGAGGTGCTATCCCACACCGGGATTAGATCAGCTCACCCCTGACGAAGGAAAAGACCATCCACACTTCCCAGGTTTGTTTGAGCAAACACCCTTTTCTTCCTCCCTCCACTATCCCAGGGGGAGGAGTGAGGGGATTGAACCCATGGGGGGGCAAACACTAGATTTTATTATTTCAAAACATTTTTAAGACAGCACTAAGCCAGTGAGTGAAGTGGAAAAGTAAAAAGCCTTGATATTTCATTCAGAATTTTTTTAAGCCACAAAGAGAGAGCAAACAGATTACAATTATGCCATTTTAAAAAGATAAATATAAAACATTATGCATGCCTTCTTTTGGTCTGATCTTCCTTGTCTCTTTACCTGATGATTATTAATAGTTAAAAAAGAGAACCCTCTGTATTAAGTATATGCATCTTTCAGAAAAAAATTTAAAAGAACAGAACTGTTGGGTTTTTTGTTTTTGCACAGTCTTGGAGACAAACTCTTTTGGATTTTTTTTGTTTGTTTTGTTTCCTTTTAAGTTAATGAGAACCTTAGCTTGGTATGGCCATTATCAAACACAGCTGTACACCTTTAGCATTCTTAATGTTCTCTTATGGGGCTAATGTAAGCATCTATATAATATATATTATAAATATCACATTTTAAACAGGAAATGGAAGGCATTTGATGCAGAATTTTTGCATGATATAGAAATAATTAAAGTTAGCTAGTGTTTGTTTGTTTGGTCTGAATGTTGGTAGAATCTTCATAGCTTTGTTACAATGAGACCTTGAACTGAAGATATTTAATAAAATAACATTTAAACAGTGTAAAGTTTGGAGTGTGACATTATTCTCCTAAACCATGGAATAATATGAAATTGGTACTTCTGGGATAAGAATCAATTGACAGAGGAGTTTTTTTATCTTGTATCATTTAAAAATGTAATGTTTAAAAAGTTAAGTTATACCATACCTAAAAGGGGGGAGGGGAGAATGCTAGCATTAAAAACAAAGGGATGACAGAACCTGTTAAAATGACATTTATAGTATTTCCCTGACAGACCAGGGATAATAGGGAAATTCTGCTTTTGTTCCCGATAGCCTAATCCTTGGCAAATCTATGCTGTTACTTCCTTTCCTGGTCTTTGTTTTCCTCACCAATATTTAAGAGTCCTCGTGGGAGAAGCCATCTTGCTCTTAGGTTTGCCTGATGTAAACATGCTGATCTCAAGTTGTGTGGCTTAGTTATTTGTCAGCTAGTGTATTTTGTGTCCTAGCTGGGATGCTCCTGCAGAGGCACAGAACTTGTCAGGTCTAGAAGCATAAGCATAATTTCTTAAGAAGTTAAAAGTTAGTTTGATTTAGCTTGTTTTGTTTCTATACTGCCTTTTCTTGTTAGCATTTCATGTCTTGTTATTAGCATTTCCTGTATGCCCCATTAAGTAGGCTTTGTTCCACTCAGGCCTTTGCTGCTTTGCTATTTCTCTGTTATTTCCCACCTTGCAGATCTCACGCTGCTCGTGAGGGCAGGTGGCTGAGCCGTGAGGCTGCAGCAGGCGCTGCCCTCACCCTCTGCGGAGCCCCTGCCCAGCGCGGCTGTGCGGGGCAGAGACGCTCAGGGGCTTCTCTGCGTCTCTGCTACCACTGGCCTGTGTCTGGCACAGTTACTGCTGGGATTGCACGGGGGACGCGCATCTCGTTCTAGCACTGGCTGCAGCTAAGGCTAAGGGACTCTAGCCAGCATGTGGCCCCCCTGTGGCAGGCCTGGCTGGCCTCCGCTCCCCTGAGCTCTTCCCAGGTGTGTCTGGGAAGTGCAGAAAACGGGAGGGGCTGGCTTTGCCTTATCACTGAAAGCGAATTCGTTGTGCTTAATCCCCTTTAACTGCAGCAATTACCTAGTAAATAGGTGTCAGCTGTTGCTGCTTAAAGAGATGATTACTTTTGCTGCCTGATGAAACAAGAGGAAAATTGTCCTTAGTGTTTAAAGGGAGAAGGTAAGAGTTTTAACAGTCCGTTTCACTGGGACTGAAGACAATTTGTTCGTGCCCAGAAGAAATGGCTCCTGCTATTTCAGGAGCAAAAAGACGTTCTGCTCTCATTTCTGACATACAAGGAAGGAGCATTCATCAGGTAAGGTTTTTCCTGAAGCACTTAATCCCGTCTTAATGATCTTTGACGAAATGTTGCAGTATGATCCGATAAGCACTAGGAAGGTACTCATAAAATTAGTGATGATCCCCCATGTTCTTAGTAGCTCTTTTAACCACTACAAGAGTAATTTAAACACTTACTGAAACCACAATAATCAGACTAACACTCATGTCAAGAATATTTATGTAGCATATATATGGTACCTGTTCTATATCTTATGTTTTAGCTGGTATCAGGGATTGGGAGTGGTACTTCCCTGCATTGTAATAGCTCCAGTACTGAGCTCAAACAGGGATATTCACAGAAGCTTACTTCCCAGTATGCTATGGCTGGTTAAAATCTGTTCATCCTATTAGATGAAGTTTTGCCATCTTCCTACCAAAACAAGTGCCTGAGCATGGTTTTTAAAGTTCCCTCTCTCCCAATTTATGCACGTGCATGCTTGTATACTGTTGGGGTTTTAGTTTAGTCTTAGTTTTTTTCCTGTTAAAGGAATT